>NC_057419.1:76718221-76721096 GCF_019320065.1 Cervus canadensis
TTTTTTCCTTTTCTTCCTTTTCTCCTGGTTATGCTGCCCTCTGAGATTCCAAAATTCCCCACAGACCTGCCAGTGAGAGGGTTTTTTGCTGTTTGGAAACTGTTCCTCCTTCATGACTCCCTCCCCAGGACGGGTCTCCATCCCTGACTCTTTTGCCTCTCTTTTTGTCTTTTTGGGGCTTCTCTAGTAGCTCAGTTGGTAAAGACTCTGCCTGCAATGCAGGAGACCCGGGTTCAATCCCCAGGTCAGGAAGATTCCCTGGAGAAAGGAATGGCAACCCACTCCAGTACTCTTACCTGGAGAATTCCATGGACAGAGGACTTGCCAGGCTACAGTCCATGGGATCGCAAAGAGTCAGACACGACTGTGTGACTAACCTTCCTTTCCTTGTCTTTTAAATTTTGTCCTACCTCCTTTCAAAAATAATGGGCTGCCTTTCTGGGTGCCTGCTGCCCTACGCCAGTGTTCAGGAGTTGTTCTGTGGAAGTTGCTCAGCATTCAAATGATCTTTTGATTAATTTGTTGGGGAGAAAGTGGTTTCCCTGTCCTACTCCTCCACCATCTTGGGACCACCCAGGACTTCTGATAGTGACAGTGTGGTCATGAAATAATACAGCATTTTAGTTTTCAATGAATATTCAGTATTTATAAATAAGATATGCTTATAATGGATTTTAGAAGTTGGTTTCATGTTCAAGTCTGTACCAAAGAATTTGTAAGAGTCAGATATAGTATAATTGGACAAATTTTAGAATTTTCTGTAGATAAAGGGTTAAGCATTGTGAGGCAAAATTTGCTGTACAGAAGAATTACTTATCATATAAGGGCTTAAACTATTTTAAAATATAAGAAATGAAGGATGGTTTAATTATAAACAATTGCTTTCAAATCATGTAAGCATTCCAAATATAAACATTTTTTTCACATCAGACATGAAAATAACATGCTATTTTGTTCTTTATTTGTTTCATGACACATGTTTTGCCCTGTAAAGCTTGTTCCATAAGTAGTTAACATTGTAGATCAGGAGAGATATTTATAGACGCTGTATAAACTCTTAAAGACAATTAAAAGACATCTGGATGCTTCTTAAAAATTTAATGAAAAATTAATTGTACTTTTTGCAAGAGTTCTAGTTGTTTCTTTAAAATGTTTTCTGAGAGAATTCTTTTATTTATTTATTTTTTCTTTTAGTTATTTAAAATCAACATTTGAGCACTCAGTGTGTACCTGACACCATGCTGTAGGCTTTATATGTTTGCTCATTCAGATTCATGAGGATTCAAACATATTTTACTAACCTCTTAATTTGTGTGACCAGCTAATATAGGCTGCAAATATATTACACTGTACTTCAACTTAGCAACCTTAACTTGTAAGTATTAAAGATAATTAAAATGCCATGTTTCATTTTTTGTAGTCTCTACTTTCATAGATAATGCTTAGTTTTACTTAGAATAAGAATCTCTTAAATTTCAGTCTACCAAAGCTAATGATTGAAATTGTAATCGTTTTGTAATGAAAACACCTCAGACAAGATAGTAAGGATACAGATATGGTGCTATTAAGTAGAGTGCTTATTTATCTTTTTCTATTTCAAATGTTAAGTCCTCTTACTCAAAATTATTCTGATAAAATAAAAATGCTATGAACAAGATAGTGAATGTCTTTTCATATATAGGAGTATAATAATAAGCTGCTTTTGTATTATATTAATATTGCCCTTATCACTTAGTTTTTAACTACTATAAAATTGTCCATGTTCAGTCTCTCAGTTGTGCCAGACTCTTTTGTGACCTCATGAACTTTAGCCCGCCAGGTTCCACTGTCCATGGAATTTTCCAGGCAAGTATACTGGAGTGGGTTGCCATTTCCTACTGCAGGGGATCTTTCTGACCTAGGGATCGAACCTGCTTCTCCTGCATTGGCAGGCAGATTTTTTACCACTGTGCCACCTGAGGAGCATAAAATTGCTCAGTGATTCTCAAAATGTATTTCTACTAATGAAATGCTAAGTCAAGACTTAATTTAAAAATCAATTTTGCTCCTCCTTCAACCTTACCAATTCAGAAACTTCTCCCTTGATTTCATAATAAGTGAAGAGCTGGTTCCTTAAGAATAAAAGAACCAAAACCTGAAAACAGCCTACTCTCACATGAGTAAAACATGTTAGGGATCATTGTGGTTTCATAAAGAAAGACGCTTAAGAGAAAGATATTTTGACACTAAAATGTGTAAGAAAAAATTAGTAACTCTTATTAGAGGAGAAATGTAGCCTTGAAATAGAAAAATATTTTTTACATATTATATCTATATACACTATTATCTTATTATTATAAGATTCAGTTCAGTTCAGTAGATCAGTTGTGTCTGACTCTTTGCTACCCCATGGACTGCAGTATGCCAGGCTTCTCTGTCCATCACCAACTCCCGGAGTTTACTCAAACTCATGTTCATTGAGTTGGTGATGCCATCCAACCATCTCATCCTCTGTCGTCCCCTTCGCCTGCCCGCAATTTTTCCCAGCATCAGGGTCTTTTCAAATGAGTCAGTTCTTCGCATCAGGTGGCCAAATGTTAGAGTTTCAGCCTCAGCATCAGTCCTGCCAATGAATATTCAGGACTGATTTCCTTTAGGATGGACTGGTTGAATCTCCTTGCTGTCCAAGGGTCTCTCAAGAGTCTTCTCCAACACCACAGTTCAAAAGCATCAATTCTTCAGCACTTAGCTTTCTTTATAGTCCAACTCTCACATCCATACATGACTACTGGAAAAACCATAGCTTTGACCAGACGGACCTTTGTTGGCAAAGTATTGTCTCTGTTTTTTAATATGATTAGTAAATTTCAAACTGCTGTGTGTAAATGAGGGGCTT
>NC_057419.1:76721106-76816899 GCF_019320065.1 Cervus canadensis
TTTTTTTTTTTTTTTTTTGGCTGTACCATGTGGCTTGCAGGAACTTAGTCCTCTGACCAGGGATCAAACCAGGGTACCTAGGAGAGGAAGCCTGGAGTCCTAACCACTGGACTGCCAGGGAATTTCCTGACTCATTATTTTAAAAGACAACTATGTGTGAAGTTTTGTTTCCTTTACAAAAAACTTCCTGAACAGTGACCTTGCCCTTGTCCCCAGGAGTTTACAAATACAGTGAGGTAAGTGTACATATTATACACTTAACTACAGAATCTGGAAACCTGTGCATTTCCACACTTTTGTTCAATCTTATTTGTAGGACTTGAAGTGTATTTGAGTGTATAAGACCTATGTGTGCGTGTGTGTGTTAGTTGCTCAGTGTGTCCAACTCTTTGTGACTCCATGAATTCCTCTGTCCATGAGATTTTTCAGGCGGGAATACTGCAGTGGGTTACTATTCCCTTCCCCAGGGATCTTCCTGAGCCAAGAATCAAACCCAGGTCTCCTGCATGGCAGGTAGATGTTTTACCATCTGAGCCAACAGGGAAGGAATAGCTACCCACTCCAGTTTTCTTGCCTGGAGAATCCCACAAACAGAGTAGCCTGGTGTGCTGCAGCCCATGGAGTCACAAAGAGTTGGACAAGACCTACATAGAACCACCAGTTAAAGGTTTTATAACGTGGTTAAAATATATGAACTGACTCAAGTGTTGGCTGCTTACTCTTCATGCACCTCATACTACTGGGCCCAAGGTGAAGTAGGTGTCTTCCTTGTTCCTCATTATTGCTTCCAGATCATTTCCACTTTTTCCATAAACATTCAGCTTTGAGTCACATGTTATCAAAAGATTCATCAAATAGTCCTCTCTTTAGACTCATCTACTGATTTATAGGTCATTCTTTTTAATCTCTTGAATATTGTAGATACCTGGATCATTCTCTGACTTTATATATATTTGTTATAATCCTTGGTTAAATTTTCTAGTACACAAGATATTTCCACAGAATAATTCTATTAAAACTTAAGTAATAGCATGTCACTCCTCTTTTCAAAACCCTCCAATGGCTTCTCATTTCCTTAAAAGTAAAAGCAGGGGCTTCCCTGGTGACGCAGTGGTAAAGAATCTGCCTTCCAATGTAGGAGACACAGGTTCGATTCCTGGTCCAAGAAGATCCCACATGCCTCAGAGCAACAAGCCTGTTTGCCACAAGTATTGAGCCTTTGCCCAGCCTACAACTACTAAAGCTCATGTGCCCTAGAGCCCATTCTCCACAACAAAAGAAACCACTGCAGTGAGAAGCCTGTGCACTGTAGCCCCCAGTCACCACAACTAGAAAAACTCCGTGCTGCAAGGACCCAACACAGTCAAAAATAAATAAAATTATTATTTTAAAAAGTAAAAGCAAGACTCTACATGTTCTACTCCCTTGTCTCCTCTTTCATCTAATCTCTTACCACTGGCCCCATCTTTCACTCCACTCCAGCCACACTGAACTTCTTGTTCCTTGGAGAACTCAGTCAAAGCTCCTGCCTGAGGACTTCTGTGCTTACTATTCCTGTACTGGAGGATTCTTCCCCCAGATACTCACTTGGCTGGTTCCATCACATCCTCAGGTCTTTCCTCAAAAATCAACTGAGAAAGGATTTCCCTGGTCACCTTATCCAAAATTCCAATTTTCCTCTTTCTCAAATTTCAAATCCCCCTTTTCATCTTTTATCTCTTTAGCATTTATTACTGCAAAATAATATAATAAATATTTTACTAGTTTATCTTACTTGTTACCTGTCTCCACCCACTAAAACATAAGTTTCTTGTATGCCTAAAACATAAGTTTCTTTTTTTCTACTTTGTTCATAACTGTATGCCAGCTACCTAGAACAGTACCTGGCACATATGGGTTCTCAATAAATGTTTTTTAATAAAGTGAAAAAAGTAATAAATATGAATGATACACAACAAAGACTATACGATGACTTTAGAGAAGGAGGAATATATATATATATATATGTGTGTGTGTGTATATAGTTGTTGTTGTTGTTGTTCCCTTCCCTTCAAGAAGGGTACATGGAGGAAGTTACTTAAAAGTAATTACAATCGTTCAATTGTTCTTTTGAGGGATCGGGTAGAGAGGGAGGTGGGAGGGGGGATCAGGATGGGGAATACATGTAAATCCATGGCTGATTCATGTCAATGTATGACAAAAAGCACTACAATATTGTAAAGTAATTAGCCTCCAACTAATAAAAATTTAAAAATAAATAAAAAGAAGCTGAGTTTTTCAATGAAAAAAAAAAGTAATTACAATCGAAGGCACTTTTCCCTTTATAATTCAAGAAGTTGAATTTAACTATGTTTAAATATCACTCAAGTTGCTTAAATAAACAGTTCAATAATAGGATGATTTCTCGTCTATAATGTGTTTATACATTTATGAAATTACATTTATTTGTAGCCCTTGTCTCTTACCTATTCTGAGGAAGTCAACCAAAAATTTAGATAGATATATATTTATGGAATACTGCCTCATTACCTTACCTCTTTTAGTTACCTTTGAATCAACTAAATGTCACTGCTTGTTGATGCAAGTTCATGAATGGTGCAATAAATATTGATATTTTTTCATGCAATGATCCCTATTTATGTAACATCCAGGTAAGTCCACCCTTTCTCTTCTTTGAAGAAACTATCAACTTCTTCTGAGATATGGCATCTGCCTAAGAGTAAATCACATCAAAGAAACTATCCCAAATATCAAAAATAACTTGATTAATTATGTACCTCTTAACTAAGGCTACTGAACACTTGGAAAATTTCTGTTTTTGTAAATCACATCAAAGAAACTATCCCAAATATCAAAAATAACTTGATTAATTATGTACCTCTTAACTAAGGCTACTGAACACTTGGAAAATTTCTGTTTTTATAAGATTAGAGTGACACTGATTGGAAGGAAATGCTGTAACATACTAAAACTACATCTTCTAAATGGCACTTCACCTAGTCCTTTGATGTTATATATTAGAGCTGGTTATTAGAAATCAGAGTATGCTCATTGTAACCTTTCAGTTAAGACTCATTTATTATATTTCCCTGCTTATACATGTAAACCAAAGGCAAAGTATGTCCCTAAGATGTGCACTTGAAGTCCCAATTAAATTCAATGGTTGCTGAAGGCTGGTCCAACTAGGAATCATGAAAGTGAAAGTTGCTCAATCATGTCCAACTCTTTGCAACTCCGTGGACTATATAGTCCATGGAATTCTCCAGGCCAGAATACTGGAGTGGGTAGCCTTTCCCTTCTCCAGGGGATCTTCCCAACACGGGGGTCGAAACCAGGTCTTCTGCATTGCAGGCAGATTATTTACCAGCTGAGCGACAAGGGAAGCACAAGAATGCTAGAATGGGTAGCCTATCCCTTCTCCAAAGGATCTTCCCAACCCAGGATTGAAACCAAGGTCTCCTGCATTGCAGACAGATTCTTTACCACTGAACTATCAGGGAAGCCCAACTAGGAATCATGCCCACATATAATAAATTACAAATATAAAACACTTCTTTGTGCACAAAAAAATATGTTGAATCACTGAATCAAAGTAAACTCTGTGCAAAAGACATCAATGAACATCTTATACTGAAGTTCTTAAGTTATTTAATGCAACTACAAAACTTTTCAAATATTCTTGGGCTATATTTTCTGAACTTAGTCCAAACACACCTACATGATGTTTTATATCTTAAATCTCAAGGGAAGCCACAAGGGATGTGAATTCTTGGAAATTCATAGATTTTGGCTACTTCATTTTTTAAAAAGTCCATCTTTTAATACAAATATTTTTAATCATTTCTTCAAAGATTTGGCATTAAAATAAAAAATATTCTTTCATAGCTTATAAGTAAAAGACTTTTAACTATTACATAATACTGTAAAATTATCTAATTAAAAAATATACTTTATTCATGTATGCTTCCAATAATAATGAAATCTGACTAGCATCAATTAAATAAATTGAAATTATTCAAATTGCCTAGCACTTAATCTAAAACTATGTTCTGTACGATTTTGTAAAACATAATTAATGCTCCTTGAAAATATTAAGAGCATTGATACTGAATATAAATGACAGAACAAATTGTTTCTAAGAATCAACTATCACACCTTAGTGTTTCCCCAAATATAACAATAACAATGACAAATAATTATCATAACCTACCACTTATTTAGCACTTTCTATAATTTATATTAAGAAAAGATGAGCAAGCCATAGTCCTACCCTCAAGAAACTTACAATATAAATACATGTGCAAATGTAGGACTGGGCATTATGAGAGAAATTTTTAAAAAATGTTGCTAAACTAAAATGCTATAGTTTAAAGGAGGAAGGTTTCCCTTGAATCACTATAAAATGTTTCATGGAAAAACGCAGTATTTATGTATCATAGGAGATTAAGTTTCAAAAGGCAAGGACCAAAGAAGGAAAGGACACACACAGCAAAATAATAATAACAATAGCTAACATTTAAGTGTTAACTATATATCTAGCAATGTGATGAGTGTGTTTTTTTTTTTTAATGAGTGCTTGTGTATGTCAAACTGCTTTATTATATCATAAATAACAGAACAGTTGAATGTAGAATCTATCTGTATTAACTGATGTAATACTTATATGCAGAGTACATCAAGAGAAATGCTGGGTTGGAGGAAGCACAAGCTGGAATCAAGATTGCCTGGAGAAATATCAATAACCTCAGATATGCAGATGACACCACCCTTATGGCAGAAAGTGAAGAAAAACTAAAGAGCCTCTTGACGAAAGTGAAAGAGGAGAGTGAAAAAGTTGGCTTAAAGCTCAACACTCAGAAAACTGAGATCATGGCATCCGGTCCCTTCACTTCATGGCAAATAGATGGGGAAACAGTGGCTTGCTTTATTTTTCTGAGCTCCAAAATCACTGTGGATGGTGATTGCAGCCATGAAATTAAAAGACACGTACTCCTTGGAAGGAAAATTATGACCAACCTAGACAGCATATTAAAAAGCAGAGACATTACTTTGCCAACAAAGGTCCATCTTAGTCAAGGCTATGGTTTCTCCAGTGGTCATGTATGGATGTGAGAGTTGGACTATAAAGAAAACTGAGCACAGAAGAATTGATGCTTTTGAACTGTGGTGTTAGAGAAGACTCTTGAGAGTCCCTTGGGCTGCAAGGAGATCCAACCAGCCCATCCGAAAGCCGATCAGTCCTGGGTGTTCACTGGAAGGACTGATTTTGAAGCTGAAACTCCAATACTTTGGCCAACTGATGTGAAGAGCTGACTCATTTGAAAAGACCCCAATGCTGGAAAAGATTGAGGGCAGGAGGAGAAGGGGGTGACAGAGGATGAGATGGTTGGATGGCATCACTGACTCAATAAACATGGGTTTGGGTAGACTCCAGGAGTTGGTGATGGACAGGGAGGCCTGATGTGCTGTGGTTCATGGGGTCACAAAGAGTCGGACATGACTAAGCGACTGAACTGAACTGAACTGAATACTTGTTGTTGTTTCATCACTAAGTTGTGTCTGACTCTTTGTGACCATATGAACTATAGCTCATCAGGATCCTCTGTCCATGGAATTCTCCAGGCAAGAATACTGGAGAGGGTAGCCTTTCCTTTCTCCAGGGGATCTTCCCGACCCAGGGATCAAACCTGTGTCTCCTGCATTGGCAGGGGATTCTTTACCACTGAGCCCATGTAATCCTTACAATCACCCAATTAGGCAGGTAATCATACTTTCCCCGTTTTACAGATAAATAAACTGAGGTTAGATGATCACAGAGCTAGTAAGTTCACTCAGACTGAAATACTTTTCCTGCTATATATAGATATCAGTAAGTCAATGAAAGTATATTCTCATTATCTGACTCCTCAGGATTAAGCTTCCTTCCTAACTCCCCCACTTCTGTTTCTAGTCCCTCAGCCTACCTGGTTTGTAGAAATCGTCTTTGACCCTCCTGTTACAATCCACTTCAAATCATTTAAGAATCTAGGAAAATTCTCCCTTTGCAGTCTCTCTCAGATTTACTTTTTCCTCTTCATCCCCCACAGGGGCTTCCCTGATAGCTCAGTTGGTAAAGAATCCACCTGCAATGCAGGAGATCCCCGTTCCATTCCTGGGTTGGGAAGACCCTCTGGAGAAGGGATAAGCTACTCACTCCAGTGTGTTGGCCCGGAGAATTCCATGGACTATATAGTCCATGGGGTCGCAAAGAGTCAGACATGACTGAGTGACTTTCACTTTCACTTTTGGGCATAACAGAATTTTATCAGCATTCCTGGCTTCTCCCCACTAGATGCCACAAGCATCACCCCTCTGTGTGACAACTGGAAAATATCACCAACATCACCAAATCTGAGAAAAGTCACCTCCAGATGAGAACCACTGATATAAAAGCCTTGAAAGTCATGTTAAGGTACTTGGACTTTATTCTAGTGTCAGGGGGAGTAGTGTGCAGCAGTGTGGAGGACAGAGTAATTCTTGAGATCAGTAAAAAATAGAGGTAGAGAAACAAATAAGATGACTATTCAATATCAAAGTGCTATTCTCACTGTTCCCCAGTGCTATCCCTTCAGTGTAAGTCTGGTAGAGTTTTACAATGTTCCTATCATATGCCATGATTATGTGTATCTCTGTGACTTTGTTCATGTGGGTTCTTAAAACCTAGAGTAGCACTTTCCCAACAATTCAAATCTCCCAAATTCATTTAAGGTCTAAGTTGAAATAGTCTTACTTCCTAACTTATTATCCTCTATGAAACCATTTCAGACTTGTTCCCTTATCACAAACAGTTTTATTTCTTATACCTCTGATCTATATATAATACAACATTACACTTTCTCAATTTAGTATTTTGGATTTATTTTCTGGTTGATTCATGCTTATAGTTAGTATCTTGGTCAATTAAGTTATAAAACCCTAGAAAATAGAGACAATGTGTTCTATATCTTATGTGTTGATATATTCCAAATCACTGAGTAAAATCTTGATCCAAAAATAGGTGTCATTTTAATGAAAAACATGTTCTCTTGTGATTTCTCCACCATCTGGAAAAAAACTGACAATCAAAATTAACTTATTTTCTTATATAAACTGAGGCAAATCAATATTACAATGAATGGTAAACTCAACTTTAACTAATTAACAGGGAGCAAAATTACTATCTCTGAGGACAGTCAGTTAATTAAGGATTTTATATCCCTTCCAAAGCCTTGTGGGAAAGGTATAAATAAAACATATTAATGAATAGATACCAAAGATCTTACTCAATATACTTGGCTTATCTGATCCTCTGAATGAAATGAGTACTATGTATTTTTATCCTTAGAAAGGTTTAAATTAGAGAAGAAGTATTTGGAGAATTCCTTACATTCATACTTTTAAAGCCTGATGTATAAAAGCTTCATTAATTTTGATATGCATGCTTATTATATACCTGTCATTTAAAGTTAGATAGTTTCAGTATATTTTGCATTGCATATCTCCAATTCTTGATGTTTCTACAACTCCTTATAAATCATAGACTGATCCCTCTGACTCCTTTGTTGACTATGAGAGCTACTCCATTTCTTCTAAGGGATTCTTGCCCACAGTAGTAGATATAATGGTCATCTGAGTTAAATTCACCCATTCCAGCCCATTTTAGTTTGCTGATTCCTAAAATGTCAATGTTCACTCTTGCTATCTCCTGTTTGACCACTTCCAATTTGCCTTGATTCATGGATCTAACATTCCAGGTTCCTATGCAATATTGCTTTTTACAGCATTGGACTTTACTTCCATCACCAGTCACATCTACGACTGGATGTTGTTTTTGCTTTGGCTTTGTCTCTTCATTCTTTCTGGAGTTATTTCTCCACTGATCTCCAGTAGCATATTGGGCACCTACCAACCTGGGGAGTTCTTTTTTCAGTGTCCTATCTTTTTGCCTTTTCATACTGTTCATGGGGTTCTCAAGGCAAGAATACTGAAGTGGCTTGCTATTCCCTTTTCCAGTGGACCATGTTTTGTCAGAAATCTCCACCGTGACCCGTCCGTCTTGGGTGGCCCTACATGGCATGGCTCATAGTTTTATTGAGTTAGACAAGGCTGTGGTCCATGTGATTAGATTGTTTCTTTTTCTGTGATTGTAGTTTTCAGTCTGTTTGCCCTCTCATTGAGAAGGATAAGAGGCTTATGGAAGCTTCCTGATGGGAGAGACCGACTGAGGGGAAACTGGATTATAAAGTAAGCTGAGCACCAAAAAGTGATGCTTTTGAACTGTGGTGTTGGAGAAGACTCTTGAGAGTCCATTGGACTGCAAGGAGATCCAACCAATCCGTCCTAACGGAAATCAGTCCTTAATATTCATTGGAAGGACTGATGCTGAAGCTGAAACCCCAATACTTTGGCCACCTGATACAAAGAACTGACTCATTGGAAAAGACCCTGATGCTGGGAAAGATTGAAAGTGGGAGGAGAAGGGTACGACAGACAATGAGATGGTTGGATGGACCAACTCAATGGACATGACTTTGAATAAACTCTGGGAGTTGGTGATGGACAGGGAGGCCTGGCATGCTGCAGTCCATGGGGTCGCAAAGAGTCGGACACGACTGAGCGACTGAACTGACTCACTGACTGATCCCACTGAAAGGATCTCAAAATGATTATCTTATCTAGTCCTTTGTTTCAATCAAATAGGTGGCAGAAAAATCAAGGAAACTTTCTACAGGTCCAAATATTTAATAACTTCACTTTTGATAAATTGACAATAAAACGAAGGAAAAGGTTCACTACATTTCCAATATCTTAAATCACCTACAATAGAAAATCTTATAGATGATCCCAAGTAATGGTAACATATTTTTCCTCAGTCGACCAAACACATTCAAGTCATCCTTGAATATACAATTGTATATTTATTCCACTTTAGAAAAACTTCAACATTAAAACCAAATTAAAAAATCACCTTTCATGTGTCCCCCATCCTGAACCCCCCCCCCCACCTCCCTCCCCATCCCATCCCTCTGGGTCATCCCAGTGCCCCAGCCCCGAGCACTTGTCTCATGCATCCAACCTGGACTGGTGGTCTGTTTCACACTTGATAATACACATGTTTCGTTGCTGTTCTCTCAGATCATCCCACCCTCGCCTTCTCTCATAGAGTCCAAAAGTCTGTTCTATACATCTGTGTCTCTTTTTCTGTCTTGCATGTAGGGTTTCTGAGTTCAAAGCAAGTTCAATGCACACCACTCCTTCTCCTTCTCCCACCTCCCTATATAAGGATATTATCAGTTACCATAACTTTAAACAACCTAACAGATTTCTCTCAAAAAGAGCAGCATTACAGATTTTCTTTGAATGGTTAAGTGACAGAAACAAATTCGTCCATTTTCAGCTACTGAACGTGCTTACTAGTTTAATAGTTTTTCTTTTTAACCAAAGATACTGCCAGCTTTCACTTTGTCAGATGATTTAAAAATCTCTACCACAATTCTACCCTGCATTAAATGAGATCTAATGGATTAAGAGAGGAGTAGACTTTCTTGTATGTCATGTTGGAAACTTTTCACAGGTACCCGCAAGCCCTGATATAAAAGTAACCTAGGGGTGCCAGTGATGAAAGACTTTGTTGCCATGGCTTCATCTCATAAATCATCAATTATTGTCTGTTATTATAAACGTGACAGCCACATACTGTCATAAAAGGATTTGCATTTTCATCTAGTTTTCAGAATTTTTTCCGGACATCATTTGCTTTGTAAAAGAAATGTCATGACAACCGTTGAAGCATTCATTTGGACATTTGTCAGTTTGGCATGTCCGCATCCCAACCTCTTTTGCATTATTGAGTAGTTCATAGTTCATAAATGTATCTAAACATGGGTATATAGCATAATAGGCTAATATAGAAGCAATGGAACTCTTTTGGTTGCTATGACAACCAAAACTTATCAATTTCCTGTCACTGTTTTAAAAGAAACACTCTCCAACAACCGTAAATACTAATTACAAACGCAAGCCATTTGCTAACATGTTCAGTTTACAGATTAAAACAGTTCATGCCTAATTTATCATTTAACATGTCCTCCCACATCTGTAGTGTGGTACAGAATGAATAATAACTTTACTTGTTTACAAAATTTCCAACTTTATTTAACTATTTTTACAGTTGTTGGAATCTAGCTGTGCCACCATAAATTCAAAAAAACTCAATGAATTTTTAAAGTGCAAGGAAAGATTCTGAAAGGTAATTTCTGGATTAAGGTTGAAATGTTTGCTTTAATTCTTTCCTATAAATGCTTATATTAAAGAAGACTATCGCATTTTATGTAAAAAAAGTTGCAAAATTTTCAAAAGAACATGTGAAAGAATGTCTTGTCCCACAATCTATTCAGCTAAATGACTAGTAAAATTGGTTAAAATCTGCAATGATTAATTTAGTGAAGGTACCAGCTGAAACTCTGGGAAATCCATCTTTTGAAAGAAAGTAGTAGATTCAGGGGAAAAAATTAAAAATCCATCAGGCAATATAGTCATAGTACTGTATAATCTAATATTATGTCCTCCGTTCTCCACTCACACACATTTTATACAGGCTTTAAAGTACAGACTTCATCTTTTGATGGGGAAGGAGATATGGGCAAGTATTTCTATTTAAGAGAGTAAATAAGAGCAGTGCTACAAATTATTAAACTATCTTTGGAGAATTTTCATGTCTGACTAACACTTGTGAAAATAACAGGATACCATTATCCTATATAGATTTTTTTTAACTAAAGTTATTTTTTCAGCATTCCTAAATCACATGACGAAAAAAAAAAAAAAAACTTTGCTAGTGTGCATTATTTTGATTTAAATATTAAGAAAGGAAAGAACCCTGCACTGATCTTGTCTATTGTTTTCCTAACTAATCAACAAATCTAGAACTTGATTAAAATACTTTCACAATTTCCAAAGCTAAATGGGTTCTTCCTAGACTTCAAATAATCACCTAGCATTTCTAGAGAGGCTGATAATTTTTTCAAAATCAAATATAATACACATGATCCAGTTGATTCCCTAAAAAGGAGAAGCTGCAACTTAAAATGTTCGCCTCTGAAAATACCTACACAATGTGCTGTTTTGTGGGGGATTAGGCAGAACAGATGACTTGAGGGCCCTGTCCCTGTTACTATCTGAACAATACTATTCTTACCAAAATATATAGCTTAACAGGGCCTGCCCTGCCACTCCCATGACAGTTTCACCCCATAACTCCTGTTAATCAACACGGATTATACATCCAAAGAAAGTAAAAATCCTTTAGTGGGTCTCCTTTGGTTGCACAAGAAGGAGTGACAAAGTGCTTCCAACTGCTTCTTAACCCAGCAGCTGTAGCCTCAACACTTTAGGGCTCAGAAGGCCTTCAGACAGCCCGTACTCACAGATGCTCCTCTTCTACCACCAGCTCAATGACTCAGAAGCAGGAATTTTATATCACCACAGTGTTTAAGTGAAAGCTCCAGTGCCCTTATTTCAAGAGGAAATTTGGTCACCTTGAAACAATGAAAACTAATCTGAATGCAGCCAGTCATTGGCTGGAAGCACATGCTCAGTAAAACAAATACTGAAATAAAGTTTGTTTGTTTGTTTTTTTCTTCACAGGTATAGCCACTTCAACTGTGCCTACATCCTGTCTTTTTTTTTTGCATAGACTCCTCATTTCCGAGACAACTTACAAAATGTCATAAGTGCTATACAGTGCTATGAGATAAATAGAAAATAATGTAAATGATAGTAACATTCAATTGCTCAATAAATATTTATTGGATTTGAAGACTAAATGTAGGAAAATTTGCTGGATACTGGAGATAACAGAGGTCAGCAAAACAAAGGCATGGTCCCCACCTTCACAGAGATGATTAAATTTTGTGAGACACGGCAATCTTGTGAGAAACATCCACAGGTCCATCTGATCAATAAGAAAACAAAGACTTAAGAGATGTTAAGTGGTTAGTTTGTGATCAGAGAGCTAGTTATTTACAGTGACGGATTAAACACAAGATTTCTGACTACAAACTAAGCACTCCTACCACTATAACAGTATTTTCAAAAGTGTATTTCATGGGATACCAGTTTTCTAAACCAAAGTTTTTTTAGTCAAAATACTGAGAAATTGTGTATATTACATCTTATAGATTCATAGAGCAAATTAATGAATTACAAGCCCTGAGAAGACCTGTGACATATGAACTTGCTTATTTTTATTTAACATCATATTTCCTGAACTTATTTGACCCAAAACTCTCTCTGAGGAAAAAAGGGATCCACAGTGACTCAGGAACTAATGATAAATTTAGTATATTGGATACAGGCGGGGGGAGGGAGGAGGGTGTTTTACAGAAAGGACATGTATGCTGGAGAGGTGCACGGTACCTTTTAAAATCTATGCATGACCATGGATGGGTGTGACTATAGAAGACTATGATATATTCTAGATATCATGGATGTAGTATGAAATTACTAGATATTATGAAAGAAATGAAGAGATACATGTGGTAAGATAATGAGGTCTATGTACATTGCCAAGATGATGGAAAATTTAGGGTATCAACAAGAAAATGGAACTGAAGAGTTCCCCTGACCTTCTTTTTTAGCCACGTCTAACACTTACTCAGGATTGAGAAGATCAAATCTTCCCCTAATCAAACTTTCCCCTCATGGCTGATTCTGGGACTAGAGCAGCAAATATACAAAATGAGCTTGGGGCATCTTATAGTGCTAGAATGTAAAGAAGTGCTCAGAAAAATATACAGTGACAGGGACATGTAGAAAGTACATGGCAGCCAGGTGAAACAGCACCCAATATTGAAAGCTGGAAAAATTTAAGGAATAAAATGAATAATGTTGTATTGGATCACAAGCCGAAATATAAATTAAGTACCTATGAGACCATAGTGAAAAAGATGAGTGAATAAATAATAAGAGGCAAATCTCCCTTGCAAAAGAATTCCAAATAATTTCTGCAAATGTGTTGCCCTTATGAACGTGAAGCATAAATAACTCCCTGCTCCTTAACTGTGGGCTGCACATAGTGACTTCCTTCCAAAAAACTTCAAAAGAGTACAGCATAGACAGGGAAAAGGAAAAAAATAACTTTATATAGGGGAGAACCTTAGTAAACACTACAGGAGCCAGGTGATCAAGTCAACCTCAACAATGATAAGTCATAATGATAGTATGTATCTTTGAAGTGTTGAAAATGGCACATTACTGCTGAGGTCTTCTTTCCAAAGACATAATTTAACAATGAGAAAAACATCAGACAAACTCCCATTGAGGGGCATTCCACAATACCTGACCTGTACTTCTCAAAATGGTTAAGGTCATCAAAAACAAGGAAAGTCTGAAAAACTAGCAAAAGGCAAGAAGAGTCTAAGGAGACATGATGACTAAACATAAGGTGGTATCTTACATCTTGGGCTTCCCTTGTGGCTCAGCTGGTATAGAATCCACCTGCAATGCGGGAGACCTGGGTTCGATCCCTGGGTTGGGAAGATCTCCTGGAGAAGGGAAAGGCTACCCACTCCAGTATTCTGGCCTGGAGAATTCCATGGACTATATAGTCCATGGGGTGGCAAAGAGTTGGACATGACTGAGCAACTTTCACTTTACATCCTAGAATAGGAAAAGGACATTAGGGGACATTGAAGAAGTCTAAATAAACCATAAATTGAACAATAGTATATCAATACTGGTTCACTAATTGTGACAATTGATTCATTAAGATATTAGCAATGAGGAAACTGGATACAGGGTCTTGTACCCTATTATTGGCAAGTCTCTTGTTCTACCTTTACAATTTTTCTGTAAATCAAAAACTATTTTAAAAGAAAAACTTAATTAAAATGAAAAACCATCATCTCTAACCATTTTGGTGCCAAGCTCAACTTTATTAAAAACTGCTTTATCTCCACATGAATCTCTAACTTAGTCCCCAAAACCACAAGGAGTGATTTTTGAAGAGGGAGAGTTGGACAAACACGAATTAAGGAAAGAACTATTTGTTTATAATGCAACTGAAAAGTAAAATATGTATATACAATTTTTTAATGGGCTGCTTCAAACAGATGTCACCAATTCCCTTCATGTAATGTTCTGAATATAGTGGGAGCTTTATTGCCACAAGTAAACAAACAATAAAAACCACTAACTTTTTTATACTTAATATTAGATACATCAACATCAATATAATATATCAATATATTGATATATATGTATATATATCAATATATTGATGCAATATAAATTACACCAATGTAATTTAATGGATTTTTGTAAAATGCTTACAGAATAAAGAATATAAAATAACTATTTTTGTTATTTAGGTTAATTTCAATTTAAAGCAGCATAAGCATACAGCTCTGTTGACTATATTGCAGAAACATACTACTTAGCTAGAAATAGCCATTTTATTTTTTTAATATAAATTTATTTATTTTAATTGGAGGTAATTACTTTACAATATTGTAGTGGTTTTGCCATACACTGACATGGATCCATCACGGGTGTACATGTGTTCCCCATCTTGAACTCCCCTCCCACCTCCCTCCCCACCCATCCCTCTGGGTCATCCCAGTGCCCCAGCCCCAAGCACCCCGTCTCATGCATTGAACCTGGACTGGTGATCCATTTCACATATGATAATATACATGTTTCAATGTCATTCTCCCAAATCATCCCACCCTCGCCCTCTCCCACAGAGTCCAAAAGACTGTTCTATACATCTGTGTCTCTTTTGCTGTCTCGCATATAGGGTTATAGCTACCATCTTTCTAAATTCCATATATATGCATTAGTATACTATATTGGTGTTTTTCTTTCTGACTTACTTCACTCTTTATAATAGGCTCCACTTTCATCCACATCATTAGAACTGATTCAAATGTATTCTTTTTAATGGCTGAGTAATATTCCATGTGCAAATGTACCACAGTTTTCTTATCCATTCATCTGCTGATGGACATCTAGGTTGCTTCCATGTCCTGGCCGAAATAGCCATTTTAAATGAAAATGTCCAAATCATCTGACCTCCATCAAATAAAAATCAATGAATTATATATATATATTATATATATATATATTATATATATATATATATATATTGTCTATAAGGAGAACCTTTGGTAATGATGAATCAGTTTGAAATGTTTTAAATTCCTCTAATTGTAACAAATCAAAGCATGGCTGCTATTATTAGTAGGCTTGAATATTTTATATGTTTTCACATAATTCACATATTTTTTAAAATCTATAACACTACATATTAGATGATCTATCACTTTGTATCATGAATTATGAGCTATCACTTTACATGAATCTATTGATTGAGCTACATATAATTTTAACATCTTAGTTTTCTAGTGGATTTATTAAGACACTGTTTTACATTTTATGGCTGAATTTTTGAACATTATAATTAGTTTTGAACATTATAATTAGTTAAAAAACAAAAATTCCCAATAATAATCCAAAGTAACAACAGATCTTTGAAGTCCTAATATACTGGGAGGAGGTGAACCCTTTGAGCAAGGGTATTTTTTGTACTGAAAACTCGGGTGTTATGAAAAATAGAAAGCAGGGCATGTCTTTAAGGCACTTCACACATATCTGCAGGACTGTTGAGCACGTTGCCATGGAACATAATTCCTTCAAGAACTACAAACCAAAGAACGACCATTTTGGCATAATAGTCCCATTTCTGAACATTATTTCATAGCATTCATAAAGATGTATTACAAACCCTACCAATTTAGGGACAATGCACCGCCTTTTCAAATGCATTCATACTGGGTCTTAGAATCAACTCCATTTTAGCAACTAATTAGTTACACTGACAAACTTTTAAGAATAGGGCTATAGAATTTTAGAAAAGTACCACTTTCTTTGTAAATTAATGATATGTTCCCCATTTCACAATAATAAGTGGTTATCACCCTTTCCTCTTTATCCTGTCTCAGTCATTTAGCTAAATCTACCCAGCACCCTCCAGAGAAATTCATGGTCTGTCACCTTTCTCACTGCTGTCTAGATTTATGGATATTTTAGCAATCCTTTCATTTTCACATCACTAGGCAACTCTTCTAACTATTAAAAAAAAAAAAAAAAAAAAAAGGACAGACTTCACCTGAACAGAGACAAGTATCTTACTTACAAGTCTGTTTTCCTTCTATAAATCCACTGTCCTTTCCTTTATATTAAGGAGACACATAGCCTGAAACCTAACGTATTGTACCATCACGTTATTAAATGTAACATGCAGAACATTACATTATTATGCTACACATAGCCAAGATTTTTTTTTTTTTATGGGATTATGGCAATTAAGTCTTCCTTCACTTTGGGTGATGTGACACTGGCTTGACTATAACATCACTCTACTTAAAGTCTGTGTAAACAACATTATCTTAGTCACTCTGCATTAAATTTCCAACTGTGAGCAAAATGACAAGGTCACAGTGGACAAGAATGTAGGTAATCCCAAGGAAACATCATGCAAATTCCTTGCTCAAGGTTCAAACTGGATTTTCAATAATAGCAAAAAGGAATCTTTTTATACTAATATTATAGTATTATTATCTAAATGCCATCCATGGCAAAGCATCTAGGTATTCTTGGAGACATAGGTTAAGACAAAAGTGTCTATGATTTTGGTGTTTTGTGGATAAAAGATAAATGTTTGCCAAGGCTTCCTTCAAGCTAATAAAAGCGTCTGCACGGAGTAAGGAGTAGCAATAGAACAACTGTAAATGGTTTTGTGAAGCTTCCCTGGTGGCTCAGATAGTAAAGAATTCACCTGCAATGCAGGAGACCCAAGTTCCATCCCTGGGTCAGCAAGAGCCCCTGGAGAAGGGAATGGCTACCCACTCCAGTATGGCCTGGAGAATTCCTTGGACAGAGGAGCCTGAGGGGCTATAGTCTATGGGATTGCAGACTCAGACATGACTGAGCAACTAACACTTCACTTCAAATGGTTTTGTAAAGATCAATTGACATCACAAATGCAAACAATCCTTTTTAGAAATGTGGGTGAAAAGACAAAAGAGCAATGCTTATATTTCCTCCTTTCTTGTTTTTATAAATAAAAATACATGATTTTTATTTTCTCAAAAAAAGCAGAGTGGTAATTTCCCAACAGTCTTCTCTGTTACTTTTTTTTTTTTACACCCAAGATGTGCTGTCTTGAAAATTCTCTGACCTACAGAAACTAGCTAAAAGGTGTGGGGATATCTCTGTTTTGAGTGATTTACTTAGTGCTTATTGAAAAAGTTACATTATTTGATTACATCTCTCTCAAATACATCTCCACTTAGGATAGGTATGATCAGGGAAAAAATAATCTAGATTAACTTGGCACAAGTTCTTCTTCACTGAACTAGTGGAAGTAACACAGTAAGCAAAACAGTGGTTTTCAGAGTATGCTTAAACTGTAGAGCAGGATGCCAATTAGCAAAAATTAGCCATGGAAGTTCTTAAATATGGGCCCAAGGGTCAGTTCACAAATACACCAAAATGGGTAAAAACACTCAAAGGCAACTTATGCAGGATTTTCTAGGCTGATTGTCACATTTGGACAATGAAGGATACACATGTGATCTGTATTAATCTGGAGGTCATTTGAACAAAGTGTGTGAACCACAATTTTCTTGAAATATCTGATGTTGAAACTCTGTAGGAGGTCAGTTCACTTCCTAGGGATGCAACAGTCAAACATTTTTCTCAGGACTATTCATAAAAAGAGAGGTCTAAAAATGTCTTCATCACCAGAGATTGACGGATTTAGATTCTGTTTGCCAGAACTGCAAACTTTCATAAGTAGAAGCTTCACTAAAAACATAACTATGTTCAATATTCTCATAGATAAAAAGTTTCCTTTTTAAAAGTCATTGGAAATAATAGGTATTCTGGGTATTCTGTGCTTGAGATAGTATATATACTTGTATTTGAGCGTGTGAGTCTGTGTGTTTTATGGTATATTTGCCTCATTCCAGGAGTTTAAATAAGATCAGTTTCAAGTCTCTCCATTTTATATTTTAATCTCATAATATTAGATAGTTATGCTTCTGAGTGTTCTTTCTGGTACACATAGAATCTAAGAAATCCTGAAAACTCTTTGTTAAACCTCAGGTTAAAGATCCAGATCTTCCTAATGAAAAGACTCTCCAAATGCAAAATCCAATTACTTACTCCCCCTCTATCCAAATAGAAATACAAAATAATCAACCTGAGTCCTCTCAACACTTTAAGTAGCTGTGTGCAGCACCATAAAAGCACTGCTAGAAACAAATCTTAAGTGAGCTGCAAATACTGAATAGTCTCTTCTTTGAATCTGAAATCTGCATAAAGTGAGTTTGAAAAGAAACAAAAAGCCACAATAAACAGTGGTGGAACTTTGATTGCATTTTCAGCATTTGTAATATGATGCTTCAGAGTATGCAACATTGAAGATTAATTCAAGATGGTGTGTTACGACAGTCTAGTCCTTCTAATGCTGAACACCCACTTCCCTCTTCTATCCCACCCACATCCCCAATTGTCCTTGAATTAAGAGACACACAAGATAAAGAGGATAAACTCATGATCTTAAATAAGTGAGAGAGTGTTACAACAGTTTTCACAAATTGATAAAATTCAATTTTGTCTTTATGCTTTATGCACAATAAGCAAATTGGGGTTCAAGGAAAGGGGGTGACATGTATCATAGATCAAAGGTTATAGTTTGTTTCTAAGAGATTGCTTAGTCAAACATCCTAATTTTACAGATGTAGCAACTGAGGTCCCAAGCCACAGAGTGATTTTCAGGGTTGTTAAGGCCATGAACTTTTGACTTGAAATTTTCCAGAGCTCTTCCTGCTACACCACACAATCTCATCAAATGAGGCTTTATGAGAAAGTGCTTTGTAACCTGGAAAATTGTCTTCAAAATTTTACATACTATTTGTATGCTTATCAGAACCTCATATATTTTAAATGAAAAACAGTGACAAAAATAGTGTCAGTAAACATTGTTATGTGCACTAAGTGATCAGAATCAATGTTTCATCTGTAATGTATAAGCATGGAAGAGAATCAATAAAAAAACAATCATTTTTTCTTCAAAGAAATATTTGTTTAAAAAAAAATACCTACAACATTTGCAAGAATGTTGGGAAATAGGAACTCTTATATAATGTTAGTGGGAGGGTAAACCAGACCAGCTTTAAAGAGCAATTTGGCAGTAACAAATTAAATTAAAGTCCACAGGTCAAAAATCTCACTTATGACTTATACACCAGAGAAATTCTCCAACATGGGCACAAGAAAACATGATGTTCATTACAGTACTGTTTAAAGAAAAAAAAAAAAAAAGCTAACCAAGGTTTATTTTGAAAATTCTGTCAACCTAATTGAATCTCCTTTTATAGGTGTTGTCTGATTTTTTTTTACAAACATTTATTTTAAGTTCAGCAAATATATTTTTGGTCCCTCTAAAAGTAGTCATGTTCCCAGAGTGTTCTCCGTAGCCCAGTCACCTACAAAGATTCATATACACCATGGAATATTACTCAGCCGTTAAAAAGAATTCATTTGAATCAGTCCTAATGAGATGGATGAAACTGGAGCCCCTTATACAGAGTGAAGTAAGCCAGAAAGATAAAGAACATTACAGCATACTAACACATATATATGGAATTTAGAAAGATGGTAACAATAACACTATATGCAAAACAGAAAAAGAGACACAGAAATACAGAACAGACTTTTGAACTCTGTGGGAGAATGTGACGGTGGGATATTTCAAAAGAACAGCATGTATACTATCTATGGTGAAACAGATCACCAGCCCAGGTGGGATGCATGAGACAAGTGCTCGGGCCTGGTGCACTGGGAAGACCCAGAGGAATCGGGTGGAGGGGGAGGTGGAGGTGGGATCGGGATGGGGAATACGTGTAAATCTATGGCTGATTCATATCAATGTATGACAAAACCCACTGAAATGTTGTGAAGTAATTAGCCTCCAACTAATAAAAAAAAATAATAATAAATAAAAGTAGTCATGTATGGATGTGAGAGTTGGACCATAAAGAAAGCAGACTGCCAAAGAACTGATGCTTTTGAACTGTGGTGTTGGAGAAGACTCTTCAGAGTCCATTGGACTGCAAGGAGATCAAACCAATCAATCCTAAAGGAAATCAGTCCTGAATTTTCATTGGAAGGACTGATGCTGAAGCTGAAGCTCCAATACTTCAGCCACCTCATCCGAAGAGCTGATTCACTGGAAAAGACCCTGATGCTGGGAAAGATTGAAGGTAGGAGGAGATGGGGATGACAGAGGACGAGATGGTTGGATGGCATCACCGACTCGATGGACATGATTTTGAGCAAGTTCTGGGAGTTGATAATGGACAGGGAAGCCTGTCATGCTGCAGTCCATGGGGTTGCAAAAAGCTGGACACAATTGAGTGACTGAACTAAACTGAAAACTATATTGGCTATCCTGAGACTGGTATGGTAAAACTGTAGTTCCTGATTTTAGGACAGTGGAACAAAACAATAATTTCAAACATTATTATAATATTTTTAATGCTATAGTACACAATATATTTCAGCTTCATGACCTCCTCTGAATGTACGGTAAGTATGTAAGTGGGTGGCCCCATGGGAAATAGATGGGGAAACAATGGAAACAGTGAGAGACTTTATTTTCTTGGGCTCCAAAATCACTGCAGATGGTGACTGCAGCCATACAATTAAAAGACACTTGCTCCTTGGAAGAAAAGCTATGATAAACCTAGACAGCATAGTAAAAAGCAGAGATATTACTTTGCTGACAAAGGTCCATAGAGTTTTTTCAGCAGTCATATATGGATGTGAGAGATGAACCATAAAGAAGGATGCTTTTTTTGAGCAAACTCCAGAAAATAGTGAAGTACAGGGAAGCCTGGAGTGTTGCAGTCCATGGGGTCACAAAGAGTCAGACATGACTGAGCAACTAAAAAAAATATACATATATACATATACACACATATAATGAAATTAGGTGTTTGGGTAATTAGTCTGATTCTAGTTGTCAGGTTATAAAATATATTGATCCAACATATATGAACTTTGAAATCAAACAGCCTTGATTCAAATGCTAGCTCAGTATTTATAGGCTGTGGGGCCTCAGATAAATCACTAACCTTCATTGTACCTCAGTGTCATGATCTGCAAAACAAGGATCACAATAATAGCCCTTGTTTTATTGGGCTGTCATGATGATTAAATGAACTAATACATGAAAAATCACCAGGGGTATCATGTTTGAAAACTGTTAGATACTATAATGTTCTGGCAAAAAAAAAAAAAAAACTAGTTCATCAAAATGTATCCTGAATAAACTTATTTCTATGTCTACATTGGTCAAATGCATCAAAAAGTCACTTATTTCTTAGATTCTCTACCTTTGAAGACTAACCAATTAACTAAGAATCTCCACTTGTTAAGGATTTTAGGGAGCGGTTTTAATTCATTACTATATTTAAACATAGTTCATCTGTATCACACAACAGCTTACTTGTGATCAAAACTATCTGCTGATCTAGAAAGGGCAGCACTGTCCACCCAAATTTTATTTAAGTAAATAAACATCAGCTATTTTACACGGTGTCATATGTGTTGACCAGTTGGCCAACAGTTTCTCATCTTTCATATGTGTCTGTATTAAATCTGCAAGTAGAATAATATGTCAACAGGTGAAAGGTGGGGATTTTTTAGTTAAGATTTGACATTTGGCATTCTTTTCTTTCTTTTTCACTTTTCTCTTTTTTAAAATTCTTCTAAGTTTCTCATCAAAAATGACAATGTTAATTTACCATCCTGACTAAGGATTTATTGTATAGATGATAGGGGTTGTTAAAGCAAGTTTAGCAGTGGGTATTTTTCTTTTCTCTTGATTTCTTTTTTCCTAGACAGATTGGAACTTAATTGTTTCCTTTTTAGACAAATATTCTTTTGGATTGCCAGTGATGAAGGGGTATACAGATGTCAAAAGCAATGTATAACAGTGGGATTATGTGCTAAGGTCCAGGGCAAGACAGGAAAAACAAGCAAAGTCCAGCTCAGTCCAAGCTACTTCTTAGTAAATTCTCAAGTGACCAGCTTTTGTTTTATCTTTGCCAATGCCTATCAAAAGTTCAAATAAAGTTTTGTTGTGTTAACTACTTACATTTCTTTTATTTCTTATTTTAACCATTTGTAAAAACAAAGGAATTTCACTAGATAAAATTGGGAATTTGTTTAAAGGCAAGCCAATTTAAAATAACACATGGCTTTCTTCCTATTAAAGCACCATAAATAGGGCTTTATATAGTACCCTTAATTATATGACAGAACCTATACCTAAATATTCTCTTTTGGACATAGAAGAAATGATCTTTCATGCTGCATTGGGTTGATAAACATGAAAACAAAAATTCATGATTTTATCTTAGTTTTCAAACCACATTGAGGTAAAACTATCTTGTCTATTTCTATATTGTAAGAAAAATGTCACAAAGTGTATAACCACAATTTTTAATATCAGGAGAATTATTTACAAGCACTCCACTTATTATTTATATACTTTATATGAATTTTCCATCATCAAGACCTTTGGGTGCATTTATAACATACTGTGATTTTTTTTTTTTAAATCACAGAGGACCTACAATTTAAACTAAAGGTTGCAAACTAAGTCCATAGGCTAAATTCAGACCACAGATGGGTTTTGCTTTCCCTGCATAGTATTGTTTTTTTGTTTGTTTGTTTGTTATTTTGGTCTTTATTGACTTTGTTACCAACATTTAACAATTGGAGAATTTCATATAAAATTCTGGATTCCCAGCTTCTCTTAAACAGTCAGATACTAACAACACTGAGCCTGAATTCCCATTCTGGTAGCAATCAGCTGAGTTGAGTAATAGCTGCCACCTTTGGAGAAGGAAATGGCAACCCACTCCAGTATTCTTGCCTGGAGAATCCCATGGACAGAGGAGCCTAGTGGGCTACAGTCCATGGGATTGCAAGAATCAGACACGACCGAGCAACTAAACCTACCTTGGAAAGAATATATGCTCTCCTGGTCACCACAGCCCCCACCACTCCCTATTGCTTTTGGCCTTTCATTTATGCTACCATCCTTGCTTTGGTAGGTATTAGAATTTGCAAGTCTCCTGTTTCTCTGTAGTTTCTGCATCAGTACATATGCTTTCAAAAACATTTCACAGTTTTTCTCAGATTACAGCAAATGAAAAACTGCATATATAATGTGTGTTCTGATTCATATATCTGCATATGTAATGTGTATTCTGATTAATCTAGAAGTAAATCTATACAGTTATAAAATGTTTTGTTTAATTTAGAGAAAAAAGTTGACATTAATTTGCATGTCATTTTACTTTTAAAAAGTCAATTTCAATGCCTGAATTCAATTGCATTTATATAAAATCAAAAACACTTATTTTCAATATCCCAAACTTAACCTCAAAGCTCAATCCATTTAAACTTTTTCAGTTAAAATCATTCATTAATTAAATCTAATGAGCTCTAGTCTCCCTAACACTGAAGTTAGAGTTTAAAAATAAGTTTAGCACTTAAGGAGGCACATCCACTGCTTCAGGTCACTTGGATATTCTTTAGTGTGCATGGTATTTAAAAGTAACATTCAGTACAGAAAATACCCCAGATATTTGAAACACCACTCTGATGATTTTCATTTTCCATGTTGAAAACCCAGGACAAATCACATGATATGGCCCCCATCTTTCCAACAACCCTATGACATTTTCCTTGTAGAAAAAAATACAGATAAAACATGCATCATGAGCAGCCCTGAAGGAAGGGGGCAAAATTCACCAAAGGGTGACTTAAACTGAAGAGGGGGTGTTACTGGCAGGCAATATCAAAATGTACTTTAGAATCATGGGTTGCCCTCCTTGTCCCTTACATCTCTGTTAACCACCCATTCTTTTTTTCCATTACAACCTAAAAGGTATGAAGCCTGGAGCAATATGGTGTCTCTGGTTGCAACTTAGCTGAAATTGTCATATATATGAAGTATAAATCTTAAGAGTTTCAAATACTTTAAAAATGTATTTTTAGAGTAAAAACAATTTCAAATATTTTAGAACTAGTATCATGCCTACAGCGTATATATCTGTGCCTAATGCTTAGAAAGATTCCAGGAGATTAGAATGCCTGGGTTGTTTTTTGGTTTGTTTGTTTGTTTTGGTTTTTTTGCATTCTTGCTATAGCACACTTAATAGCCTGTGCTGCCCTGCAAAAGTGAATGTACCTTCCTAAGCATTTCAGAGCCACAGGGCAGGTGAATTACTTTCCCATTATTTTACATAGGTGACATTATTTTTATGTCAGTGAACTTACTCAACCCCCATCAACTTTGTAGGCTTTCTCTAGCTTCTGCTTTAGTTCCCAGGAAAGGAGATGCTTTCTATGGTGGAAGTCATCTCCCACCTGTGTGATCCTGGGATCCACTCTCAGTTAATACAGTATATATGAATGATCATTAACTGGCAATAGTGAAACTGTGAAGACCCCAATTAACTAAAACCCTCAAATAGATAGATGGGTTCTAATCAGGTGTTTGGATTTTATTATTAATTAAGGATTAAGCAATATTCAATATTTGCTGCCAAAAATTTTAAACAGTTCTACTTTCCTACCTTAGTAAGTATAGTACAGGGAACAAAGTTATCGAAGTTGGGCTGAATCTGTACAGGATCCAGGGCATTCCCAGGAAGTTGATTTTTAAAAAATAAACACATAAATACCTGTTAACAGCTTGTTTTCTTGTCATTTGCCTCTTCCTTCTAAAAGGAGAGTGTAGCAAAAAATAAATAAATAAAACTGGTTAATTGAGAGTTCTGGTTAGTTAGTTTCCAATTAATCAAGGCTTTATTATATTTTACAAAAAAAATCTTCTTAAATTCTGCAGAAATTTTAAATAGGTTACACACAATAAAACACCAGCAGGGAAGACACAAAGAAAGTAGGAAAGCCTGAATTGCTATCAGATAGTGTTTTAAATATATGAATAATGTTATTACATTTCTGGTCTAATCCCCACTGAGTAAAGAATAATGCTAAATGTCATGTGGTTTAGGGCTTTTCTATGTATGAAGGCAAGGAAATATCATTATAGATTTATGTTGAAGAAAATGGCCTCGGGTCATACCAATTTCAAAAAATGACTCAGGAATATTGTGTCTTTTCCCTTTCTCTCAAGAGTCTTCTTTCCCATCCCATTGGGTATGCCAATACTTTTTAGGGAAAAGAATCCTTTCTAATTTTTTTCTCTCATTTTTATCAGGCCAACAGGATGATAAAAGCAAGCCAGTATCAATGCTATGCCTTAATTTCCTAAACATAGAGCCATTAATCACACAGCTCACTATATACTTATTTCTGAAGCAATACTGAACTATCTTACATCTTCCCCAAAAGGGTTATGCACACACACACACACACACACACACACACACACACACACACACACTCAGACACATACACATATACAGTCATACACACATCTGCACAAAATAAGTTAAACATACAAAAGAGATTGATAAAAACCCATGTAATCATCTTAGTTAACAAAATAACCATTCTTTCTAACAGTATAATAGTTCCCAGTGCTTCTATACCCTTTAAGAACAATGAAATTTAAAATGATAAGCTGGGGGAAAAAAAAAACTGTCAGTAATGTAATTTGGCTATTTTGAGCCTTATTGCATTTCTTAGTAGTACAGAAACAGGAATCTCCCTCTAATATCCACTACAAATATATATGGTCAGTTCATCACCCCTTCAAAATCTCTCCTAATAGCCTTTTTATTAAGATTCCTTTCACGTCTTTCATTGTTTTTGAAAGGCAACTGCTTTCCTGCTTAAAGGTCTATAGAAAGATTTTTTAAATAAACCACAGATGCAAATATATATCTGAGGTTGCTGAGGAAAGGAGGTGGCAGTGAAGGAAAGAGAGCATTTTTCACCTACTCCTGTGTCTGTCACTTAATTGTCAGAACTATTTGTTTTTGTTTTATAGCTCACTTACCCAACCTGTTTTGAAATTACATTTTCTTAAAGTAGAATATACTCATACATACCAAGTCAATGATAATGCATACTTCCTTAATCTAGTGGGCTTTATATTGGAGGACTTTTTTCCCTTTCACCAGAGATCCTCCTTCTTTAACTATAAAACTTTCTGAACTCAACAGAACTTTTTTGACTGCCACCATATGTACATAATTATGCTAAGTTAAGAAAAAATAATTTAAATTTTCTATAGCTTAAGTTTCATAGATTATTCAAAATAGATTTTGAATTTACCAAATTCTGAAACATTCTTATTAGAATTATCCAATAAATATATAAATATCCATGAGCTAACTGTCCTTTTATTAAGGATTTTAAAATTTATTAGAAAATTAGGAGTTTACCTTGACTTTTGAAAATTTCTCATTTGTCTTGTCAGTTGTTTAAGAATGTATTTTACAATACTGCCTAAAACTAGTTATAACTCCAGGACCTTAGGGACCATGAGTTAAATACATATACTTTATTTTTGACATTCAAAATAAAACATGACTTCTACATTTCTGAATTTGTTCAGAAACAGTACCATTCAATCAAAGTAGTTGCCATATAGTCAAAATTCCAAAAGGTCAATAAAACATTTTCTATAGTTTAATAAATGTAAAATGATTGTACACCTTAAAAACGCACAAATTGGGCTTCCATGGTGGCTCAGTAGTGAAGAATCCACAGGAGACATGAGTTTGATCCCTGGTCTAGGAAGATTCTACATGCCAAAAAGCAACTAAGCCTGTGTGCCACAAATATTGAGCCTGTGGTCTAGAGAATGGGAACTGTGACTACAGAGACCACGTGCATCAACTACTGAAGCTCCTGTGCCCTACAGCCCAGCTCTGCAACAAGAGAAGCCACCGCAATGAGAAGCCAGCACACTGCAACTAGTAAGTAGCCCCCACTCATCATCGCAAGTAGAGAAAGCCCATGCACAGCAACAAAGACCAGCCAAACAAATAGATAAATAAAATGATTATTTAAAAACATACAAATTTTGTCAGCTACCTCAATAAAACTAGAAAAAATGTTTCCTATGCTTTTAAATGAGAGTCAGCGATTAACTTGCACATATTGCCATACTTTAGAGACTACTAAATTCGGCTTTAGCTGTTCCTCATGCAGACAAGATCACTGAGTCATGTAATGTGTTTTCCTGGCCCAATGCAATAAACAAAATGCTGATTTGGGAAACAAATGTAATAAATATGTCCTACCCTGCCTCTACCTCTAACTTTATCTGTAGGGGATAAATGACAAGTAAATCTGTGTTGGTAATTTTTTTTTTTTTTTTTAGTTTCTCTTTGGAGATGTGATTACATCATGGTAAAGGGTAACTGTTACATTTCCACTGTTGGAACCTTTAGGAAACTTTCTTCAGTCTAATAACTTTCTTCATTTTATATGCCAACTCTTACTCCACAGCAGCTTTTAGAAACCTGTTTAATTTCTTTAGGGATCCTGGAAATTCTTTGACAAGACTGTATGTCAAAAGAAAAAGGAGCTGAACTTACTTTTCATTTTAAAAATATAAAAATAGAGGCCTGGATATTCTAGGCCTACTTAAGTTTCCAGAGGACATCCAAACAGCCTCTTGATCACTTAAGTTGCCAAAGGCATGGTCTTCTCATTCAAGAACCCAAACAATAAAACAACTTCCTCCTTTCCTCCATAAAATTCAGAAATTTACTTTTCCTAGAACTATTTAAGGATAACAAAAATTTTGGTCATATTAAATATGTTTCTTCTGAAATACTTTTGTGCATGAGCTTGACTTTAAAAAGTCAGTTGGATTTAAAGTCAGTCTAAAGGGGAGAAAAGGAAAATTAAATATGGGATGGACTGGTAGTTGATAAATGAGCTTACAGCATTTTAAATTTTTGTAAGAAGGGGGTATCAATACATATATACTGTAAATAGTAAAAAAAATGAATTCTAATTATTAGATAACATATCTAAAATTATTCCTATTTTATCAAGCTTTAAACATCAAAATTCCTCAAAAGCTTCATAAATTTTAAACCATTTATTGTTGTGGAATATTTGTCCACAATAGTTCTGTTGGAAATGTTTTTCTTTACAATCTTGTTATCCATGATTGTAAGTTTGGCTAGAGAAAACATGAGTGACCCTTTGAATCCTGTTCTTGGTCCATTTGGGAGTTCTAGCCAGCCTTTCATAAGAGACTTTTTAAACCCTGTTTACACTAGTTATATTTCATGTCTGCTGGTTGATGATTATGTCTTTCTATAGTATATTCAGTGTGACTCACAGAAAACACTAAGGAAATGCTCAATAAGCCAAAGCAAACATTTATGGTAGATGTACATTAAAGCCCCTGAGACACTGAGTGCAATCGCTGCTTTATCAGCTTTTAGTTAACTTGTTTTTGATGATTTGATAACACACTGAGGCAATCGTAAATTAGCCTAATTCTAAATAGTATGCTGCCTACATAAAGAAGTTAGTGGCAGTCTCCAATTCTAAATTACTGAATAAAATGGTGTTTCCTTCATAGCATTTATAGCAATGTGTAAATATTTTATCTATTTATGTAGTTTAGATCTATTTTTTCTTTTGAAATAGCATTTCCATTGAAGAATGAGTTTAGGTTTCTTGTTCACAAAGTAAGCATTCAGTAAAAAGTTGTCAAATGAACAGGAAATTAGTTATGTAATGTGACAATTTACTCATTTAAATCCATCATTGTAGAGTCTTCAAGCTTATTTTAATAAAATATATCTTAAGAACATATTTCTTCTATGCTACACTGATTTACATCATTTATGATGGGGCTTAATTTCTATAAGGACAGTCAGGGTGTTTTAGAATTAGTAAACTTTCAGTGAGTAGCTAAAGTTGATCAGAAATATCATGAGCTTAAATTTAATTAATGGCATCAAATATTCTGAACTTTTGATAGGTAAAAATATAGAATCATTATGAAGTTACTCAGGAGAGAAAGAATAGTTTGAAATTTATTTTAATTATACCTTTACTTTTTTTTAACATTTGGCTTATTTGTTTAGTGAAGCTTAAATTAAATGTGAAACACTGACAGTTCTATAGGCAGAACTCAGCTAAGCTGTTTCTAACAAAATGAATTCATTTGCCAGTTGATCATCCTGATAATCCTATCTGGTTTAGTCTTGCTGCAGATGAAGACAGTCAAGCATGGTCAGAGCAAAAGAATCTTGATCTGGATATGCTCTCAATGTAATGGTAAGGGGCAGGAGTGGGAATAAAGAAAATTTTGTATCTGAAAGTCTATTAAGTCCCTTGCATTCCTCCCTTGATTTAATCTCTGACAAGGACCACTCTACCATCATAAAATAAAATAAGATTAAACTAAAAGCATATGATCACCAATTAAGACATGAGAGGCAGGTACTTAACATTACAAATTATTATATTTTGATATAGCTCCTTTTTGAACTCAGAATCTCATTAAATAATAATATCTTATTTAGATTTACAGTAACAAAATACCCTACTGTTACATAGTTTTACAATTCTCATCATTAACTAATGCAGTACAACTACTCTATATGCAAAAGTGGGTTCAAAACACTATCCCATCTGTATATATGTAGAAACAGAGACTGAAGGGTTTTTAATCCGATTCAGTGCTCTTCCACTTCCTATTGTTGATAATATTTATCTGAGTATGAATGAAATACCCCCTTCTCCTTGATATTTCTTCCTTGATCATTTTATCACTTTCATAATATGTAAAGAACCAACTTCTTTAAGAGTTAAGGGAAGCTCTTCAAATGTAGTTATAATTGATATCTAACAGTTTGTGTACTGATCCCACAGAGGCCACTTTTATCTCCTTGATAGCACCTTCTTAGCTTAACATACATCTACAAATACTTACAGATCATCAACTATGTACAAAAGGCTCTTTGCTACGGGGCTATGGAGAGTACAAAAATCTTCAAACACATTCCCTGTTATCAAGTATATTGTAATCTGAAATGAGAGATATATCGTAGTCACAAATTATTGCATGGAAAGTCTGCAAGTAGTAAACTCCACATGATTTCCTGGAATAGAATAGGAACTCAAAAATATCTAATTAATTAAAGTTGAATGCTAATAGCTTAAGAATTTAATAGCTATAACAAACTAATAGCTATATGAATTTAGATGAAGGCATCATTTATATCTAGAGTGATAACTATAAGAATTTAAAAGCTATAACAAACTAATAGCTATACGAATTTAGATGAAGGCATCACTTATATCTAGAGTGATAGCTATAAGAATTTAACAGCTATAACAAACTAATAGCTATATGAATTTAGATGAAGGCATCACTTATATCTAGAGTGATAGCTATATGTATTTAACAGCTATAACAAACTAATAGCTATATGAATTTAGATGAAAAAGTAGTAAAAGGAATCCAGATAGGAAAAGAAGAATTGAAACTCTCGCTGTTTCCAGATGACATGATCCTCTACATAGAAAACCCTAAAGACTCTACCAGAAAATTACTAGAGCTAATCAACGAATATAGTAAAGTTGCAGGATATAAAATTAGCACACAGAAATCCCTTGCATTCCTATATGCTAACAATGAGAAAACAGAAAGAGAAATTAAGGAAACAATACCATTCACCATTGCAACAAAAAGAATAAAATACTTAGGAGTATATCTACCTAAAGAAACAAAAGACCTATACATAGAAAACTATAAAACACTGATGAAAGAAATCAAACAGGACACAAACAGATAGAGAAATATACTGTGTTCATGGATTGTAAGAATCAATATTGTCAAAATGGCTATACTACCCAAAGCAATCTATAGATTCAATGCAATCCCTATCAAGCTACCAACGGTATTTTTCACAGAACTAGAACAAATAATTTCACAATTTGTATGGAAATACAAAAGAAAAAACTCAAATAGTCAAAGCAATCTTGAGAAAGAAGAATGGAACTGGAGAAATCAACCTGCCTGACTTCAGGCTCTACTACAAAGCCACAGTCATCAAGACAGTATGGTACTGGCACAAAGACAGAAATATACATCAATGGAACAGAATAGAAAGCCCAGAGATAAATCCACGAACCTATGGACACCTTATCTTTGACAAAGGAGGCAAGGATATACAATGGAAAAAAGACAACCTCTTTAACAAGTGGTGCTGAGAAAACTGGTCAACCACTTGTAAAAGAATGAAACTAGAACACTTTCTAACACCATACACAAAAATAAACTCAAAATGGATTAAAGATTAAATATAAGACCAGAGACTATAAAACTCCTAGAGGAGAACATAGGTAAAACACTCTCTGACATAAATCACAGCAGGATCCTCTATGACCCACCTCCCAGAATATTGGAAATAAAAGCAAAAATAAACAAATGGGACCTAATTAAACTTAAAAGCTTTTGCACAACAAAGGAAACTATAATCAAGGTGAAAAGACAGCCTTCAGAATGGGAGAAAATAATAGCAAAGGAAGCAACAGACAAAGGATTAATCTCAAAAATATACAAGCAACTCCTGCAGCTCAATTCCAGAAAAATAAATGACCCAATCAAAAAATGGGCCAAAGAACTAAACAGACATTTCTCCAAAGAAGACATACAGATGGCTAACAAACACATGAAAAGATGCTCAACATCACTCATTATCAGAGAAATGCAAATCAAAACCACAATGAGGTACCATTACACGCCAGTCAGGATGGCTGCTATCCAAAAGTCTACAAGCAATAAATGCTGGAGAGGGTGTGGAGGAAAGGGAAGCCTCTTACACTGTTGGTGGGAATGCAAACTAGTACAGCCGCTATGGAGAACAGTGTGGAGCTTTCTTTAAAAACTGTAATTAGAACTGCCATATGACCCAGCAATCCCACTTCTGGGCATACACACTGAAGAAACCAGATCTAAATGAATTTTTAAACAACAACCTATTCTGTAAGCAATAGTATTAACAGAAAGAACATTGAACAAGACATAAGGAGACTTGGTACTAGTATCAACTATGCAAGTGTATGATGCTGTATGTTTAACTGATGATGCTGTTAAAGTGCTCCACTCAATATGCCAGCAAATTTGGAAAACTCAGCAGTGGCCACAGGACTGGAAAAGGTCAGTTTTCATTCCAATTCCAAAGAAGGGAAATGCCAAAGAATGTTCAAAGTACTGCACAATTATACTCGTGTCACATGCTAGCAAAGTAATGCTCAAAATTCTCCAAGCCAGGCTTCAACAGTACATGAACTGAGAATTTCCAGATGTTCAAGCTGGATTTAGAAAAGGAAGAGGAACCAGAGATCAGATTGCCAAATTCTTTGGATCATACAAAAAGCAACAGAGTTCCAGAAAAACATCTACTTCTGCTTGATTGACTACACCAAAGCCTTTGACTGTGTGGATCACAATAAACTATGGAAAATTCTGACAGAGATGGGAATACCAGACCACCTTACCTGCCTCCTGAGAAACCTATTTGCAGGTCAAGAAGCAACACTTAGAACCAAATATGGAACAATCGACTGGTTCCAAATTGGGAAAGAAGTATGTCAAGGCTGTATATTTTCACCCTGCTTACTTAACTTATATGCAAAATACATCATGCCAGGCTGGATGAAGCACAAGCTGGAACCAAGATTGCCGAAAGAAGTATCAATAACCTCAGATATACAGGTGACACCACCCTTATGGCAGAAATTGAAGAAGAACTAAACAGCCTCTTGATGAAAGTGAAAGAGGAGAGTAAAAATGTTGGCTTAAACCTCAATGTTCAAAAAATGAAGATCATGGCATCTGGTCCCATCACTTTAAGGCAAATGGGGAAACAACAGAAACAGTGACAGACTTTATTTTCTTGGCTCCAAAATCACTGCAGATGGTGACTGCAGCCATGACATCAAAAGACGCTTGCTCTTTGATAGAAAAGCTATGACAAAACTAGACAGTGTATTAAAAAGCAGAGACATTCCCTTGCCAACAAAGTCCATCTAGTCAAAGCTAGGTATTTCCAGTAGTTATGTATGGATGTGAGAGTTGGATCATAAAGAGCTGAGCACTGAGGAACTGATGCTTTTGAACTGTGGTGTTGGAGAAGACTCTTGACAGTCCCTTTGACTGCAGGGAGATTAAACCTGTCCATCCTGAAGGAAATCTATCCTGAATTGGAAGGACTGATGCCAAGTCTGAAACTCCAGTACTTTGTCACCTAATGCGAAGAACTGACTCATTGGAAAAGACCCTGATGCTAGGAAAGATTGAAGGCAGGAGAAGGAGACGACAGAAGTGAGATGGTTGGATGGAATCACCAAGTCGAAGGACATGAGTTTGAGTGAGCTCCAGGAGTTGGTGATGGACATGGAAACCTGGCATGCTGCAACACATGGTGTCGCAAAGAGTCAGACACAAACGAGCAACTAAGCTGACTGATACAACTGTATGTGTGACCATGAACAAATGACTTGCCCTTTCTAGATCCCAATATCCTTATTTGTAAAACTGGGGTTGGATAAATCGACCTCTCTGGTCCATCAAGCTCAAATAACTTTGTGGTTCTCTGTCTTTTGAGTTGCCAACTACCTGCCTAAAATACAGATAGATTAAATTAAAATTTATCTGAGAAGTTAGTAGCTATTGCAACATAGTTGCCACTCCAGAGACATATTTCTTTCTTAATTCATAATAAGTTATTGTGATGCCTGTCAGTGGTATTCACCTAAGGGACATATCTTTTCTATGTTCCAGAAAAGTACTGAAGGAAAATTCTTCAGACATTTTACCTCAGAAAATAAATCAGTAGAGTGTTGTTCTGTTTGTTGCTACAGAAAAATTGACTTTAAATCCTGAGGAGTACAAATAGTTTGCTTCAGCAAATTTCACTTCTACTGAATTTATACATCTCTTCTGCAACTATCTGTATTGTAATAAAAACAGAATTGGGACCCTCTTGGTGGTCTAGTGGCTAAAATTCCATGCTCCCAATGCAGGGGGCCCAGGTTCTATCCCTGGTCAGGGAACTAGATCCCACATGCTGAAACTAAGCGCAGCCAAAAACAAAACAGAGTTGACATTATATGTATGTTGAAGTCAGTTTATTTTCAATTAAGTCTTCTTCAAGTGTTCTCTTTCAAGATTATAGAAATTCATAATTATATTCTGTTCTGGGTTCTGTCTTCACAGCTAATATCTGGTAGTCCTAAAGTCAATCTAATTCCATTTTTCCAATGCTACATCTTTTTTAAAAATATGGTAACTAGAACTAACCATAACACTCTAAGTAAGGTTATAGGAATGCTATAATTTCATCATCTATCCCACAGAATTTTAGATCTTTCTTTTAACCCTGAAAAAGTGAAAGTTAAAAGTGAAATTGTTAGTTGCTTAGTTGTGTCCAACTTTTTGCGACCCCATGGACTGTAGCCTGTCAGGCTCCTCTGCCCATTGAATTTGCCAGGCAAGAACACTGGAATGGGTAGCCATTCCCTTCTTCAAGGGGTCTTTCCTGATCCACAGACTGAACCTGGGTCTCCTGTATTGTAGGCAGATTTTTTACTGTCTGAGCAACCAGGAATAACCCTGAATGTAGGTAAAAAAAAAAAAAAACTGTCATTCATCAATAACATCATAGTATTTTTCATTTCTTCTTTAGACAGTTAGTTTTATCTGGAACCTCTTGATCGGAAAATTTCCATAAATAGAAAAAATGAATGACATAGTTTGCCTAACAGTTACACAGAGAAAAACACACCACTCCCACCAACTGCTGTCTACCATCCCACTTCCTCCCCCTCAGATAAAAATGAAAAGACCTAACAGTATGTACATTTTCAAATACTTATTGATATGTTCAACACTATCTAACCCCATGTGTATCTGCTGGCTTTATTACATAAAACACAAACAACTAAAAGTAAGAACCATAACTAATGCATATTTCCTTATAGTGTCTAACAAAAGACCATCTAAACAAAACCTCTAAAACAAAGTGGTGAAAATGAACACTTAAAAGGGCTGTGAAACTTTCTGGTCCTTATCTCTGCTGTGAGTAAGTTCTTCTATCCCTTTCTAATAGTAAAATGGAGTCAAACAATATGCTGGTCTTAACATTAACCTTGGTTGCTTCAATTTTTTTTTTTTTGCATTTTTTAAACATATAAACTAACAATGGCTCCTTCCTTTCTACTCACATAGCACTTTGTGATTGCCTTTGCTATAACATTCAGTCATATGTGCATCTCTCTCACTAGACTGTGATACCGTGAAAGCAACAAAACCTAGCTACTTAACATCATTTTGATAACAAAACCAGCTGTAACATTATAAAATATGATTAAAGTCTTCAGTTCAGTTCAGTCACTCAGTCGTGTCCGACTCTTTGCAACCCCATGAATTGCAGCATGCCAGGCCTCCCTGTCCATCACCAGCTCCCGGAGTTTACTCAAACTCATGCCCATCGAGTTGGTGATGCCATCCAGCCATCTCATCCTCTGCTGTCCCCTTCTCCTCCTGCCCCCAATCCCTCCCAGCATTAGGGTCTTTTAGTAGACACATGTTTGATAAAAAGTATTTGAGGTCATAATATTTATTTCAAATGTAACTGTCAAGATCAAGTTCATTTTTCCAGGTCTTATATAAAATATTTGATGCAATATTTCTTTTTAATGTAAATTTAAAACTATTCTTCATTTTTTATTATGCTTATTATTCCCCAGATTTTAATCTATACTACTAAAGTCTTTATGAACACAGTTCAATTTTTTTTACACTATCTGATTTTATTACTTTTTGTCTTGTTGCAATGCCATGAATTATGAATTATAGAAATTTTCCTCCAACTGACATTTCCTTCCCTAAGTATTATTGTTGTGGTCTTTCCATACTTTCCAAAGTTAGTTTTCTCTTGCCTCAAAAGTGTTCCATATCATCTCACTCAGGTTTCTTTAATACAAGTTTTTGTCTTTATCATTTGATCTCAATAAAATAATTATTTCTCCTTGGTGAAAAGCCAATATTCTGACACTGTTTTGTATTTCAGATAACATTTTTACCATTTTAGCAAAATCAAACAGACCCACCAATAAGGCTTCAAACAAAATTTCCAATATATGAATACCTAGGCAGCTCATTAGGGTTATGATTAGCACTAATTTAATACAAATGAAGGCTGTTAGCTATTTCACTACCTAATATTTTCTTTTGGCTATTCTCTGTTTAAGTGATTAAATGGCATTTTTCTCTCCTTTTCAGAAGTTGTCTGTATTATTCCTTTTATATATTTACCCTCTTCACTTTGTAAATTTATTAGAGGTTACTTTCATAACTGTCTTCTCAAATAATGCATAGCATCTTCCTTATTCATTCATAGCTAGGTACATATTCCATCTGTTAGAAGGTATGCCCCCTTAAGCCTAAAATTTCACCAGGCATGCATTTTTTTCTCTAAATGTTTATCAGCAATACTGTCACAGGGTTTTGAAGAAAACTCTTCCTATCAAATTATCTCTCTCTCAATTCAAACAAAATTTTAAAAGAATGAAAAAAATAACAATGAAAGAGTGAAAGAAAGGAACTTCACTCTTCACTTATTTATACAAATATGAACCATAGCTAATAGAAATGATTCAGTACATATGTTGTAGATCCTTTCCACCCATAACATCATACTTCTCCTAGTGTCTCTTTAGAAAGAAAGTGAAATAAAGTGAAGTCACTCAGTCATGTCTGACTCTTTGCGACCCCATGGACTGTAGCCTACCAGGCTCCTCCCTCCATGGGATTCTCCAGGCAAGAGTACTGGAGTGGGTTGCCATTTCCTTCTCCAGGGGTCTTCCCAACTCAGGGATCGAACCAGGGTCTCCCACATTCCAGACAGACGCTTTAACCTCTGAGCCACCAGGGAAGCCCATTATTTAGGACCTCTCCCGATCTGTCACAGCTGGAGTGCTTCTGCACGGTCCCCACGTCCAAGGTAAGAGAAACCCAAGTAAGAAGGTGGGTGTTGCCACAGGGCATCAAAGGGAAGACACACTGAAACCATAATCAAAGAAAGCTAGCCAATTTGATCACACAGACACAGCTTTGTCTAACTCAAGGAAACTAAGCCATGCCATGTGGGGCCACCCAAGATGGACAGGTCAAGGTAGAGAGGTCTGACAGAATGTGGTCCACTGGAGAAGGGAATGGCAAACCACTTCAGTATTCTTTCCTTCAGAACCCCATGAACAGTATAAAAAGGCAAAAAGATAGGACACTGAAAGATGAACTCCCCAGGTCGGTAGGTGCCCAATATGCTACTGGAGATCAGTGGAGAAATAACTCCAGAAAGAATGAAGGGATGGAGCCAAAGCAAAAACAATACCCAGTTGTGGATGGGACTGGTGATAGAAGCAATGTCCAATGCTATAAAGAGCAATATTGCATAGAAACCTGGAATGTTAGGTCCATGAATCAAGGCAAATTGGAAGTGGTCAAACAGGAGATGGTAAGAGTGAACGTCAACATTCTAGGAATCAGCAAACTAAGATGGATTGGAATGGGTGAATTTAACTCAGATGACTATTATATCTACCACTGTGGGCAGGAATCCCTTAGAGGAAATGAAGTAGCCAACATGGTCAACAAAAGAATCTGAAATGCAGTACTTGGATGCAATCTCAAAAATGATGGAATGATCTCTGTTTGTTTCCAAGACAAACCATAAAAATATCATGGTAATCCAAGCCTATGCCCCAGCCAGTAAGGCTGAAGAAGCTGAAGTTGAATGGTTCTATGAAGACCTGCAAGACCTTTTAGAACTAACACCCAAAAAAGATGTCCTTTTCATTATAGGGGACTGGAATACCAAAGTAGGTAGTCGGGAAACACCTGGAGTAACAGACAAATTTGGCCTTGGAGTACAAAATAAAGCAGGACAAAGGCTAATAGAGTTTTGCCAAGAGAACACACTGGTCATAGCAAACACCCTCTTCCAACAACACAAGAGAAGAGTCTACACATGAACATCACCAGATGGTCAACACTGAAATCAGATTGATTATATTCTTAGCAGCCAAAGATGGAGAAGCTCTGTACAGTCAGCAAAAACAAGACCAGGAGCTGACTGTGGCTCAGATCATTAACTCCTTATTGGCAAATTCAGACTAAAATTGAAAAAAGTAGGGAAAACCACAAGACCATTCAGGTACGACCTAAATGAAATCCCTTAAGATTACACAGTGGAAATGAGAAATAGATTTAAGGGCCTAGATCTGATACAGAGTGCCTGCTGAACTATGGACAGAGGTTTGTGACACTGTACAGGAGATAGGGATTAAGACCATCCCCATGGAAAAGAAATGCAGAAAAGCAAAATGGCTGTCTGAGGAGTCCTTACAAACAGCTGTGAAAAGAAGAGAAGTGAAAAGCAAAGGAGAAAAGGAAAGATATTCCCATTTGAATGCAGAGTTCCAAAGAATAGCAAGGAGACATTCATTAAAAAAAAAAGCCCTCCTTAGCGATCAATGCAAAGAAATAGAGGAAAACAACAGAATGGGAAAGACTAGAGATCTCTTCAAGAAAATGAGAGATACCAAGGGAACATTTCATGCAAAGATGGGCTCGATAAAGGACAGAAATGGTACAGACCTAACAGAAGCAGAAGATATTAAGAAGAGGTGGCAAGAATACACGGAAGAAGTGTACAAAAAAGATCTTCATGACCCAGATAGTCACTATGGTGTGATCACTCACCTCGCGTCAGACATCCTGGAATGTGAAGTCAAATGGGCCTTAGAAAGCATCACTACGAACAAAGCTAGTGGATGTGACGGAATTCCAGTTGAGCTATTTCAAATCCTGAAAGATGATGCTGTGAAGGTGCTGCACTCAATATGCCAGAAAATTCGGAAAACTCAACAGTGGCTACAGGACAGGAAAAGGTCAGTTTTCATTCCAATCCCAAAGAAAGGTAATGCCAAAGAATGCTCAAACTACTGCACAATTGCACTCATCTCAACGCTAGTAAAGTAATGCTCAAAATTCTCCAAGCCAGGCTTCAGCAATACGTGAACCGTGAACTTCCAGATGTTCAAGCTGGTTTTAGAAAAGGCAGAGGAACCAGAGATCAAATTGCCAAGATCCTCTGGATCATCGAAAAAGCAAGCGAGTTCCAGAAAAACATCTATTTCTGCTCTATTGACTATGCCAAAGCCTTTGACTGTGTGGATCACAATAAACTGGAAAATTCTTAAAGAGATGGGAACACCAGACCATCTGACCTGCCTCTTGAGAAACCTATATGCAGGTCAGGAAGCCACAGTTAGAACTGGACATGGACCAACAGACTGGTTCCAAATAGGAAAAGGAGCATGTCAAGGCTATATATTGTCATCCTGCTTATTTAACTTATATGCAGAGTACATCACGAGAAACTCTGGGCTGGAGGAAGCACAAGCTCGAATCAAGATTGCTGGGAGATAACCTCAGATATGCAGATGACACCACCTTTATGGCAGAAAGTGAAGAGGAACTAAAAAGCCTCTTGATGAAAGTGAAAGAGGAGAGTGAAAAACTTGGCTTAAAGCTCAACATTCAGAAAACTAAGATCATGGCATCTGATCCCATCACTTCATGGCAAATAGATGGGGAAACAGTGGAAACAGTGTCATACTTTTTTTTTGGGGGGGGGGCTGTAAAATCACTGCAGATGGTGATTGCAGCCATGAAATTAAAAGACGCTTACTCCTTGGAAGCAAAGTTATGACCAACCTAGATAGCATATTAAAAAGCAGAGACATTACTTTGCCAACAAATGTCCATCTGGTCAAGGCTATGGTTTTTCCAGTGGTCATGTATGGATGTGAGAGTTGGACTGTGAGGAAAGCTGAGCACTGAAAAATTGATGCTTTTGAACTGTGGTGTTGGACAAGACTCGTGAGAGTCCCTTGGACTGCAAGGAGATCCAACCGGTCCATCCTAAAGGAGATAAGCCCTGGGTGTTCTTTGGAAGGACTGATGTTGAAACTGAAACTTCAATACTTTGGTCACCTCATGTGAGGAGCTGACTCATTGGAAAAGACCCTAATGCTGGGAAGGATTGGGGGCGGCAGGTGGAGGGGACGACAGAGGATGAGATGGCTGAATGGCATCACCAACTCAATGGACATGAGTTTTGGTAGACTCCGGGAGTTGGTGATGGACAGGGAGGCCTGGCGTTCTGCGATTCATGGGGTCGCAAAGAGTCGGACATGACTGAGCAACTGAACTTAACTGAACTGACTGATTATTGCATTCTTTCTCTTCCACACTGTAGAACATGTAGCTCTCTTCACACTGAAAATGAATAGATTTCAGACTGCCTCCTCATCTCTCCAAGCGAACTAGGCCTTCCCTTTTTTCCTTCTACCCACTGTAGCAATCCTACATGTGATCTTCAGCCTTTTACTCTGCTTACTTGTAATGCTCTTGGCCTTACAGTGATCACATCTTGAAGAATATTTTTGTATCTGTGAATGCTTCCTCCTAAGACTCACATCAAGTGGCAATGAAAGACCACCCAGTTATATCTTTTTTTCACCCAGTTATTTCTGAAGGTGTATTCCTATTAAGAAACAATATATTTTTTTTCCTTGCTCACAAATAGCATGTCCTTTCCACCCCACATTCACTATTTACCCATTACAACCTACAGCAAACCAAAATTTTAAAAATCAATAGCAATGTCACAATACAAGAAGACAGGTCTTAAATTCTTCATACACAAATTACAGAGCATTTAGAAATGGAGAAAATTCAAAAACATTCAAAGCTTTGACTTTCTTTTAAAAGCATCATTTAGCAACTGGCAAATCTACACTATCTTAGAGTCATGGTCTTTTCAAAGTTCAGTAAATATGTAACATATTGTAGTTATAAGCAGTTCTGTTTACAAAGGTTCTAGAAAAAGGAGAGATTGATTAAGTGTCTTAGAAAACATAAAAGTGTGTTTTCCTTTCACCTAAAACAATTATTATAATGAAGTGGGGGAATGTCAAGAAAGTAAGACTTTTCTTTCCTTTGCAAATGAATTCCCCCAAATTATATGTTTTAATGGTATATTGCTTATGAATTTTTTTCAAAACAAACCTCCTTTTTAAACTTCATTTTATTTAGTATATTATCTCATATTTGTTTTAATTTATTTAAAAGATGTTAGTGAAAATTCATCACCTTTATAGACTTTACCCATAGACTTTTTTAAAGTTTATTTTTTAGCCATCTGCATTTTATGTCAATTCTGCTTATATACATATACATATACATATATACAGACATATATACACACCTATATACATTATAATTCAATGACTTCCATTATTAAAATTAATGCTCTAAAAATACTCTCTCTCTCTCTGGATATATACCTCACAGTATAACTGAAATCATGGACTAGTCTAAATTTTACATTTATCTTTGCCCTGGGCCATAATGACTATGTAAACTCTCAACACTTTCTCAATTGAATATTTAAGTTTCTAGCATTGTTCTAAAGACCAACACTCATTAAATACACAATGAATATTTGTCCAATGAAAAGCAAAAATAATCCAAGGATTTTTCTGACAAAATTCAATATGTTTGACTATAGGTATAATCATTTGGAGGTATTAAAGAGATTTACTAATAGGATCAGATGTTCATTTACTATTTCATATTTGGTACCATCAAGGTAACATCTGGTAAGTAAACTTTCTTATTTCTGAATTTTTAAATGAGTGGTGGTCTCTATTACTTTTTAAATGCTGCAAAAGAAATCCTTTGAATCTGTACTTCCATGGAGAAAATGGATATAAATTAGTATGTATTCTTCTATTCAACCTCATTTTCATGTCAAAATATTCAACATTCTGTCATATGATACAAGCTGTACACTGGGCTTAGAATATTTTATAAAAATGAATAGTTTATTAAGTTTATATCTTTTGTAATAATACAAATATGCTTGTATCTACTGAATAAAAAATTATAAAGTCATTGTACACCAATTAAGTTCACTGTATCTTGACACCTTGCAAATAAAGCCCTTGTTTAAACACTATACTTAATTATGAAACAATTTTATATTGCAGAGGGAAAAAATGTTAGCAAAATGAATAATAATCTTGCTATGATTATACACACTGAAACATCATTACATCTCTCTTTATCCTGTGATAAGATATCAAGAAAATCACTGGAATTCTCATTTTGAAATATTGGGATCAAATAATGCAATAAAAATTATTGAATAGAAAAAATCATATATAAGCCAAAAGTTATCATTATTTCAATAACCACCATCCTTAGATACCAACCACATATTTTAAAACTATAATATCAAGTAATAGTTGCAATTTGCCTCTGGTGATCTTAAACACTCCAATTAAAACAATAATGACAAAAAATAGGCAGAAGGTCTACACACAAAATAATAAAATTATGTATAATATTATAAATTTTATATTGTTACTGAAAGATGCTTCACAAGCAGGTACACTTTAAAGGGTTTTTCAAATTTTAGCAAATTGCCAGATGGGGCAGAAAAAAAGACAAGCTGTTCTTTCATTTCCAGAAGGTTATTTCAGATTTTATATGTGTTCTGAACTAATAATATTGTTGTTAATAATGGATTTTTCAAAGGTCCCGAAGAATAACAATGTATACTATACCTCAAAATACACTCATCTGCAAAAAAATGCAGATCCAAAAAAAATTCTGGATCATTGTTAAAAGAAGTTACAAAACCGAAAGAGACTCACAGACTTAAGGAATTTCTGGTTGCTAGTGGGGGAAGGAATAGTTAGGGGGTTTGAGATGGATAGGTACACATTGCACACATATTTAAAATGCATAACCAACAAGGACCTACTGTATAGCACATATAACTCTGCTCAATATTACATGGCAGCCTGAAAGAGAGGGAAGTCTGGGGGAGAATGGATACATGTATATGTATGGCTGAGTCCCCTTCACTGTTCATCTGAAACTATCACAACATTGTTAATTGGTGATACCCCAATACAAAATAAAAGGTTTAAGAAAAATAAAACAAATATTAAGTTACCACTAAATATTATTTAGCATGTAAGTTTTGCTTCTTCTAATGTCATTGGGGTAAAAGTGTTTTTTGAAAAAGTTATTTATTGGTCATATATCTTACTTTTTTAGTTCAAACTTTTTGCTTTGGAAATCATTTATCATTGGCTTTTTAAAGTTTTTCATTACCAAAAAGATGAAAAGAGACTCAATCTCTTCTTAGGAAAGGATGGGAGGGAAATGCACACAAATCAAAAAGGAATGTACATTAGCTGCAAGCCTTTGGAAGAATAACAATCCCGTAAATAACACTACTGCGCTATTAAACAATAGGGTGAAAATATGCATTTTGTTGATACTATAAAATGTAAAGGTATGTTTTTTCCTTAAATCTTTATAAGGTGCTCAAAAATGAAAAATTTGTTGATCTTGTTTTCTTGGGGAAAAAACAGAAAAATGTATTGTTAGAAACGTCCATTCTAATCCATGTGCTTGGATAAGTGTTTCACTCTTATGCTCCATCTATCTCTTCTCCAGTGCTTTATATAAAGATGCCAACAGAACAGAAATATGAAGTTCAGAAGGAAACATCCTTGGGAAAGAGATCATTCTGCAGAGTGGTAATGATCTTGATATAGAAACATCTGATACTATATTATTATCCTACAAATGCTTATAATGTCTCTAGGAAGAGAAGACATATAGATATGTAACAAAATGGATACCATTATATGGATGCTATGCAAACAATGAATATTTAAATAGAGGAAAACAATCTTAAAGGAACCACAAATCTAAAATGAAAAGATAAATCAAATGTGCAGGGGGAATCATTCTAGTCAATTGAAATCAGAATTTAACACTTTCTTATCTTACCTTCCTTTAGTCTTCTACATGACCACACAAGTTTATGATTCCTTTCCTTGCCCTAAGGATATCAGAAAATCCTGTGTTCAAGATGTCACAGATTTTGAAGGTGGACATTTTTAATGTATAATATTAAAATTGAGCTCAGCTCACGGATGACATTTCCATATGAAACTTGTATTGCAATATATTTCATCTTAATTCTTCATTTGACTTTGAATTTTTCAAGTTGATAATAGCATTTATATTCTTCATCAGAACCAACATAAATTCATCTTAATTGTAATAAAATTATCTGTAAGAACCTAAAGATATCCTTTTTAGCTAAGAACACATAAGGTAAACCATGATGGTCATATTGATTCCTTTCTCTTGTGGCATATTCTTTACTGATACATAACATCCATTAACATCTCACTTCCTACTGGCTATGCAACCTGGCTCTATGACACTAACTCATCATTTTCAAAGATCTGATCTGAACATTTTAAAAATGGAAATTTTAATGATATTCTGCAGGCCTAGTTTCTTACCCAAGGAGCTGAAGGTTCCATTCAACCTCCATTCATCAGATTGCTACTAGAATTGTTATAGAGTAACACTTATATAACTGTTAAAATTGACTTTCTATAGAAAGTGCATAACATTTCAGTCTTAACACCATGTTCACAGCATCCTTTCACCAGTCACTAGCAAAACAGAGACTATAATTTTTTTTTCTTTTTTCAATCAAGAATAATCAAAGATGAGTTGAGAGGAAGAATGGGGTCCTAAGAGGAGCTTTTTCCCTACCCAGTTTTGTTACCATGCTGCTGGGCAGTCCTTCTGGCTGAAATTCTCATGATGAGTCTGTTCCATACTGTTTGCAGGAAGCCAAATATTAGAGGTTAAAAAGAAGAGAATTATCAGAGCAGGGTTGGAGGGGCTCTATCACAATTCTATTAAATACTACCCAGATCTGGAGTGTGTGTGTGTGTGTGTGTGTGTGTGTGTGTGTGTGTGATAATTTGGAAAACACATTTTTTTCTCAACTAAATCTACTCTGACTAGTACTGTAAACAAGTTTATTTAATCACTGGATAAAGTGACTGGAAGAAACACACAAATTCAGAGAGCCCTAGCTAGTAATGCAGATCTTCTAATGAGAATTGTTTCTATCTCTTACAACTTGGCTGAAAGATTCAATTAGTTCTTTGTTTAATTATTATTATTATTATCATTATTATTATTATATCAATTTCAGGTATACAACATTGTAGTTCAACATCTATATACACCACAGAGGGATCACTACAACAAGTTTAGTTACCATCCATTACCATACAGTTGACTCCATTCACCCACCCTCAAACTCCAATCTGTTCTCCATATCTATGTGCTCATTTTCATTTGTTGTAGTTTGTTTTAATATTCCACAAATGAGTGAAATCATATGCTATTTGTCTTTCTTCATTTGGCTTATTTCACTTAGAATAATACCCTCAAGGTCCATCCATGTTGTCACAAATGGCATAATTTCATCTCTTATATGGTTGAGTAGTATTCCATCATATATATATATATATATATATATATATAATATTTATATATAGATATATATTCCATATTCCTTAATATTTCATCCATCAATGAACACTTCAGTTGTTTCCATGTCTTGGCTATTGTAAACAATGCTGCCATGAACATTAGGTTTATGTATCTTTCAAATTAGTGTTTTCATGTTCTTTGGATAAATACCCAGAAGTGGAATAACTGGGTCATTTGGTAGCTCTGGTCTTAATTTTTTGAGGTATCTCCATACTGTTTTCCATAATGACTGCACCAATTTTTAGTCCCACCAACAGTGTACAGATGTGTCCTTTTCTCCACAACTTCTCCATCATTTGTCTTTTCAATAATCACAACTCTAACAAGTGTGAGGTGACATCTTGTGATTCTGACTTGCATTTTACTAGTAATTAGTGATGTTGAATATGTTTTCATATACTTGTTTGCCATCTGTATATCTTCTTTGAAAAAGTGTCTACTGGGATATTATTTGCTCATTCTTAATTGATTTCTTTGCTGCTGAGTTGTATGAGCTCTTTATTTATTTTGGATATTAATCCCTTGGATATATGATTTGCAAATATCTTATCCTATTCAGTAGACTGCATTTTCATTTTGATGATGCTTTTCTTGGCTATATAGAAGTTGGTTTTTACTCTGATATAGTTCCACTTGCTTAATTTTGCTTTTGTTTCCCTTGCCTTTGAAGTCAAATTCACAAAAATATCTCTAAGATTGAAGTCAATGTGGTTATCACCTAGATTTTCCTCCAAGAACTTTATGGCTTCAGGACTTACATTCAAGTCTTTAATCCACTTTGAATTAATTTTTGTGTATGTTATAAAAGGACGGCTGTCCTTTTACAACATACACAGTTTTCCCAACACCATCTAAGAGACTGTCCTTCCTCCATTATATGTTCTTTGCTCCTGTATCATAGATTAATTGTCAATATATGTGTGGGTTTATTTCTGGGCTCCCCATTGGGTTCCACTAAACTGTCATTTCTGTGCCACAGATTAATTGTTCATATATGTGTGGGTTTATTTCTGAGCTCCCCATTGGGTTTCATTAAACTGTCGTTTTTGTGCCAGTGCTACACTGTTTTTCATTACTGTAGCTTTGTAGTGTACTTTGAAACCAGGTGATATGATATATCCAGTTTTGTTCTTTCTCAAGAATATTTTGACTATTCAAGGTCTTCTGTGGTTCCATAAAAATATGATGGTTATTTGTTCTAGTTCTGTGAAATATACCATTGACATTTTGATAAGGATTGTATTATATCTATAGATTGGGTAGAATGGATATTTTAACAATATTCATTCTTCCAATCTATGAGTACAGAGTTTTTCAGTTTTGGTCTCTTCTTCAATTTCTTCCATTAATGTCATTAGTTTTCAGTGTACAGGTCTTTCATCTCCTTGGTTAAACTTTTTCCTAGGTATTTTATTCTTTTTTAATGGAATTGCAAATGGAGTCATTTCCTTAATTTCACTGAGAGTTTGTTAAGAATGTATAGAAATGCCACAGGTTTCTGTGTATGGATTTTCTATTCTGAAACTTTACTGAATTCCTTCATTAGTTCTACCAGTCTTTTGGTGTAATCTTTAGGGTTTTCTATATATTATCATCTCATCTGTAAGAAGGGCTTCCCTCATAGCTCAGTTAGTGAAGAATCCACCTGCAATATAGGAGACCCCAGTTCGATTCCCTGGGTCAGGAAGATCCATTGGAGAAGAGATAGGCTACCCATTCCAGTATTCTTGGGCTTCTTTTGTGGCTCAGCTGGTAAGGAATTGGCCTGCAATGCGGGAAACCTGGGTTCAATCCCTGGCTTGGGAAGATCCCCTGGAGAAGAGAAGAGAAGAGGCCAGCATTCTGGCCTGGAGAATTCCAAGGACTGTATAGTCCATGGGGTTGCAAAGAGTTAGACATGATTGAGCAACTTTAACTTTCACTTCACTTTCACTTTCATCTGTAAAAAGTGACAGTTGTACTTTTCTATTTTAAATGCCTTTTAATTTCTTTTTTCTTGCCTAACTGCTATGGTTAAGACTTCCAATACTATGTTGAATAAAAGTGGCAAGAATAGGCATCTTTGTCTTGTTCCTGACCTTAGAGGAAAAGCTTTTAGTTTTTCACCATTGAATAGGATACTAACTGTGGACATGTCAGATAAGGCCTTTATTATGTTGAGGCATATTGACTCTATGACCACTCTGTGGAGAGTTCTTACCACAAATGGATGTTGAATTTTGTCAAAAGCATTTTACGTAACTATTGAAATGATCCTATATTTGTATCCTTCATTTTGTTAATCACACTAATTGATTTGTAGATTTTAAACCATCCTTGCATCCTTAGAATAAATCCCACTTCATCATGGTGTATGATCATTCTAATGCATTTTTGGATTAGGTTTGCTAGTATTTTGCTGGAGATTTTTGCATCATGTTCATCAAGGATACTGGACTGTAACTTTCATTTTTGCGGTCTCCTTGTCTGCTTCTGATCTTCGGTAATGCTTCATAAAATGTGTTTGGAAGGTTTCTCTCCACTTCAATATTTTTTTGTAAGAATGTGAGAAGGATTGGTATTGAATCTTCTTTTCAATATTTTGGAGAATTCACCAGTGAGGCTATCTGGTCTTTGGCTTTTGTTGGCTGGGAGCTTTTTGACTACTGTTTTAATCTCCTTGTTAGTAATCAGTCTATTCAGATTTTCTATTTCTTCATAAACATTCTTATAAGATTGTACATTTCTAGTAATTTACATTTCTTATAGGTTGCCCAATTTGTCAGTAGAATCATTTCTATACAGAAATATTGGTGTTAAGCAAATATTAAATAACACACTACACCAGAGTTTATTCAAATCATAATCTGAAACAAAACTCTGTAGGGGAAAAACAGAGGGGTGAGGTAGGTGGGGAGAAGACAGGAAGAATGAGAAAAGATAAAATATGTTGTGAAGAAGAGAGCAACCCATAAGTCTAGTGTCTTCACTGCCTATAATTCCCACCTCCCAATACACACAGACATGCACACACACACCCTTTATCTGCCCAGCAAACTCCTGCCATTGCCTTCTCCTATAATTTACTACTTTTCCCTATTTCTTAAAAAAAAAAAAATATTTGGGAGGATAAACACTTTACAACGGTGTGTTTTTTCTGCCATACAATGTGAATCAGCCATATATCCCCTCTCTCTGAATCCTCCCTCCTACCCCTGACCTTGCTCTTTCCCACTCTACACTGCATTTTTTCCCCTCCTTGGTGACTTTATTTCTTAACTGGTTTTCCTCTTTTTCTTTCCTCATTGGAAATGTTTACTATTGTTGTTCAGTCATTAAGTTGTGTCCAACACTTTGTAACCCAATAGACCACAGTACTCTGGGTTCCTCTGTCCTCCACTGTCTTCCAGTTTTCCCAGATTCACGTTCATTGAGTGAGTGACGCTATCTAATCACCTTATACTCTGCTGCCCCCTTCTCCTTTTGCCTTCATTCTTTCCAAGTATCAGGGTCATTTCCAATGAGTCAACTCTTTGCTTCAGGTGGCCAAAATATTGGAGCTTCAGCTTCAACAACAGTTCTTCCAAAGAATATTCAGGTTTGATTTCCTTGACAATTGACTGGTTTAATTTCCTGGCAGTCCAAGGGACTCTCAAGAGTCTTCTCCAGCACCACAGTTTGAAGGCATCAATTCTTTGGCACTCAACCTTCTTTATGGACCAGCCCTAACATCCATACATGACAACTGGAAATACCATACCTTTGGCTATATGAACTTTCTGTGGCAAAGTGGTGTCTTTGCTTTCTAATATGCTCTCTAGGTTTGCCATAGCTTTCCTTCTAAGGAGCAAGGGTATTTTAATTTCATGGCTGCAGTCACCATCCACAGTGATTTTGGAGCCCAAGAAAATAAAATCTGTTACTGCTTCCACTTTTCCCCCTTCTATTTGAAGTGACTGGACTAAATGCCATGATCTTAGTTCTTTGAATATTGAGTTTCAATACAGCTTTCTCACTCTCTCCTTTCATCCTTATCAAGAGGCTCATTAGTTCCTCTTCACTTTCTGCCATAAGAGTGGTATCATCTGCATATCTGAGGTGGTCGATATTTCTCCCAGCAGTCTTGATTCCAGCTTGTGACTCATCCAGCCCAATATTTTGCATGATATACTCTGTATATAAGTTAAATCAGCAGGGTGACAATATACAGCCTTGTCACATTCCTTTCTGAATTTTGAACCAGTCAATTGTTCCATGGCTGACTGTAACTGTTGCTTCTTGATCCTCATACAGGTTTCTCAGGAGACAGGTAAGGTGTATTCTCATCTCTAAGAATTTTCCACAGTTTGTTGTGATGCACACAGTTAAAGGCTTTAACAATGAAGAAGAAGTAGATATTTTTCTGGAGATCCCTTGCTTTCTCCGTGATCCAAGGAATGTTGGCAATTTGCTCTCTGGTCCCTCTGCCTCTTTGAAACCCAGCTTGTACATCTGGAAGTTTTCAATTCGCATACTGCTAAAACCTAGCTTGAAGGATTTTGAACATAACCTTGCTAGCATGTGAAATGAGTGCAATTGTATACTAGTTTGAACATTCTTTGGCATTGGAACATTCTTTAGGATTGGAATGAAAACTGATCTTTTCCAGTCCTGTGTCCACTGCTAAGTTTTCCAAATTTGCTGGCATATTGAGTGCAGCAATTTCACAGCATGATCTTTTAAGATTTTAAATAGCTTAGCTGGAATTCCATCACCTCCACCAGCTTAGTTGATAGTAAAGCTTCCTAAGGCTCACTTGACTTCACACTGCAGGATGTCTGGCTCTAGGTGAGTGACCACATGATCCTGGTTATCCTGGTCATTAAGACCTTTTCTTGTATAGTTCTTCTGTGTATTCTTGCCACTTCTTCTTATTCTCTTCTGCTTCTCTTAGAAAGTGAAAGTGAAAGTCACTCAGTTGTGTCTGACTCTTTGCTACCCCATGGACTGTAGCCTGCCTGGCTCCTCTGTCCATGAAATTCTCCAGGCCAGAATACTAGAGTGGATAGGCATTCCCTTCTGTAGGGGATCTTCCTGACCCAGGAATCGAACAGGTGAGTCCTGCATTGCAGGTGGATTCTTTGCCAGCTGAGCTACCAGGGGAGCTTCTCTTAGATCCTTAACATTTTGGTCCTTCATTGTGCCCATCCTTGGATAAAATGTTCCCTTTGTATCTCCAACTTTTGGAAGATATCTCTAGTCTTTCCCATTCTATAGTTTTCCACTATTTATTTTTGTCTCCTGTACTATGTTACAAACCTCTGTCCATAGTTCTTTAGACACTCTGTCTCCCAGATTTAATCCCTTGAATCTATTTGTCACATCCACTGTATTATCATAAGGGGTTCGTTTTAGGCCATACCTGAATGGCCTAGTGGTTTTCCCTACTTTCTTGAATTTAAGCCTGAATTTTGCAGTAAGGGGCTTATGATTTGAGCTATAGTCAACTCCAGCCTTGTTTTTACTGACTGTACAGAGCTTCTCCACCTTTGGCTCCAAAAAACATAATCAATCTGATTTCAGTACTGACCATCTGATAATATCCATGTCTCATGTTTTTGGAAAAAGATGTTTGGTATGACCAGTGTGTTATCTTGATAAAACTCTGTTAGCCTTTGCCCTGATTCATTTTATCCACCAAGACCAAACTTGCCTGTTTCTCCAAGTATCTCTTTGACTTCCTACTTTTGCATTCCAATCCCCTATGATGAAAAGGACATCTTTTTTGGGTTAGTTCTAGAAGGTCTTATAGGTCTTCATAGAACCAATCAACTTCAGTTTCTTTGGCATCAGTGGTTGGTGCATAGACTTGGATTACTGTGATATTGAATGGTTTGCCTTGGAACAAACCGAGATCATTCTGTTGTTTCTGAGATTGCACCTAAGTACTGCATTTCAGACTCTCTTGTTGACTATGAGGGCTACTCCATTTTTTCTAAGGAATTCTTGCCCATAGTAGTAGATATAATGGTCATCTGAATTAAATTCACCCATTCCCATGCATTTTAGTTCACTGCTTCCTAAGATGTCAGTGTTCACTCTTGTCACCTCCTGCTTGACCACGTCCAATTTACCTTGATTCATGGAACTAACATTCTAGTTTCCTATGCAATATTATTCTTCCCAGCTTCAGACTTTGCTTTCACCACTAGACACATCCTGAACTGAGTGGTTGTTTCCACTTTGGCCCAGCTGCTTCATTCTTTCTGGAGCCACTCATAATTGCCTTCCACTTTTCCCCAGTAGCATATTGGACACCTTCGAACTGGGGGGCTCATCTTCTGGTGTCATATTGTTTTGCCTTCTCATACTGTCCATGGGGTTCTGCAAGCAGGAATACTGGGGTGGGTTGCCATTTCCTTCTCTATATTTACTATAGCCACAAAAACAATTTCATTCACACCCACTGTGGTAATTTTGTGGTTTTAATCTCTCTATGGATCAAGAAGTGTACTGTTTTCCTTTTAGTAATGGACACTGTACAAGGACTAAAAGGGCAGAAATCTTAGTCCAATTATATCCTGGGTATTAATTTTCTTGGGAGAGAAGCATGTATTGTACTTATAAGATTATTATCAATAATCTAATAAGGTATTAGGTGTATCATTTGGGAGAGATTTTAATACCTTTATTTTCATTGTTGACCATTTACCAGAAAGTAATATTGGCAACAAAATAAGGAAAAGTGCTCACTTGAAATTGTATTTCCTAGTAAAAATTATAAGAAAGTTATTAACTTCCTTGCAGCTTTGTCTTATAATCAGAAAAATCTTTGCATTTTTTTCTCTTTACCTTCCAATATGAACAAAGTGGTGTGAAATGATTATTTCAGCAGAAGTTGCAGAAAAAGAAATTCAGAAAGAAAAACAGCCTCTGATTTTGAGATCTGAGACTCCTGCCTTTCAGTTTTCTCTTCAGTCTCTAAAAGTAGTGTATTTTGTAGACTGTTTCCATTTGGGTTTGGGAAGATTCTGTTTATACTTAGCTTTCAGGTTGTTTACCTTTAATTCTTGAACTTCAATTAGATACAAACATCTTTTTTTGCCCCCACTTCCCCTATTGCTTTTTAAGACAGCAAACTGGAAGGGTTGGGTGATTTTATACATCTGTATTATTCTGACTTATAGAGCTACTAAGTAAAGGCGAACTGTAATTCTTTATTACCTGTCTGTCTCTTTTCTGCTCTTTGTCCTGGAGAAGAGCTGTGTTAAAGATCAGAGTGTTGTTGAAAACTTCTGAAAAATAATAACTCGTTTGATCACTCAACCAATGACACAATTCCTTGGAAAAACAGGTTTCTTGTGTATGTGTGTATGTGTATTCACCTTGAAGTACTGAAGTGATGTGCTGGCAGTGGACAAATTATTCAGAAATTATTACTCTAAAGTAGTTGAGGAACAGTGGTTTTCATAAAGAGAAACCAAGAGCATCTATATGATAAATACCCTTATAATTAGTGAGATCATTAATATGGACAAAGTATACTTTAGTATCCACAAAGAAGTCTTTAAGTTAAGCAGCTAACTTCACTATGAAGGGGGTGGGGGGGAGAGCTATATACAGCTGAATGGCTTTTCAGAGTCTCCAGGGAAGTGATTTGTGTGTTTATGGCCAGTGTGGGTGGACAAGTGAAATAATTACTTAACAGCATGTAAACAATGTGAGATGTGAAGTATGTTTTTCCCCTCCCGTCCCACCCCCCCCACCTCCACCCCCCTACCCCCCACTCCTTTTTCATTGAGAGAGTTTCTTGTTGCAATGGCTCCACTGGGACAGGCAGCAGAGAAATTTGATTAAATGGATGCCTGGGTCATGACCCTGTCTAAACATGGTGCAGCTCTCAGCATTAATCAAAGAAGTTTTTTTCTTACTTAAAAAAATTCTGACCTTGCTGTATGTGAGTATTAGTGAGCTTTGGGTTTGGTTGTGGTTGAGCAGGGGGCTGTGTAAATCTGCGAGCATTCTGTTCACAGAAAAACAATGGAAGGGGAAAATATCTTCAAACACAATAGAGAAGTATAACATTATTTTAGATGATGTTAGGGGACTTTCACTTGATGATAGTCTTTCAACAGCCAGTGATATTTGGAGCTCCATTAGAATTCATTAGGACTCATTTATTGCAAACCACTGTTGGCATTAATCTGAGTGTTTAGATGATATTAATACCATGTAGTTGGTATGGGATTCCAGTGTACAGAAATTCTCTGGGAATGCTTTCTTTTTGGGCTACTGTTTGAAAACTCATTGGAAGTTATTTTTCTTAGAAAATAGAGAAATATACATATTTGATGAGAGAACAACTAGAATTGTGGTCTTTGGTGACTGGTGAGAGCAACAAAATTGGAAAATAGAAATTTCTTGAGCTGGCATGTGCCGTTGTATTAAGCAGAATATTTGCTTCAGTAAGAGACTTGTTATTCGTTCTTGTTTTAAGAAAGGAAACAAATTCGATACAACTAGATAGCTGTTTCCCTCACAAGAATTTGCCTAGCAGGGTGTACAACTGATTGTAGATCATCAAAACCTTATTTGTTCCAAATAAGAATTATTTTGTGGAATGTAGACTTGTTTACATCAAAAATCTTGATTAACAAGACAAATCAGATAAGGAGGTTCCAGCTAATTGAAGTTAATCAAGTATTTGTGTTGCTAATCCTTTTTGAAAATCTTTTTAATAATATTGGTCCATTTTATTGCCTGTCTTATGTAACATACTACAGTGAACATATACATAACTTTATTTGGGTGATTAAATTCTTAGAACCTCAGAATCATCATTCTACTCAGCATTTTGACTGTGGAGCTATGTGGGTAGATAAAAGTTTGGTTTTCACTATATCTGGTGATACGCTTGTCAGTGATGCTTTATAAAACAATTTAAAAATATCACTTCTTACTAATTAAAAATATTTTCTCCTAATGATAGCATATAATTAGATAGGTGGTATTAGTTATTCTAGCTAATTGAATTATAGATAATCAAGTTATTTAATTTGGGTCTTCCTTGAATGGAAGTTGATGGAAGATATGTTTACATGTTTTTTGTGAAGTAAGCAGACTTGTTACAGTACTTTTGACAATAAACATATGGGATCTTAAGAAATACAAAGGTATAAAACATCTTTAACACTTATACATTCATCCCTTGAGGTAAAAGTGTTAATTTAATAAATGAATCATTTAGATTGCTTAGAACATGACTACCTGGATTTATTCCTTACTTCATGATTTGAATATCTATGGAGAACTTGATTTCAAATGTACAGAGATCATTTGAACTTATTATACTATATACATAAATTTTTGCTTACAAAACCACAATTTCACAATACTCTGAGAATGAGGGAGTATATTTTTTACTATAGAATTGCGATTCAAACTGATTGTACTGTAAACCAGCTTTGTATTTGAGCATGGAAAGCTACTTCCAATGCTTGTCCATTTATCCTGGAGTTTGTACATGTCGAAGTGAAGTTTTTGATTCATACATCATTGGATGAAAGGTTTATCAAGTTACTATTGTTGGGGCAGTTACAAGAAGCAAGGCTGTTGGTGTCAGTAAATATAGGTTCCATCAACAAAAACTAACCGAATACAGTCAATTATACCATTTGAGGACAACAGGAGTTTAAAATAACAGTAAGGCCACTTGCATAATATTCCAGACAAGAGCTTTTTTCTAGAACCTTGGTATTACTTCTAGTTTTAGAATATTAAATAATCTAAATTACAGTGTAAATCTCTGAAGAAAAACAGAAGCAAGTCTGTCTGGAGTCTAACCATCACTGACTGCTGCCTGTCCTCCAGGTTAACATTGCTATCATATAGGGAATTTTATCTGCCCTCTACTTTACATAGAGGTAAATTGGCAGGAAAATATACATATCAGGGAATTATTATGGAAACTATCAGCACTTGATTCTATGTGATTTATTTTGCTATCAAATGTCCACTTTCTCTCACAATTAAAAAATCAGAGATTAATATTAAAATGTACTTAATATAGACGTCAAATCTTTCAACCTGCAGTAAGTGTAATGGGCGTGGTTTGGAGGAACAGAGTTAGAGACATGACACAATTCCAGGATTCCACAATTTTACCCTTCTCAAACTTGCAGGTTCTTATGTTAATGATGGTATATGTGCCAAGTGAGACCCTGGGAGGTCCTGACCCATTAGGGGGGAAAAAGGGATTTAAATACATTCCCATTCTGAGCTTGTAAGACTATTTGAAAAGATTTTCACCAACTGGGAATTTTCTGAATAACACTCAATTAACCTGAAAATTAAACTTAACTGAAAACTCACATTCGTTTGAAGAGTATGGTAACTAAGGTTTCATTGTAAAATGATGGTAAAGTGTTTTAAATGTATGACTCTATAGTCACTGAGTGTAATATTTAGAAAACTATGCAAGTGGTGGGTAAATTTATTTGTGACATATTAGACTATGTATCTTAGGGCTCTGTGCTACTCATTTGTTACCATTGTTTTTGTATTAAATTAAATGATTTTATTTTGAAAACACCTTGATTCTTCAAGATCAGTACAGATAATAAATACTATTTTCCAGAACACTAAATTGTCTCTAAGGATCATATTGTTGGTATGGCCTCAGACTGTCAGCTGTTAATTATATTTATATATGATCAGATCTAGTAGCAAGCAGTATATTTCAATAAGTACTTTAATCTGTAAAGAGTAAAATGAGGAAAAATTTGACTGCAGTTCCACTTTACTACTGAACTTAATTAACTTCTTAATGAGAGTTAGTCAATCTGTAAATTAATGATTATAACAGTATCTGTCTTCAGCTACTATTTTTGATTGAGACAATATATGAAGATCATTTTGAGTTATTTAAGGAAATATTGTTACAGACACATAACACTAACATGTCTAAAATACAGGGACCTGAGATATGCTCTACTGTTATTATCAGAGGATTAGCTATGATAGTATAATTAAGCTGAAATGAACAATTTTTAAAAGCTAGATTTAAATTCTGACTATTTATCTTTTGTGTTTGATTAAGATTAGAAGACTAAAATTCCATAATGGCAGGCTAAAGAATTTCATCAATGTAACATACTATAATCTATTTCTTTTATCTCATCAAATTTATAAGGTTATACTACAGGAAAAATACATTGAGAAAAAAGCATGTATATGTTTGTGCATGTGTTATATTTTGCTTAATGCTGCCAATTTAAACAAATGTTCAATAATTTGTGCTTATTAGTTTCTCATTGATTTGTTGCTATGAATAGCAATTTATAAATTGATATTATATTAACTCTTTTGCAAATAAAAGAAAACAACATATGAAAGTACTTTGTGATTTAGAATATTCAATATCCAGAGATTACTATATGATTTAATGCCTCCAGATGTAGACTTCTTATATTTTCAGAATTTTTTCTCTTATTCTGTTGATTTCCCATTTCTGAGTTTTTTATATTTAGCAATGATCATTTGATCTCATTTCCTGAATCTCAAATGAAAGAAAACCTAAAAGGATTTAAAAATCCTGCACACTTTAAAATAAAGATGAACTTGCTGGATAATTTCAAAAGGCTGTGTCACTGAAAGCCTGCATTTTGTTCAAGGGAAAATGCAATAGAGGCTTACTCCCCATCTTTGTGTGAATTCTCCAGTGAGTCTGTGGGGAGGAGCGACCTTTGCCGCCCTTCTCACACTCTTAACAGTAGCAAGCGTGGTTATTTAGTCTGAACTGGAAGCAAGGGGATGGTTAAGAGAGCTTGAAAGTGAACAATGAGAATTAGTAACTAGTGGGTAAATCTACACATAGGCAAAAGGTGCCCTTGTTGACTTAAATCAAAGAAGCTTGACACTCCTTTATGTACCAGCTTTTTCTCAAAAGAGAGGTAGATATTTGGGAAAAAATAATGAGAGGTACAATTCTATAAGGTTAATATTGATTGAAATATTAGTCTTTGATAGTTATTTTAACATTAAAATGAATATAAATATGACTTTCATTAGCAGGCAAAATATGAAACAGAAAATATCTTTTAAGCTGGTACTCTCTCAAACAGCAATTGCAATGCCTGGTGGGACAAGAACTTACGCCTTATTGTTTTATAAGAAATCAGAGCAAGGGAACTCACCAGCCAGATTTCTACATCTTGTAGTTTCATTTAGTAAGTATGGAAAATTTATAGACTTTCTATTCCCATACAGCAAATAAGGGCTTTCTTGGTGGCTCAATGGTAAAAAATCTGCCAGCCAAAGCAGGAGATACAGGTTTGATCCCTGGGTTGGGAATATCCCTTGGAGAAGGGAATGACATCCCACTCCATACTGAGGCACAGAAGGCTGAATTACATGCTCAATGTCAGACAGCTAAAAAGTGGAGGAATTTTTTGAATGAAATTCCTAATCCTGGCTTCCAATTCCATGCTCTTTATTTCTGCACCACAGTGTCTCTTAGGTTTGGTGCAAATTTGCCAAGAAATCAGGGAAAGGGAAGGAGTCTGAAGGTCAGCAATAGTTTTAAAAACTTTTTTCTGAAAGAGTCTATAAAAATGTTAATGTGATGTAGATTCACTATGTGTACTGTGTTTCTTTCCTTCATGAGGTTAAATGAAACTCTAGAAAAAAGGAATTGAGATACTTTGATAGCACAATGTTAAGATTTTTTTCAGAAAAACATATCAAAAACTTGTTGATATAAAGTACATTAATAACCTTTGTAAATTTTCTTTATAAATAGTTGCCAACATTCTTGAAACCCTTTTAAAAAGGATTGGAAATATTTTCATCACCTTATAACCTGCAAAGTTAATAAAAGTCAGTAAAAACATTGTTTTTTACCTTTTACCTGGCAAATATTTTTGGCCTGACTGATTTTCCTAGAATGCCTTAGACTACTGTGTAATATGGTTACTGGCTTATTCTTTATCCAAGAAGATAGATATCAATCAAATATACATTACTGAATAGAAAGGGAGTCTGCTTCTGTCAGAGAGATATTTGAAGGGGGGCTATTTGACATCTTTTTTGGTACTTCAGATACTAATTTTATAACAATAGTTCTTGACCAGGAAATTGGAGACTTAATCCTGTCAGCTGCTGATCTGAGTATGTTTATAGCCTCAATTCCAGTTTGCATCATCTGTACCCAAAACTGTAGGGTGACGTGGAGCCTAGTAAATTATAATAATAGAGCCTTCTAGTCCTATCCAATGGAAGAAGTATCCATTTTTTTAAAAGACCGGATTCTGCTGTAGTCATCTGTTGTCTAGAGCAAAACAGCGAATGTAGCCCAAGTAGAAAAGGTGAAAAATAATAACTAAAGTGATAATAACACCCTTGGCATTTTAAGCATTAGAGTTTGGTCTTAGAGAATTCAAGAATAAGGGTAAGGTCTTCAAGGATTTAGCTGGAGATTGGGAGTACATAATAAAGATTAGCACATGAAAGTATCTGTGAAATAGTGTTCACTATAGTGATGCTCTTGGGAGATATAATTTAAAACATTCTATAATCTATTATATATTGGACAGACAGGGGGAGCTTAGATTAGTATTTTCAAGATTCTAAAATCCTAGAATTCTAGAAAGAAGCAACAAATTTCAAGGATTTAATTATATAGGCCCAATCAAAAAGTAACCATAAGTGTGAATCTATATAGCAATATATATCATGTAGGAAATTGAGGTCCTCTTTGGTCCTTGCCCATTTCCTCTACATCATTAATTTTTTAGTTCTCTAGGCCTGAAACCACGCCTTTAGTTTTTTGGTTTTGGTTTCAGTCAGTATATCAACACCTACCTATTTTTTTTTCTGCATTGTGTTCAGAAAAAAACTTAGCTTTTAGTTTTATTTTCTTATTTTTTTATGCTGACTTAGGCTGTTTTCACTGTACATCTGGAACTTCTTTTACCATCTTCTAGTCATACTTCCTTCTATCCACAGTCATTTTCCCTTTCTAATCCTATTGAAAGGTAGTTTTGCATACACTTCATTTCTTCCATATTGTTTCTGTGTTCAAATACCTGTGGTGACAAGTCCAAAGATCCCTGCCTGACATTCAGGGCTTTCTTACAGATCTTTTTCCCCTTGTCTCATTGGTCCAAGAGAGCACACACATCTGAGCAACTACATGTCTGTTCAGCTTTCATTTCTGGACCCATAAATCCTAATTAAACTCAACCACCTTCAATGAGTATTGCATTTAAAATACTTGCAGTTTTATTTGTTTCCTGGATTATATGTTACTGATGACATCCTTTGGAGACTGTAGTGTAGATATGACCAGGAATTCCAGAGAATTATGAGCAGTATTACAATGATATTATTTTTCTTTCATTTTAAATCATTAAAATTTTCCAACTATTTCCTATATTTCTATAAAGTTTCTCCCTTCTTTCTGTGAGAGGTAATTCAGAGCAAAATTTAATTTTAATTAACCAATAAGGGTTAATTAAATCAATGTGATCAATGTCCTTCTCCTGATGAAATTGATAGGTCAGCTATAGTTTCTTTATCCTTATGTACTCAGGAAGTGGGAAGTGTTGAAGTTGTGTCACAATTTCTTTTCTATAGCTAATAAAATACATTTTAATAGCATCATGAGCCTACTATTTCACATATGAAATGATGAAAGGTATGACATAAATCAAATTCCTTATGTTCATACAGTGGAGGTGATGAGTAGATTCAAGGGATTAGATCTGGTAGACAGAGTGCCTGAAGAACTATGGACAGAGGTTCATGTCATCACAGAGGAAGTAGTGATCAAAACCATTCCAAAGAAAAAGAAATGCAAGAAGGCAAAGTGGTTGTCTGAGGAGCCTTTACAAATAGATGAGGAAAGAAGAGAAGTGAAAAGCAAGTGAGAAAGGGAAAGATATTCCTAACTGAATGCAGAGTTCCAGAGAATAGCATGGAGAGATAAGAAGGCCTTCAAAGGCCTGGTGCACTGGGAAGACCCAGAGGAATCGGGTGGAGAGGGAGGTGGGAGGGGGGATCGGGATGGGGAATACGTGTAAATCTATGGCTGATTCATATCAATGTATGACAAAACCCACTGAAATGTTGTGGAGTAATTAGCCTCCAACTAATAAAAAAATAAATTAAAAAAAAGAAAAGAAAAAAAAATACTTTTGATCTGTAATGGATAGTTTTATGTATTAACTTGACTAGCCTATGCTGCACAACTGTTGGTCAAACACCAGTCCAGATGTTGCTGTGAAGATATTTTTTATATGTGATTAATACTTAAATCAGTGAACTTTGAGTAAAGCAGATTATCCTCTATAATATGGCTGTTGTTGTTAAAAAAAAAAAAAAAGAACAATGCAAAGAAGAAGAGTGAAAAAATAGAATGGGAAAGCCTAAAGATTTCTTCAAGAAAACTGGAGAGATCAAGGGAATATTTCATGCAGGGATGGGCACAATAAAGCACAGAAATTGTAAGGACCTAACAGAAGCAGAAGATATTAAGAAGAGGTGGCAAGAATATACAGAAGAACTATACAAAAATGTCTTAATAACCAGGGTAACCATGATGGTGTGGTCACTCACCTAGAGCAGACATCCTGGAGTGTGAAGTCAAGTGGGCTTTAGGAAGCATTACTACCAACAAAGTTAGTGGAGGTGATGGCATTCCAGCTAAGCTATTTATCTTTATCAATCCTAAAAGATGATGCTGTTATGTAAAAATGCTGCACTCAATATCTCAGAAAATTTGGAAATCTCAACAGTGGACACAGGACTGGAAAAGATCATTTTTCATTCTAATTCAAAAGAAAGGCAATGCCAAAGGATGTTCAAACTAGTAGACAATTGCACTCATTTCACATGCCAGCAAGGTTATGCTCAAAATCCTTCAAGATAGGCTTTAGCAGTATGTGAATTGAAAACTTCCAGATGTACAAGCTGGGTTTCAAAGAGGCAGAGGAACCAGAGATCAAATTGTCAACATTCCTTGGATCGAAAAACATCTACTTCTTCTTCATTGACTATGCTGAATCCTTTGACTATGTGCATCACAACAAACTGTGGAAAATTCCTAAAGGGATAGGAATACCAGACCATACCTCTCTCCTGAGAAACTTGTATGCAGGTCAAGAAGCTACAGTTAGACCCTTACATGGAACAACTTATTCATTCAAAATTCATAAATGAGTATGACAAGGCTCTATATTTTCACCCTATTTATTTAACTTATATGCAGAGTACATCATGCAAAATGCCAGGCTGAAATCAAGGTTTCTTGGAGAAATATCAGCCACCTCAGATATGCACATGATACTACTCTAATGGCAGAAAGTGAAGAGGAACTAAAGAGCCTTTTGATAGGTTGAAACAGGAAAATGAAAAAGCTGGCTTAAAACTCAACATTCAAAAATCTAAATCATTGGAAAAGATCCTGATACTGGGGAAGATTGAAGGCAGGAAGAGAAGGGGACGGCAGAGGATGAGATGATTGAATGGAATCACCGGCTCGATGGACATGAGTCTGAGCAAGTCTGGGAGTTGGTGATGGACAGGGAAGCCTGGCATGCTGCTGTCCATGGGTTCACAAAGAGTTGGACACAACTAAGTGACTGAACTGAACTGATGTACTATGAGCCAGGTAAGGAGTCCTCTTAGGGAGGCAAAGTTGAGTAGGACAAAAGCCTGCCTTCAGGGAACTCAGTCTTATAGACTGCCTTCAAGGAACTCAGCCAATAATACATAACCCAGGACGATCAGGGCTATAATTCAGCAGGTACACATAGATGAGAACACAGCTGCCATAGGTTCTAATTCATCAGCACGTATTCCCACACCTTATCATTATTGAATATTTTAACAGTACCCCTGATTATAATACAAATCAATAAATATTGCAAGTAACTGCTACATGAAAAAATTAATGTTAAAATGGCTCAGAGGAGATGGTGAAACCTGAATTTTCTGGGTTTCTCAGCAAGGACTGTTAGCATATTTGGATAAGGACCTGGTTTCAAGGAGAAGAGAGTAACCAAAAGGCCAGTGGTGGCAATTAGCCCGGTATAGGCCTCCAGCTATACTAAGGACATGATTCAGAGCTGTGCTGTACAGCATGGTAGCCACTTGCCACATGTAGCTATTGAGCACTGGAAATGTGGTGAGTCTCAACTGAGATGTATTAAGTGAAAAGTACACTCCGGATTTCAGTTTCACATGAAAAAAAGCATGTAAAGCACCTCAACATTTTTTTAACTGATTATATGTTTATATAATATCTTGGATATCTTGATGTAAATAAAGTGTTATGAAAAATAAAAAAAAAAAAATCTAAGTTATGGGATCTGGTCCCATCACTTCATGGCAAATAGAAGGGGAAAAAGTAGAAGCAGTGACAGATTTTATTTTCTTGGGATGCAGAATCACTGTGGATGGTGACTGCAGCTGTGAAATGAAAAGACCCTTGCTTCTTGGAAGGAAAGCTATGGCAAATTTAGACAGCATATTAGAAAGCAAAGACATCACTTTGCCCCCAAATCCATATAGTCAAAGGTAATACTGTTTCCAGTAGTCATGTACAGATGTGAGAGTTTGACTATAAAAAAGGCTGAGCACTGAAGAGTTGATGCTTTCCTATTGTGGTGCTGGGGAAGACTCTTGAGAGTCCCTTGGACAGCAAGGAGACCAAATCAGCCAATCCTCAAGGAACTCAACCCTGAATCCTCACTGGAAGGACCTCTGCTGAAGCTCCAATACTTGGCAATCTGATGCAAAGAGCTGACTCATTGAAAAAGACTCTGATGCTGGGAAAGATTGAGGGCAGGGGGACAAGGAGGTGACAGAAGATGAGATGGTTGGATTGACATGATGGACATGAGTTTGAGCAAACTCTGGGAGATAGTGAAGGACAGGGAGGCCTGGTTTGCTGCAGTCCGTGGGGTTGCAAAGAGTTGGACACGACTGAGTGACTGAACTGAACAGAAGTGCAATTTGGATCTTTTGAGGCCATAAAATCAGCAATCACTCACAACAGTGTAGCCGAAGTAGTCAGGAGAGTTTCATCTCTGTATTCCTGTGCACTCAGCACCTTGGTACACTTGCACACACATACACACAAGAGCGCACACACACACACACACACACCATTTCCTTAGTTTTAAAGCCTCACTCCAAGAGGTTTCTCTCTTTCTGATTAGATACTCATAATCCATTCAGCCTATTTGCGAAGTTCACAAGTTGATTCCCTCTTGCTCTTTCTCTTGTCTTCTCTGTCTTCAACTAGACAATGAAAACAAAGATACAGTAGAACTCATTTTCTTATTATTGATTTCATGCACCAGCTGCCAGCTGTTTTAGCTTGTTCCTTTATGTAACCCTCTGGGCAACTTTCTAAAAGTACTTTTCTTTGACCATCTGTTAAATATGTCTGCTTTAATAATTAAAGGCTCACCATCATCTTTCAAAGAAACATAAATGCTACTGTTGCAGTTGAGATATCAACATTTTAAACTCAAATACACAGACAGTTTTCATTCCATGAATCAGTATCAAATCAAATGCCTTGGGATACTAGTACTGCATGCTTCCCCTCCTGCTGCCACCCCTGATCCCAGCCCCTGCTCCACCAAACAGTTTATGCTAAGGGGAAAAGTTCCTTAATATTTATAACTTAAGCTTTCTGTTTAAGGTCTTATTTCCCCCTCACCTTTTGTTTCCAAGTATTAGGAATTGATACTCAAACCTGTTAATATCTCATTTTTACGAATACACAGGAACTTTTTAAACATATATTCAAGAAGGCACTTTAGGCAAAGTACTCTTAAGACCACCCATTGCTATGAATGCAGATATTTTTCTAGAGAGACTCAAGCTCAAGGATTCTAATGTGAAGGTATTATTTACAAGTCAGTGTCCCACCATCTGTCTTTTTCTTATTTGAAGTCTTTCTCATGTACTGACAGAATCTGGGAACAAACCTCCTACTCATACTCTGGTCATCTTGGAATGCTGCTAAAATTGACATGCTTTGCCACTAGGCTTGTGAGTGATGCTGTTTCTTAGATTTCTTAATATGATAGATATCTACACTTTGTGTTATTGACTCAAGATGTGTAGGTTTTTAACCTTTAGTATTGGAAGTGTATTTATTGAGTGATAATCAAAAGACATCAAACATTGTTATGAACGGTGACCCCAGAGCTTAATTCAGATGTGAAAATGGGTATAGCCTCAGTTTGAACCCTTCTTTAAAGCTATGACTAAGCTCAAATATTCCAGTGATTTTTTTCACTACTTACAATGTTTTTTTTAAAGAAAATCTTTTTTATGAAAACTTTTGTCTTTTGTCTCTAGTATGTACCAGTCTTATACAGTTAAAAAGGTATATCAATTTTTGTTTCACCTTTATACTATTATCAATGCATTTAATTTTTTTCAGAATTATTTGTTCATCCCTATACCTCATTGCTCTAAAATTCACATTTACTAAATTTGATATGAGGAAACTTGTAGTATATTTTAGATTTTTGAGGTGGAAGTAAGGTTTTCTTTTTGTGAAATCTAACAAAACAGTTTTCTTCAAAATGGAATAAAGGAAACGTTCCCTTAATAGTGAGGACATAATTAGCTTCTGTGAACCTGAGAATTTGGACTTTGTTTAAAAAAGCATTCCCATCTTTAATATTTTTGTCATTATAGACACAGCTTTATTCTGATCAGCTTTGGACTCTGGCCCCTGTTAATTTTTAAAATGGAAAAAAACATAAAATAGAAAAGAGCAAGTTGACTTTTTCAAGGTAATTCATTAAATATTCTTACACATCAAATTAATCTCATTCAACTTAAGATGTTAAGTTTGAATGGGAAGCTTCATTTTTACAGTTATCTTTGTCTTTCTATAAATCTTCTCATCATAGTTCTTTTGCATCTCATGCAGCATAATCATTTTTAGAAGCATAACCAGAATCTAATGAATTATGGAAGCTAAGCTGAACAGTGGTGCTCTGAGCTGGTTTTCTCTGTATATTTGTAGTTATATTAACTTGTCTGTATTGTATTTAATCAGTATTTTTATTAATGCATAGCATTTATTATTTTTATTATGTACAAACAGGATTACAAATCATTTTGCACCTGGTCCTGTGTTTTAGTTTTATGAAATAGGCACAAAAAGTATTTCCTGACTTTTAGAGCTTTGAAATGCCTGGGCACCCAATGTATTACAAAATAGAAATAATCTGAGCTCTCTATAAGGAAACATATAGGTAAATGTTCCTCTTATGGAAGCCACTACAATTATAGGGTCAGGCCAAAAAAAGTAATGCTCTTATCTTTAGAGTAAAATTCTATGTTGTGACATTCATCATATATTTAAATACATTAGAACAGAATAATATTTTTGCTAAACTTTTTCATGGCTTTTTCAAACATGTAGCCTTAATAAGGTAATGCTTGGATATTACCTCTGTGTTTTTAAATTCATTCTTTATTCACCTGCAAATCAAAGGAAGAAACTGAATCACTACACCTATGTATGCTCGTTTAAATGGAGTGAACTGATGAAAGGATGCCAATAATAGATCCTGTTAATGTATTTCTGTATTTTATTTTCTTCTGAATACCCATCAGACAAACGTATTGATAGCAATCTTCTCCCATTTATTCCAAAACAAAGGTCTTAGAGACAGAGAAAGTGATATCTGAGTGGAGTTTTAAGGATGGTTAGGAGTTTGCTCGGTGAAGGCAATAGCACCCCACTCCAGTACTCTTGCCTGGAAAATCACATGGACAGAGAAGCCCGGTAGGCTGCGGTCCATGGGGTCGCAAAGAGTTGAACACGACTGAGCAACTTCACTTTCACTTTTCACTTTCATGCATTGGAGAAGGAAATGGCAACCCACTCCAGTGGTCTTGCCAGGAGAATCCCAGGGACGGCAGAGCCTGGTGGGCTGCCGTCTATGGGGTCGCACCGAGTCGGACACGACTGCAGCGACTTAGCAGCAGCAGCAGCAGTAAATTATAAGGAAGATTGGGAAATACATAAATGCAGAAAACAAAGTAAATAATACAGAAATAAAAATTTAATGTGGTTTGACAATAAAGATTTGTTCTAGTTAGCCCTTATAGCCATGAAGATAAATGAAATAATAAAGGAAAATTGAGGAGAGTGTGCCAGAAAGTACACTGGGCTGAGTCTCAATAACTAGATTCCAATGACTATTACTAAATATCTTAACTACAAAATGCAAGCCATTTCATTTTCTTTTTAGGTTTAGTTTCCTCATCTATAAAATCAGAGATCAAACTAAATGATCTTTAATGTCCCTTCTGTCTCTTAGTGAAAGTTCTAAGATAACTGAAACCACTAAAATGCATTAATGCTTGCATTATTGATTTTTTTAAATCTTTTACATTCATGATAGCTTCGTTTTTTTAATGGGAATAGAGGAAAAATAATATATTATTGACTTCACTACTATTCGATATTGGCATTTAGTAAAGAATATTGATTTACAGGAATCACCAATAATTGGAAAACTAATAGCAATCTCAATCTAACACCTATTTTTCTCTCAAAGCCTAGGGTGTAAGACTGGTTTGACAGTGATGTGTTTTTTGGTGAAAAGTTAAGCCAGAGGTGGAGAAACAACAAGAATCGGCAAGTGATTAGAAAAGGGGTATTTATATTTAACATTTCCTTCCTTTCACGTTTCACCATCTGTTTAAAAAATGACCAATATTTCATAATGACAACTACAGGAATATTGGACAGATATCCTGAGAGAAGGGAAAGCAAAAGATTTCCAGGTCTCTGACCCAGTTTGTATCTAACGGCAGAGAACCCTTATTTTAAAAAAGTAATTATGTAATTTTATCCCTTAAGGTGTTTACTTACTCAAGTTCAAACACATATTTCATCTTCATCCACTTACCTAGAATTGAGTGGCTATGATTGTATCTGGTACACAGCCAACTCTTGAAAAATATCAGTTAAATGGAAGAATGGATGGATGGGTGGGTAGATGGATAAATTGATCATTATCTCCTTCACTTGGCTTCTTCATTACTCACAAAAGGCAGTGCCATTAGAAATGTTCTGAACACACCCAACCTGAAATTTAAGTCTTTATTACTAACAAAGTAAAAGTCCTTTAATAAAGAAAATTTAAACATGTAAATAATGGCCAAAGATTGTGCAACTCCAAGGTGTGCCATTCATATCATATTTTGTGTAAATGGTGATTCCTGGAGAAATTTAAGGGAACAGTCTGACAAGTGGGGAAAAATTTTTCTAACAGTAACACTAAGGGCCATGTCTCCTATTACCCCCATTTTACAAATGAGAAAATTAAGATTTGAAACATTAAATTACTTCTTAAATTTCACAGGTAGTAATGGTAAAGCCTTCATTTAAATCTAGACAATGTTTCTCCAGGGCAAATACTTACAGCCACCCTGTTGTATATAATTAAGGTATAAGGAAGGAAGCATCATGGTTATTATTATTATCATTAGTATTTTGACTCTAGTACATTCCTTCTCTCCACTAAGGAAAGAAAATCAATATAAGCTTCTTTGTTTATATATAACTATTATGCACTACTCTCAAATTTCTCTTATAAGAAATTTTATCTTTAGCAGTTTATTAATCTTCTGGCCTGAGCAGTGACTTGGGTAAACTTTCTGATTTAGGGTACCAAAGAGGAAAACTTTTCTCCTTGGCACACCCAGGAGTATTAAAGAACACTCAAGAGAAGATATAAAGAAAAGTTGCAAGAAAATATTTATAAAAGAACAATTCACTACTATAAAAGGCCCTTTCCAATTCCAGAAGAAAGTTTGCAAAAGCATACAATTAATTCTTTGTACTTCAAGTCAATGGAAACAGTAGCCATCTAAGACTTTTTTCATGGTCTTTCTCAATGAATAAATGTCAACCACCAAGTATAACTCATGACTAGATCATTTCACACATAAATCTATTATTAATCTACTCATAGAGATAGTTATCCTTTCTTAGATTAACTGGAAGATTTCACAGCAGAAAGAATTCAGATACTAAAGAGATCTATTTTCTAGAGTTATACAAAGTTAAGAAATGAAAGATTTTGTCTATAGCTATTTAGATTAAATACTAAAATTGTATCTTTGGCTATTTAGAAGTAATCACTGAATTATCATTCATTTTGACATAAAAAGTGGATCTATTTTATAAAATATTTGTGCAAAATATGGTAAATACAATGTGTTCTTCCAGAGAATGACAGTTATAGAATAAAAGAAAAGAGAAAAAGGTAAAACAAAGTCCTTTTTCCTTCATTTACCTGACTTCTTGAAGTAGAAGATATTTAAGTCAAAGAGCCTTAAGAAGACAGAAGCTTGGTGAAGTAATAAGGATGTTAACTACATATTAACACTGGGTCAGGCGGTAATTAGTAATTCTCCTTATTTTAAGGCTTTATAGAATAGCAGAGGAGAGAAGAGGAAAGAAAATAAGTGGGATCAAAAATACAGATATGCTGGCCTCCCATCAGTATAGATGGCTTTCGAAAATTTTCAGAAATCTTTCTTTGTCTATGCCATATTGGGAACAATTAACATGGTGCAGATATAGATAAAAATTCCAACCATGTAACAAAAATGCAGTTGACAACTTGTATATTATGCAATTATGACTGTCATTTTATTACTGTTATTAATTTATTAGTATAATTGCAATTTTTTCAATGTCATAAAGTGATAATAAAGGACTTGTCATTACTAAGTTAACCTCTGAACATCTCTGACCTCAGGGGAGGTATTTGCATGCTTTCAGTCCAAAATGAGCTGTCAGTTACCACAACTACATTTTGATGACTACATTATCTCGTAATTAAATGTCTCAACAAACTTCTGCTTTTGATTGACAAGTAGTTAAGACTATCATTGACCACAGGGCAGTTACTTTATATTTCAAGAATAATTTTCTATATATTTCAATAAAACATTTTATCACTGAAGCAGTAAAATAAGGTTTTAAAAATTAAATGCTTTCAATAATATATTTATTAATCTATGTTTGGCTCTGGTAAAAACAAAAAATAAATATACTGCTATGTTGATCTGTTGCCTAATCCATTGTATTACAGTAAAAACTTCAAGGAATTTCTATAATATTATTTGTTAATACTACAGAAAATATAGAATAATCTCATTACATTTCTCTCCCATGTTCAATTTTTTCCATGACTGAAATAATTGAAACCCACAGACAATGCATACTTGTATATATTTTATGATCATTACTCCTCTTACCATTCTTGAGTTCAATGTGTTAGTTCAGTATTCTAAGGGCAAGAAAGATCACATATAACACAGATACTGCATTCCTTCTCCTTTTCCTTGTTAGCATTCCTTAATATATGCACCATTAAAGAAATCCACTTCATATTATATTGCTCACAAAACTGACATTAATGTTTGTATTATTTCAGATTGAAAGACAATTTTTGTTAGGGTAAATATTTGTTTCATTTTAATAATTTTTAAATTGTAGGAAACTGAATGAGGAAGAAGCCAGGAAAAATAGAATTGTCATGTACTACACCTTAAGATTACTATAAATTGCATAGTCAGGTGTTCAAAAATAAAGCCACTGAGAAGTTAAATTAAGATGAGTCTCTTGGATTTTATTTTGTTTTTTTTTTTAATTATACCAGCTTTGAAAAGTTTTATTTTAAAAACTGGCATATTTATAAAGGAAACTTTTTAAAAAATTAAGATCTCTCATGGTTATAATATGTTAGAAGTAACATAACCTGAGAAATTCTACCCATAAAGTGAAATCCCATTAAAACACTATATTATCAGCACTGAATTAGAGCACCTTTTTTTCAACCCCCATGATGAATTTTTTTTTCGCAAAGAAGTGTAGTTCCTTCAAGTTTCTTCACTAAGTGTTTTATTTGGAATGACTATATACTAAAAAAGTATAGAATGAGAATCTCTAAAATATGTTTTATGTTGTTACTATCAGCAACCTGTAAATTTTATGGAAAGATTACTTGCATGCAAATACACATACCCTTCTCAAAATGGCAACAAATGGAAGAAGCAAAAAGGGAAGAAATGCTACAAATGGCTTTGATTTTAAGCTGAGCTCTATGTGTTTACACATTACTTGGAAACATTTGCTTCTTCATTTGAATGAGCAATATTACCTTTTTCAAGTTATTGAATAACCTGACTTATCAGAATATAAAACAGATTTGGGGGAGGTATTCATTTTTTTCCCTTACTACAGGCAAAACCTAGCCTAAAGCAACCATCACAACCCCTAGTCGTCCTGAATATTCCTTAGGTAATCATATCTCAGCATACAAATCTTTGTGACTTACAAAAATAAATTTTATGACCAAATCACATTCAGCAAAGAAGCATCTAATTTGTGCTAAGCACTTTCACAGTCACTGCATAGTTAAACACAACCATTATTTTCACATGTCACTGGATACAAAAAAGCTGAAATAGAATGAAAATCTTCCTTTAGGCAGGGGAGTGAGGTAAAGAGAGGTGACCTTAATTGCATGTAACATAGGAATAATAATAAAACTGCTTCTTATTTACTGTGGAAAGGTTGATTAAGGTAACAATTATAAAATGCAACTGGCATTACCTAGTCTCCTTCAAAAAGAATTATACTGCATATTCATGAAAAATGGTTGTATAGCTTACAAAACTAATGTTTGGGGCTACCAAAATATGTGGGTACAAAGTAGGAAATTATTTAAAAAGAAACAAAGATGTTGACAGAGTAAAGAGGAACTTTCCAAACTTGACATATCTCAGAATCTAAAGATACAAATTAAGAAATAATGCAAAGTGGGACTGAACTAAGAGAAAACATTGATGATTACATTTCTTGTTAGCCAATCAAGAGGGTAGAGTGGCCTTATCTTTCAACAGCACAGTTACACAGTCACAAAAATTTTAAACTGAATTGTTTTTCCTCAAAATGTTATGAAAATTAAGTATATGAGTTATACATTGAAGGTGCAGAATGAGAAACAAATATGAACTAGCCAAGCAGCTCCCAGATAAAATAATTTTTGCCATCATGTTACAAGTTGCACCTGAACTTTGAAACCTTTTTCTATGAAAATAATTCAGAGGCACTGGAACAACTAATCTAACTGGGTCTTCTCAAAGTTGGGGAAAATTTTTCCAACAGCATTTTGAACAGAGAATTAATGACTCGTGGTTGACTGTTTCACCTGTAAAGGACTTAGCTTGTGGTTCTATTGAGATAATACTACTCCACATGGCTATACTGTCTTTCAGCTGAAAAAATCTCAGGAAGCTGCACTCACAGTCTATTTTATTATAAAACTTCATAAAGATGTTAACAAAACCTCTTGGTGATTTGCCTTAGAGGTCACAGTGAAACAGCATCAGAGCAAACAAGAGAACCAAGAGTGTTTCTCTCAAGCTTCTCTTTTAACTACAATAACCGTATTAGTCAGATGTGCAATAAAAATAGGGTTCAAAAAGGAAGTAAATAAAACATACTGCATTTTGTAAGACTGTAAATCAATCTCAAACAAAAAGTCTAAGAAGAAGAAAATAGAAATTGGAAGTAGATCAAAAAGGTAAAAAACATTAGCAGAAATTATGGAATTATGTCACATTTGATGGCAGCCATTTTTATGAATCATTTCCATCCAATGATACTGCAACACCATACCACATTCAAACTTCTTTAGGTCTCAGAAGGAAAAATCCATAGGCATAACTTGCTCAGGAACTATACTATATCCTCATGTTATAAACTGAATATATAGCAAGTGGAAATTGGTTCATTAATTCAAATGTCTGGTGACTTCAGAACCAGGCAGATGACAGTGGGTTTCACTATCAGTCAGTCCTGAGTCACCTGTGGACTGTTTTGTAGTTTTACATCTTATTCTTAAGGTACTTTTATATCCCAATTTGTCAAAAACAGTCCTTCCCGATTTATGCCCATTGAATTGATGTAATTATTAGTAGAGGTTCCTGTTTCACCCTCAGAAATCTTGCAGTTTGGAAGATAAATTATATGGCCTCCCTCTTAATATTTCATTGTTGTTGTTCTTTAGTCGCTAAGTCATGTCTGATTTTTGTGACCCCATGGACTGTAGCCCACCAAGCTCCTCTGTCCATGGGATTTTCCAAGCAAGAATACTGGAGTGGGTTGCTAGGGGATCTTCACGACACAGGAATTTAACCCATATCTCTTGTGTTTCCTGCATTGGCAAGAGGATTCTTTATCACTGAGTCACCAGAGAAGCCCAAAGCCAATATCTCATTGACCATATATAAATAGGTAGAATTATCTACTAAGGAAATAGCTTCACTAACTCTTGTATCCAGCTATTATTCTTCTGACAGCAGTATGAGTAGAGCATGAAACATTTTCTAAGCCAACATAATATGGTGGGACCACTGAGTATTACTACTCACAATTCAGCTACCACCAATTTCACACACTTAGCTCCCGATTTCCTTGCCGTAAAGTAATTAAGAGTCTCATACAATCTGACTGAATTCCAATAAATTCTTTCCTGATTACTCTTGTCAGAAAGAGATTTCACTCAGAAGGCTTCTGAAATGGTCTACATAAAATGAAATCACATGGCAACAGGACCACCTATTTCTACTACAACTAACCTCCTATGATGTGGTTGCTGTATGCCTTACTGTTTAGGAAGCTGCTCACAGACCAATACAACTGACTTATTTTTCATGCAAAAAAGCAGAAAGGCACTTGCTATCACTGGGCAGTGATACAGGTTATATCAAATCATATTGACAGCCAGATGTGACCTTGGACAGTGAACTTGGTCGCATTTGTCCCTTGGTTTTTGGAGGGATGTATCTAGGAAGGTCAAAGCTAATTTTTTACATTTTAACCCAATAATACCTGAAAATTGAGCTACTTGTCACTCTATTATAAGGTTATCAGATTGACACCTTGTACCAGTAGAATTGGAGAGTTTTCATTGCCTTAAGTACTCAGATTATAATATGTTTGTGTACATAATTGTATATATTTATGTATATCACTCTGAAGCCAGAAAAAGTATATTTGTGAATAGTTGTATTATGGAATGTGTGCACATATGTGCTGCATCCCTGTTTCCAGGTTCACTGTTTTCCAACAAGAGACTGCCAGTAACATCTATTATTTTATCTTCTGTGTGCAGTCTCTACATATCCATCACAACTTGAATTCTCAAGAATAATCTTATCCAATAAAATTACTAAACACTACAAAATGTAATTACACCAGTATATACATAATCAATTTCACCAGATCCCTTTATAATCAACATGATATATATTTGTAAAGCTCAAAATCTGCATTTAAAATCAAAGGGATTTCATTTTTATTCAGCTTACAGACAAATTGAAAGAAAGCACAACAGAATTCCATGGACAGAGAAGCCTGGAAGACTACAGTCCATGGGGTCACAAAGAGTTGGACAAGACTGAGTGACTAATAAGGAGATTCTGTTAAAAAAAAAAAAAGGAGATTAATCTTCTGATATAAATACATGGAAGACACTGCCACTGATTCTTATATTTTATAGGTAAATTTGAATATGCTCTAGTAATATGAAAGATACAGTGAACCTTCCTACACTGTTGGTGGGAGTGTAAATTGGTACAGCCACCATGCAAAATAGTATGGAGGTCCCTCAAAAAACTAAAAAGAATTGCCATATGATCCAGCAATTCCAGGATTGGGCATATACCCATAGAAAATTGTATTTCCAAAGATACATACACCTTGATGGTAATTTCAATAACCAAGTTATTCACAATAACCAGGACATGGAAGCAACCAAAATATCCATGACACAAGAAAGGATAAAGAAGATGCAGTACACACATACAATGCAATAATACTTATCCTAAAAATGAAGAAATTGTGCCATTTTCAGAGATGTAGATGGACCTAGAGATTGTCATACAGAGAGAAGTAAGTCAGAAAGAGAAAGACAAATATCATATACTACCACTTATACATGAACTCTATAAAAAAAAAAAAATAGTACAGATGAATCTATTTCCAAAGCAGAAACAGAGACACAGTCACAGAGAACAAACTTATGGACATGAAGGGGGGAAGGTTGGATAGATTGGGAGATTGGGATTGATGTATATTCACTACTATGCATAAAATAAGTAACTAGTGAGAACCTTCTGTATGGTACAGGGAGGAAAAAAGAAGGTAAGATCTGTTTTTAGCACATATAAGTTAACTTTAAAAGTGCATTCCAATATACAGTGGGTACAGACAAATACCTAGACAAATTTTGATTCCACTTATTCAAGGTACATAAAATAGTCAAATTCATAAAGAGAAAGTACATCAGTAGATGACAGGGGCCATGATGGGGGTGGGGTGGGGAAGGGAGAATGGGGACTTAAAGTTTAATGGGGACAATGTCTCAGCTTCAGTTTAGTTCAGTCACTCAGTCGTGTCTGACTCTTTGCGACCCCATGGACTACAGCATGCCAGGCCTCCCTGTCCATCACCAAATCCCAGAGTCTACTCAAACTCATGTCCATTGAGTTGGTAATGCCATCCAACCATCTCATCCTCTGTCATCCCTTCCCCTCCAGCCATCAATCATTCCCAGCATCAGGGTCTTTTCCAATGAGTCAGCTCTTCGCATCAGGCGGCCAAAGTATTGGAGTTTCAGCTTCAACATCAGGCCTTCCAATGAATATTCAGGACTGATTTCCTTTAGGATGGACTGGTTGGATCTCCTTGCAGTCCAAGAGACTCTCAAGAGTCTTCTCCAACAACACAGTTCAAAAGCATCGATTCTTCAGTGCTCAGCTTTCTTTATAGTCCAACCCTCACATCCATACATGACTACTGGTAAAACCATAGCCTTGACTAGATGGACCTTTGTTGGCAAAGCAATGTCTCTGCTTTTTAATATACTGTCTAGGTTGGTCTTAGATTTTCTTCCAAGGAGCAAGCATCTTTTAATTTCATGGCTGCAATCACCATCTGCAGTGATTTTAGGGCCCAAGAAAATAAAGCCTGTCACCATTTCCATTTTTTTTACCATCTATTTGTCATGAAGCGATGGGACCAGTTGCCATGATCTTAGTTTTCTGAATGTTGAGCTTTAAGCCAACTTTTTCACTCTCCACTTTCACTTCATCAAGAGGTTTTAGTTCTTATTCACTTTCTGCCATAAGGGTGGTGTCATCTGTGTATCTGAGATTATTGATATTTCTCCTGGCAATCTTGATTCCAGCTTGTGCTTCTTCCAGCCCAGCATTTCTCATGATGTACTCTGCATATAAGTTAAATAAGCAGGGTGACAATATACAGCCTTGATGCACTCCTTTCCTGATTTGGAACCAGTTTGTTGTTCCATGTCCAGTTCTAACTGTTGCTTCCTGACCTGCATACAGATTTCTCAAGAGGCAGGTCAGGTGGTCTGGTATTCCCATCTCTTTCAGAATTTTCCACAGTTTATTGTGATCCACACAGTCAAAGACTTTGGCATAGTCAATAAAGCAGAAATAGACATTTTCCTGGAACTCGCTTGTTTTTTCGATGATCCAGCAGATGTTGGCAATTTCATCTCTGGTTCCTCTGCCTTTTCTAAAACCAGCTGGAACATCTGGAAGTTCACAGTTCACATACTGTTGAAGTCTGGCTTCAAGAATTTTGAGCATTACATTACTAGTGTGTGAGATGAGTGCAATTGTGCAGTAGTTTGAGAATTCTTTGGCATCAGTTTAGGAAAGTGAAAAATCAGGGAACGGATAATGGTAAGAGTTGCACAACAATGTGAACCTACTTGGTACCACTGAACTGTACAGTTAAATATGGTTAAAATAGTATATTTTATATTATGCAACTTTTACCACAATAAAAAAAATTTAAAAATAAAAAAGATTAAATTCTACATATAATTGGCATGCTACATTTGTCACTAATTATATCAGAATGATGTATTAAGGTATTCCACATGATTTTTGCAAATAAGTTTTGCTTTCAAAAGTTATCTTAAATTTTCATTCTATTCAATATTTTAATTAAATGATTCCAAACTAGTATCAAACTATAATTAAAAATAGATAATTAAACATGAAATCATTTTTGAAAGGACAATATCAAAACAGTGACATGTTATCAACTTTCTGCAACAGAAAGTTTACTAAACTACAAAGAAGTTCTAACTTACCCTATAAAGTCTGTGGTATAAATACTTTGTGGTGTATTACTTTATTATATGTAAACCAGGAGGAAAAAAAAGAAAACACTGCAATGCATTCTTCTTTATTCTGCCTGTTTAGTTCCTTCAAGCCTGATCAGCAGGGATCACATTCTCTAAAGTATGCCCATAGAAATGTGCAAAGTCAAGTGTCTCATTTATTTTTATTACATCCTTGATGTGTTACCTTCAATACTCTGTGCTACATAATAAGCTCAAGTCTCAAATTAATTGTGTATTCATTGAAGATGATTTCTATATTTATCCTCTTTTGTGATGCCCTTTGTTTTTACTGATTCTTCTGCCCAACACCTCCAGTTTTATTAAATACTACATGCCTCCAATATTTACATAAATTAAAATGTTAACGTGATTGAGAATTTAAAGTGTCAGCTCACTATAAATCCATCTTAAGACATGTTACAACTCAGGTTTGTAAAAGAAATGGTGCCACTACATCTTTTTTCGGCTAGTACATTCAGCCTGACTGGTCAGTTTTACAATCATTTCCATAAAGTTTTGGAACAGGGCCTGAATTGAAATTGCTTCTCATCTTGTTCAAAATTACATCAGTCAAAAGACACAATAACATCGGGCTGCTTCCCAGTACAGTGTAGGTTTCCTCCATTTAGAAAAGTGCAGTGATTCGTCAGTAATTTAACCTATAGACATTTGAAGGTTGGAGAGTACCTCTATGGGACTGTTGACCTTCAGCAACTGAAAGAACTGGAGCTCCAGCCTCAGTCAATATATACTTATTGTTCTGTTGGGACTATTACAACTGTGCAAGTAATGCTGACTTTGAAACTTCTAGTGCAGGATTCACACAAATAAATTTCCCTAAAGAAAAAATATAAACATACCAAAATAGGATACCTAGATCTAAAATGCACATTCCATTAAAAGATCAAAATGAAGTATTTTAAACATTAAAATCAACTATGAAAGTAGTAAGCATATTATTTTTATGACTTATCAAGTTTCTCTTAAATATGAATCTGGGTATAACCCTATTAAACCAGAATCACAGAATTTGGAAATGCTAAATATTTCTGATTTTCCCAAAGGTTACTGATATCAAGAGCTTGGCTTATTTTCAGGAGAACTAATTCTATTTCCCACAGTATCATAACAATATAGTTCTCTAAAAAAATCATCTCTCTCATTGTTTAACTTTATATAAAATCAAGCTTTTGTTTTTAATCAGAAGAAAATCTAAAAAAAAGAAAGAAAGAAAGAAAATCTAAATGGTGATATGCTGAAACTTTTGTTAGCAATTTTCTGTATTATCTAACGGAATATTTGTCTTGAAGGAGACTTTTCCCCCTTATTAACCATAGTCTGTATTGCCAGTAGGTACCAAATTGGAATAGGTGTATTCTTTCAGGAGACTGACTTAAGCATCACTTAGTATATAAAAATTTAAGTATATTAAATAGAGGTCAAAAGAGTAAATTAAAATTGACTAAGTAAATTAGAACTGAGTTGTAACTAACAACCAGTAACAGAAATCCTAGGAGAGTTCGCTGGGCATGCTATTCAAATAAAGTAGGAGATTTTAGAAAAAAACAGAAATACTCACTCTTTTATAAACAAATAGAAAAGTAATATATAGGGCTACTTAAAAGCAAAAGTGTAGTAATAAGATCTTTTCAAAGACAGACATAGCTATATATTATTGGTAAAACCATATAACTTATTTTCCTACCATTTTGTTTTCCTAAAATACATATACAGATAAATGGAGCAGTATAAAAAGGTCTATGAATGTTAAGAGAGACCTGACTATATAGTTTTTTAAAACCTCTCTATTATCAAATAATTGGTTTGCCTTTTGAGTGGCATGAGGTCATTTGCACATCCCCTCTTTGGATGTCATCTTTGTTACAGACAGAAATAACCACTTGGAGTTGGGGAGAAACTCCTTTGTGGTCCTTTTAGCATTAAAATTATTTAGTCCTTCTCCCACCCCAGAAGAAAAAAAAAAAAGATTGCAACAGACACAAAACCAAGAGAGCAACAGATTTGCTGATATATTGATAAAAGCTACATTATCCTACTGAGAGTCTGGTGGTATTTACAATGTTAGGGAAAGGTTTTGTTCATTCAAAAAAAAAGGTTTTCAACTAATCTTCTTTGAAATAATCAAGTAAATCTTTGCAGGGGCTTTTCTCTTATGTACACTACCTCACTTGAGTTGACTTCTGAATTGATCCATACAATTCAACTCAACAGAAATTTAAATCTAGTTGCTATTCAATGGTACTGGTTTATGACATTTTTACTCTGTATCAGAAATGCAGATCACTACAATTATTTAATTAGGTATCCAATCTCTCTCAATCCAAATTATCTTAGTAATGTTCACATAAGATGGTTTCTTCCTCTCTCTCTCTTTGGTTATTGCTTTATCTCTATACTCTAACGACTTTCAGAGAGTGACTTCTACAATAAATTTAACTTCCTTATCATTTATTCTTAAATTCTCCATTAATCCAAGTTCAATTTTATCATTTTTTACTTTTTTCCCCGTTTTCCCCAAAATGCTCTCTTCAATTAAAATAATGTATTTAACATCATAGGTATTATTTTAAGAAGGATAATTGAAAACACACCAAGCCTTTTTATAAAGCTATTTTAACAAAGGCATGATAAAATTTGAGGCAGCATATCTTAAGTTTACATTAAAATTCATTGGTTCTTGGGAATATAATGAAAAGTGTAAAAATACCTCTATTATACTCAAAACCCCCTACATTTTAGAATGTACTTTTCTTACTGCTTATGACATTGCCAAATTCAATTGTACACCCATACTGTATTCCTTACTTTCTTCTGCCTACCAGTTCCTACTCATCTCTCAGAAATCACTTTCTATGCAACTTCCATCAATAACAAGTCCATTGAACAAACATATATTGAAGTTCTATTATGTGACAAGCACTGGTGATGGTGGAGGTTTAGTCACTAAGTCGTGTACAACTATTGCAACTCCATGGACTATAGCCTGCCAGGCTCCTCTGTCCATGGGATTTCCCAGGCAAGAATACTAGAGTGGGTTGCCATTTCCTTCTCCAGGTAATCTTCCTGAACCAGGGATTGAACGCAGGTCTCCTGCACTGCAGGCAGATTCTGTACTGACCAAGACACTGAGGAAGCCCAGACATCTGTCTAAATATTTATTTGATATATCTTAATGCTGTTGTGAAGTAATTAGCCTCCAACTAATAAAAATAAATGAAAAAAAAATAAAATAAAAATTAAAAAAAAGCAGAGCTATCTCCCTCTTTGGGGAACCTATAAGCACCCAAAAAGGATATATATATTCACTCACATGTTAAAAGGAAACAGATGAAATCTGCACAGTCAAATCAAATGGAAAACTATACTTCAAATACTGTTGAGTCTACACCTTATCTTCTTATTATCCAAACGCAATGATGAATTTGGCAAGAGTGATAATCAATGAAGAGTTAGAAGAAAACTTGCTAAAATATGTGCAAGTGTAAACAGTGAAAATATTTTTACATTCTCATGTTTTGAAGCATCAGAATAAATTGACTACTGAGGAAATAACCTTATAAGCTTACAGAAAAATTTGACCTGAAACTAATCCAACTTGTAACTAACCATGTCTTGTAATCCAAATGACTTTTACAGGTGCTGGAAAATTACATGTGATTCATAACTCTTTCATATAGAGTGAGGTATTCACAAGTGTTGCTGTTGTTCACTCACTAAGTCACAGCAGACTCTGCGATCCCATTGACTATAGCAAGCCAGGCTTCACTATCCTTCACAATCTCCCAGAGTTTGCTCAAACTAATGTCCATCTCATCCTCTGTCATCCCTTTCTCCTCCTGCCTTCTATCTTTCCCAGCATCAAGGTCTTTTCCAATGAGTTGTCTCTTTGCATCATATGGTCAAAGTACTGGAGTTTCAGCTTCAGCATCAGTCCTTCCAATGAATATTCATGGATGATTTCCTTTAGGACTGACTGGTTTGATCTCCTTGCTGTCCAAGTGATTCTTAAGAGTCTTTTCAGAACCACAATTCAAAGCCATCAATTCTTTGACACTCAACCTTCTTTATGGTCCAACTCTCTCATCCATACATGACTAGTGGAAAAACCAGAGCTTTGATTAGACAGACCTTTGTTGGCAAAGTGATGTCTTTGTTTTTCAATATGCTGTCTAGGTCTGTCATAGCTTTCCTTCCAAGGATCAAGGGTCTTTTAATTTCATGGCTACAGTCACCATCTGCAGTGAATTTGGAGCCCAAGAAACTAACATGTATCACTGATTCAATTTTTTCCCTATCTATTTGCAATGAAGTGATGGGACCAGATGCCATGATCTTAGTTTTTTTTGAATTCTGAGGTTTAAGCCAACCTTTTCACTCTCCTCTTTCACCCTCATCAAGAGGCACTTTAGTTCCTCTCCACTTTCTGCCATTAGAGTGTTATCATCTACACATCTGAGGTTGTTGATATTTCTCCCGGAACTCTTGATACCACCTTGTAATTCATCCAGCCCAGCATTTCACATGATATATTATTCATATAAGTTAAATAAACAGGATGACAATATACAGAGTTGAGGTACTCCTTTTCCAATTCTGAACCAGTCATTTGTTCCATGTCCGGTTCTAACTGTTACTTCTTAACCTGCATACAGCTATCTCAGGAGACAGGTAAGGTGGTCTGGTGTTCCACTTTAACAATTTTTCACAGTGCATATATGCAGAAATTAACCTAATAATCATTGTCTAATTTTCCTTCCAACTTGCTCCATTATCAGATAGTCTCGAAAAGAAATCTATGTTTTGTTCCTTTTCTGTATTCAACACCATTGTAGAAACAAGGGCTTTACTATTCAAAGTGATATTTTGTAACAAAATCTAAGGAACAAAGATTTAGATAAAGAATCAGGAGCAATAAGTTCCAACATTAGCCTTCAAGCTCTACAAGTCATTTGACATTGTTTAACCAAAATACACCCATTTGAAAACATGAATTCCTACAACCTGCATGCATCCCCACCCCCAAGCCAATTTTACCCAATTGAAGAATTTTCTGAATATAAATTAGAAAATAGATGTGAGGGTTCATTAATTTTAAGAAAAAATATAATTGAAAGATGAATTTCATCCTAAGTTGTTTTCTACTTAGAGAAGTGAGTAGAGAATCAATACTTATTCACTTATCTGAAAGCTTTACATTTAGAAGCAATTGTCCCATTAGCTTAAAAATTTCAAACCTAATAGACAATAATAATGTGTATGTATATGTATATACAATACTTTGGCCACCTGATTTGAAGAACTGATGCATTGGGAAAAACCCTGATGCTGGGAAAGACTGAATGCAGGAAGAGAAGAGGACAACAGAGGATGAGATGGTTGGATGGCATCACCGACTCAATGGATATGAGCCTGAGTCAACTCCGGGAGTTGGTGATGGAGAGAGAGGCCTGGCGTGCTGCAGTCCATGGGGTCCCAAAGAGTTTGACAAGACTGAGCGACTGAACTGAACTGAATTGGAGGTAAATATAAATGTTCCCTTAAGAGGAGACGCTACACTCTAGGAATATTGAGAGAATCTGTTTCATCACTCATTCTTCCCACAGTAGTGTTGCCTATGTGTGTTCATTTACAAAAGGAACTGCATCTATTGAAACATGGAAGTACAAGGAACTGTTAACACTCACTCTCTGTAATATGCACTTATCTCTGCATATTTCAATGCTGAGCTTATCAGGTAAAACTTTAGGTTCAGATAGCTTTGGATCTAATGACCATGGAGATTATCTACCCCTTCTCATCTCCTCATGTGCCTTTCTGACTAGAGATATTAGTTATACCCCTCTTATTATCTTATCCCAGTTTTGCACTTTAGCAAAAGTCATGATAAAGGATATTTCCCAGAGAGAGTTGAGAACTTGGGAATTCTTTTTCTCCAGTTCAAAAGAAACCTTTACAGTGAGGGACAAGTCTGTATAGCACAATGCCATGAACTATTGAAATGGGACATTAAGGATCTGGCCCCATTTTCAGGCAAGCCATAGATCTTTAAGAGTTAAAGGACATAATCTATCAAGTCAACAAATAAAATCAACAGAGGCTTAGAGAGATTAGTTTAATCTAGTCACATTGAACTATTTAATTTAAACTGGATTGGAAAGAACTACTGGTGATACTGAGCCTTTAATATAGAGGATTTAATCTTGCAGTTTCTCCAATAAAATGTTGAATATTTCTGTCCTATCTAACAAAAATTAAATTTGCAAAAACTTAGCAAATAAAATGGCAGGTGAGCTGATTTAACCCACTTGAGGAAAGAAGCTCCTTAAGCACAGTCCCACAACAAATGTGCATAAATATCTATTCATGAAATAGTATCATAACTGCCAGAAAAGAGCAATTCAACTTACTGAATGCATAAGAAAAAATTTTAGCTTTTTGATTCAGTATTCTATGATAGGTTTTGTTTTTGTCTTTTTTGCATTGAAAAAAATATGTAATAAATGAGCTTATATTCAGTGTCCATACAAAACATTATCATTTCAAATTTGATAAACATATCTGACATTATTACCAATACTTTTGGAATGAAGTTTGGTAATAAGAATTACTAATTTTTCTCTTTTCTTCTGGCAGTTCTGAGTGGCTTGAAAGATCTTAGTTCCCTGACCAGGGATTGAACCCAGGCCACAGCACTAAAAGCAAAAATCCTACATGCAAGACAGAAAAAGAGACACAGATGTACAGAACAGACTTTTGGACTCTGTGGGAGAAGGCGAGGGTGGGATGTTCTGAGAGAATAGCATTGAAACATGTATATTATCAAGTGTGAGACAGATCGCCAGCCTAGGTTGGATGCATGAGACAAGTGCTCAGGGCTGGTGCACTGGGAAGACCCAGAGGGAAGGGATGGGGAGGGATGTGGGAGGGGGGATCAGGATGGGGAACACATGTAAATCCATGGCTGATTCATGTCAATGTATGGCAAAAACCACTACAATATTGTAAAGTAATTAGCCTCCAACTAATAAAAATAAAGGAAAAAAATTCCTAACTGCTGAGCCTCTAAGAAATTCCCAACACTTAATAATTTTAACCAGCTAACATTAATATATTCAAATTATTTTGTCCTCAACAGATATATAACTAATTTCTTAATGTTGTGTCTGTAACAAAATCATATCCAAAATTTGGAAAGATCAAATTTTTCATCAATGTCACAAATTAATACAGTGAATACAGAAGATCTCAGTTCATTCCCTGGGTTGGGAAGATCCCCTGGAGAAAGATATGGCAACCCACTCCACTATTCTTCCCTGGAGAATCCCATGGACAGAGGAGCCTGGCGGGCTACAGTTCATAGGGTCACAAAGAGTTAGACACGACAGAGCGAATAACACACACATACAAAAACTACATTCTGAAAATTTTCTTTCCATCTGACTGATTGCAAGAGAAAAGAAGATTCTTTAGGTTTTTAAAATATTATTCAACAATTTATGACTTCTTTATAAAGTTATTCTATACATGTTAACAATCGACTACCTCTTGAATTTTATATCCTAAAATCTGAAAGAGATATAAGTTTTGGGGCAATGAGGGATTCCATTCCTCTCATTCAACCCCTAATTCAATCCCAGGGGTTGGATCCCTGGGTTGGGAAGATTCCCTGGAGTAGGAAATGGCAACCCACTCCAGAATTCCTGCCTGGAGAATCCCATAGAGAGAGGAGCCTTGTGGGCTACCTTCCATAGGGTTACAAAAAAGTTGGACATGACTGAACATTTATACAGGGAAGAGAATAAAGCTCTCTTTATCCTAACCAAAAAAAGCTCTACCTAATTGTTCTTCAAATGCCTTTAAAGGTCCCAGCCTGGGTTTCTACCTGATGTAAGCCATTTGATTTGTACTTAATGAATAGTCATGGGTAGCAAGCTCTTACAGTCACTCAAGAGAATGAACTACAAAGACACTGGTATCCTGCTGGCAGCCTGGAATGAAGCTAAACATTCTCATTCAATGACATTCCAAAAGTCAGGACACCATTTTTAGTAGCTTGAACTATCACAAGCAAGGAGAGATAAGAAAGCCTTCCTTGGTGATCAATGCAGAGAAATAGAGGAAAACAATAGAATGAGAAAGACTAGAGATCTCTTCAAGAAAATCAGAGATGCCAAGGGAACATTTCATGCAAAATGGGCACAATAAAGGACAGAAATTGTATAGATATAACAGAAGCAGAAGATATTAAGAAGAGGTGGAAAGAATACACAGAAGAACTATACAAAAAAGATCTTCATGACCCAGATAACTATGATGGTGTGATCACTCACCTAGAGCCAGACATCCTGGAATGTGAAACCAAATTGGCCTTAGGAAGTATCGCTATGAACAAAGCCAGTAGAGGTGGTGGAATTCCAGTTGAGCTATTTCAAATCCTAAAAGATGATGCTGTGAAAGTGCTGCACTCAATATGCCAGCAAATTTGGAAAACTCAGCAGTGGCCACAGGACTGGAAAATGTCAGTTTTCACTCCAATCTTAAAGAAAGGCAATGACAAAGAATGCTCAAACTACTGCACAACTGCACTCATCTCGCATGCTAGTAAAGTAATTCTCAAAATTCTCCAAGTCAGGCTTCAACAGTACGTGAACCCTGAACTTCCAGAGGCTCAAATTGGATTCAGAAAAGGCATAGAAACCAGAGATAAAATTGACAACATCTGTTGGATAATAGAAAAAGCAAGAGAGTTCCAGAAAAGTGTCTACTTCTGCTTTCTTGATTATGCCAAAGCCTTTGACTGTGTGTGGATCACAGCAAACTATGGAAAATTCTGAAAGAGATGGGAATACTAGACCACCTTACCTGCTTCCTGAAAAATCTGTATGAAGGTCAAGAAGCAACAGTTAGAACCAGACATGCAACAACAGACTGGTTCCAAATCGGGAGAAGAGTACATCAAGGCTGTATATTGTCACCCTGCTTATTTAATTTATGCAGAGTACATCATGTGAAATGCCAGGCTGGATGAAGCACAAGCTGGAATCAAGATTGCTGGGAGAAATATCAATAAGCTCAGATATGCAGATGACACCACCCTTATGGCAGAAAGTGAAGAGGAACTGAAGAGCCTCTTGATGAAAGTGAAAGAGAAGAGTGAAAAGCTGGCTTAAAACTCAACATTCAAAAAAACAAAAATCATGGCATCCAGTCCCATCACTTCCTGTTAAGTAGATGGGGAAACAATGGAAACAGTACAGACTTTATTATCTTGGGGTCCAAAATCACTGCAGATGGTGACTGCAGCCATGAAATTAAAAGACGCTTGCTCCTTGGAAGAAAAGCTATGACCAACATAGATAGCATATTAAAAAGCAGAGACATTACTTTGCCAACAAAGGTCTGTCTAGTCAAAGCTACGGCTTTTTCAGTAGTCATGTATAGATGTGAAAGTTGGACTATAAAGAAAGCTGCGCGCCAAAGATTTGATGCTTTTGAACTGTGGTGTTGGAGAAGATTCTTGAGAGTCCCTTGGACAGCAAGGAGATCCAGCCAGTCCATCCTAAAGGAAATCAGTCCTGAATATTCACTGGACGGACTAATGCTGAAGCTGAAACTCCAATACTTTGGCCACCGGATGCAAAGAACTGACTCATTGGAAAAGGTCCTGATGCTGGGGAAGATTGAAGGCAGGAGGAGAAGGGGACAACAGAGGATAAGGTGTTTGGATGGCATCACCAACTCTATGGACCTGAGTTTGAGCAAGCTTTGGGAGTTGGTGATGGACAGGGAAGCCTGGCCTACTACAGTCCATGGGGTCGCAAAACGTTGGACTCGACTGAGCAACTGAACTGAACTGAACTGATCACAAAAAAAGATTTCTCTTTTACCCAACTTAATTCTGACCATTTGTCGTAAAAAAAATAAATAAATAAATAAAAATCTTAATATTTATTTAATAAAATGTGAGAAAAATATATCAAGTCCTTATGAATGATTTTCTTGTTGTTAATCTAATTGGTGGCTATAATCCAAATACTCAGACTCGCTGCATTTAATGTAGTCATCCCCAAAGGTAAATAATTAAGACAGAACACTTCTGCAATGAATATTCTTCTAACATCATTCTTTAAAGCTATTTTAGATAAGTGAGATAAAGCCCATTTTAAAAAGCATTGGCTACTTAGGTGTTAAGCATAAACAGTAAATTCACATTTCTAAATTGCCCCATTTATTATATTTAATCCTCTTTCTATATTAGGAGCACAGAAGTACACATTCATAGTTGCTTTCCTTTGACACAGTTCTTTTTATTACTGTCTCTTTTCCTTATATAATGTCCCGCAGCAGCTGGCCTATTATTATGATGTTTTTTCTCCTGTCTTTTTCTTTAGCAGTTTCGCTAGCACAAATAAATGTACTTACCTTCACTGTTTTGACTGCAACTAAGGGTGCTTTTGGTGCATATCTCTGAGAGTGGAGTTGTGGAGGGGAGTTTTAATGTAAGGGGGAGCTGGGGTTGTTCGTTTCTTTTTATTTTATTTCTGAACAATGACATATTGATGTTTCAGATAATAAATCATTCCAATTTGTTCATCCCTGCAAGCAATGGTTTTAATCTTCATTTACGACTTGCAAAGTCCGTTTTGTTAGAAGCATTTGATAAAATACTCAGTTACCATTTTTTTACACTGTAGTTCAACTGCTGTGTTGCTAAAAGGCTCCAGCTCAGAAGATAAACTGCAAATAATTCCTGAAGAACAAATGTCAGAGGTGTTTTACAATGAATGGGACTTTTTTAAGCAGATTATTCCATCACCAAAGTGACAGGATGGTTCAATATTTATTTTGTTGAGAATGTCATTTAAGTATTTTTTGACACCTGCTCCCTATAGTCAGCTACTTACCACATGACAATTTCAAGGGATTTAAAAGAGAGACCTAACTCCAATTCTATTAAGAGAAAAAGAAACTCATCTATAAACCAAGATGAAATTACACTGCTGATAATATGCAAATTATTTAAATAAATGGAAATGCAATCGATGCAGTTTTGTGGGGTTATATGGCAGAAAAATATTTAAGCTTTGACACCCTTTCCTGCCCTTAGCTTTCAAGTGTTTATTTTTGAGATCATATTTGAAATCTAATCAAGAATACCTACCTGTTCATTCATTAAATTGCCTTTTTCTAAACAATCTACTGTTAAAAATGTTCATTTCAGTCACCCTACTTCAATTTTCCTCCACATGCATGCTCTAGGTGGCATTATTCATTGGCTGAGAAGACAGTTCACAGTGCAGAATGCTATAATAAACTAAGTTTTCTTAATGGGAAGAGGCTTATTTTTTTTCTCTTCCATTTGCTCAAGTTGAAAAGTTCCTATTAAGTACTCAGCAAACAGGAATAGTTATCATTTCAAGTATGGGCCCCAGGATGCAATATACTCTAGTAAGAATTTTCCTCCCAGGAATTCCTCTCTATCCTCCACTCTAAGTCAATCACTTTTGACAAATTTAAATCCAGCACTTTCTGCCATGAATTTTAAGTAGTCAGAAGACATTTTTAAATGAAATTGAGCCTTAATCCCTGCCTCACTCTTTGGAAAGCAGCATGTCAATAGAACATGGAGTGAAGAAAGGAGATAAGAACCTTTAGGGGAAGAAGCACCAAAGAACTGGCTTGTGAAATTTTCTGTTTGTTTTACCCCAGTTGTTTTTCTTAATGCTATATCTTTATTTTCCACTACATCCCCCTGTTTTAAATCATTAGATCATCCCAGGGACTGAACATGTCACAGATTCATATATTATCTCTATTAGAAAGAGATTTTCACCCCTTTTGAGTAAAATTGCAAGAAACCACTGCATTCAAGAAAAGAACTGAGACACAACTGAGTGGAAAAGTGTGACCATTTAGTTTCTAGTCATTTAATTCTCTGGCCCTTAGAATTTTTCTGATGTATATGGGAACTCCAAATATGAGAAATAATTGGAATTGATCCAACAAAAGGCAACATGGTCAACAGAAATAATCAATTTGTCTCCTAAGTAAATTAGCTACAATTACTAGAATCATTAGAGACACTATTAGACTGAGCAACATTAAGTACTAGAATAAGAGTGGAATCAATGTTGTCAGGAGTGAAGAATTGAGCACCTGTATTAGGTACTCCATTTTTACTTATTGGGATATTTCAGGTAACTTTGCAAATACATAAACTCCTTCCCTTAACAGGAAAAAACATGATGTGAAAGAAAAAGTAAGTCTTTGGAGCCCCCATTTGGATTCCAATCCTCATAAATTGGCCAGGAGGCAAGCCACTTAATTTCTCAGAGGTTCAGAATTTTCGTCTGCAAAATGGAAGCAATAATACCTTATTGAAGGAGTATTTGGAGGGTTAAATGAGATCTTTGGAGTATGTAAAAAGGAAAAGTGAAAGTGAAAGTTGCTCAGTCGTGTCCGACTTTTTGCGACCCCATAGACTATACAGTCCATGGAATTCTCCAGGCCAGAATACTGGAGTGGGTAGCCTTTCCCTTCTCCAGGGGATCTTCCCAACCCAGAGATAGAACCCAGGTCTCCCACATTGCAGGCGGATTCTTTACCAGCTGAGCTATCAGGGAAGCTCTTGCATAAAAAGAAAATAAATAAAAGCATACAATAAGTCCCCTACATAAGAATGAACTCCATTCTGAGAGCACGTTTGTAAATACAATTTGTTCATAAGTCCAACAAAGTTAGCCAGTGTACCCAACTAACACAATCGTCTATATAGTACTGTGTTATAATAGATTTATAATACTTTTTGTACAAATATTACACAAAAACAAACAAAATGAAAATATTTTTAAGCTTACAGTACAGTACCTTGAAAAGTGTAGTAGGGCAGTACAATTGCTGGCATACAGGGGCTGGCATTGAGTGAACAGTGAACAGGCAAGAAGAGTTACTGACTGGAGGAGGGAGAGAAGGTGAGGGATAGTAGAGCTGAAAGATCATCAGCAATAGGAGATGGAGGGCAAGCTGCAATTTAACTCACACCTGACATTGACAGAACAGGTTCAAGTGCCTTGCTGCATTTAATGCTATCTACCCTCTTGAAAAAAAGACCCAGTGATGTCTAGATAATAGCTCTTTTTTTCTCATCATAGATGGCATTGTGGCACTGGATTGCATTCTGAATGGCTGCTGTAAGCTTCCTGTGCTGTTCTACATTCAGGTCCTGTGCCCCAAAAAGGAACAATGCCTACTTAAATAAAGAAAATCCCCTGGCCAGTTCCTGTGTCGTGAACTTTGGTTCTTCAGCAGTACCAGCTACATCACCACTGCTTTTACCCTTGCTTCCAGACATCCTAGACTTGAAATAGAGATACTGTACTACTCTACTCTATTCAGTACTATACAATAAAGGAAACAAAGGCACAACCACTTACAGAGGTTGCACACACATGACAATATATGCCAGACAAGTAAACTAATGTATGTGACTGAACATGTGAACACATGTTCACATCTTTGAAAGTTTACAACTTGAAGATTCATATATAGAGGAATTACTGTACTGAATAGATTTACTTTATTAAATTATATAAATGGTACCTGGTTTCTGTTATTATTTCATGCCACTAGAATTTCACTTCAAAAATTCCAATTCTTGCACTAAACATTAACACTAGTAGCTTGGAAAAGTACATGCTTAATACAAAGATATCTAAAGTAGTTTACCTGTTGGGTAAACTCAGCTCAGTGACCTTATAAAAGCATTCCACAGTCCTTGCTGAGTATTTATATGTTTTACATCTATACCTTCACATAGAAAAGGGTCTTGAAAATATCAGCTTTGTAGGGCATGATCTTCTTGAGAACAAACAAGGGCAATCTCTCAGCACTAAGGACTCTCCACAGTAGTGCAATTTAAAAGGAACAAAATGAGGTCAATTTGAAGACCATAAGCTGCTCCAGGAATGTTACCACAACTATCAAATTTTATCTGATTTAAACTGCTTTATCATAAGGTTTGATTTTTCAAAAAGAGATATGTATACAGAATTAACCTATTTTAAATAGATCTTTTCTTAAAATTAATTATGCTTTTTAAGTTAGAGGATAATTACAATACTGAGGTGGTTTTTGCCATACATCAACATGAATCAGTCATGGGTGCACATGTGTCCTCCCATCCTGAAACTCCCTCCCACCTCCCTCCCCACCCAAGCCCTCTGGGTTGTCCCAGAACACCGGCTTTGATTGCCCTGCTTCATGCATCAAACTTCCACTGGCCATCTATTTCACATATGGAAATATACATGTTTCAATGCTATTCTCTCAAATCATCCCACCCTCGCCTTCTCCCACAGAGTCCAAAAGTCTCTTCTTTACATCTGGGTCTCTTTTTCTGCCTTGCATATAAGATCATTGTTACCGTCTTTCTAAATTCCATATATATCCATTAATATACTGTATTGGTGTTTTTCTCTCCGAATTACTTCATTCTGTATAATAGGCTCCAGTTTCATCCAACTCATTAGAACTGATTCAAATGCATTCTTTTTAATAGCTGAGTAATATTCCATTGTGTATATGAACCACAACTTCCTTATCCATTCATCTGCCAATGGACATCTAGGTTGCTTCCAAGTCCTAATTATTGTAAAAAGTGCTGCAACGAACATTGGGGTACACATGTATCTTTCAATTCCTCGGTGTGAATGCCCGGAAGTGGGATTGCTGGGTCGTTTGGCAGTTCTAGTTCCAGTTTTTTAAGGAATCTCCATACTGTTCTCCATAGTGACTGTATCACTTTGCATTCCCACCAACAGTGTAAGAGGGTTCCCTTTTCTCCACACCCTCTCCAGCATCTACTGTTTGTAGACTTTTTGATGGTGACCATTCTTACTGTCATGAGATGATACTTCATTGAGGTTTTGATTTGCATTTCTCTAATAATGAGTAATGTTGCTCATCATTCCATGTGTTTGTTAGCCATCTGTATGTCTTCTTTGGAGAAATGTCTGTTTAGTTATTTTGCCCACTTTTTGATTGGGTTGTTCGTTTTTCTGGTATGGAGCTGCATGAACTACTTGTATATTTTGGAGATTAATTCTTTGTCAGTTGTTTCCTTTGCTATTATTTTCTCCCATTCTGAAGGCTGCCTTTCTACCATGCTTATAATTTCCTTCATTGTGCAAAAGTTTTTAAGTTTAATTAGGCCCCACTTATTTAATTTTATTTTTATTTCCATTACTCTGGGAGGTGGGTCATAGAAGATCTTGCTGTGATTTATGTCAGAGTGTTTTGCCGATGTTTTCCTTTAAGAGTTTTATAGTTTCTGGTCTTACATTTACATCTTTAATCTATTTTGAGTTTATTTTTGTGTATCGTGTTAGAAATTGTTCTAGTTTCATTCTTTTAAATGTGGTTGATCAGTTTTTCCAGCACCACTTATTGAAGAAACTCTTTTCTCCACTGTATATTTTTGCTTCTTTTGTCAAAGATAAGGTGTCCATAGGTGCATGGATTTATCTCTGGACTTTCTATTTTTATCCCCTGATGTATATTTCTGTCTTTCTCACAGTAACATACTGTCTTGATGACTGTAGCTTTGTAGTATAGTCTGAACTCAGGAAGGTGATTCCTCCAGTTGAAATATGTTGAAAACCTTAAGTACATCAATTTAAAGCTGACCCATGTTCACTAAAAATTTGAAAGGTATTTTTTTTAATTACATGATGCAACCTATTTCAATCCTTCAAATATATAATATTTCATATACAAATAAGCAGAAAGAAAATCTCTTATCTTGCTATGGCTGATGCTTAGTCATGTCCAACTCTGCAACATTGCATCAATATGGTCAAGAATATCAAACAAAGGCACAAGAATGGATAGAAAGAGAATTCAAGGAGACTGGCTGAAGATGGCAGAGGAGAAGGACATGCGCTCACCTCCACCTGCGAGAGCACTGAAGCTGCAATTAGCTGTTGAACAACCATCGACAGAAGGGTGTGGGAACTCACCAAGAAAAGATATCCCACATCCAAAGACAAAGTAGAACTGTAACAAGACAGCAGGAGGGGTCAGTTCAGTTCAGTCACTCAGTCGTGTCCAACTCTTTGTGACCCCATGAATGGCAGCACGCCAGGCCTCCCTGTCCATCACCAACTCCTGGAGTTTACTCAAACCCATGTCCATCGAGTTTGTGATGCCATCCAACCAGCTCATACTCTGTCATCCCCTTCTCCTCCTGCCCCCAATCCCTCCCAGCATCAGGGTCTTTTCCAATGAGTCAACTCTTCACATGAGGTGGCCAAAGTACTGGAGTTTCAGCTTCAGCATCAGTCCTTCCAATGAACACCCAGGACTGATCTCCTTTAGGATGGACTGGTTGGATCTCCTTGCAGTCCAAGGGACTCAGAGTCTTCTCCAACAACACAGTTCAAAAGCATCAATTTTTTGGTGCTCAGTTTTCTTTACAGTCCAACTCTCACATCCATACATGACCACTGGAAAAACCATAGTCTTGACCAGATGGACCTTTGTTGACAACATAATGTCTCTGCTTTTTAATATGCTATCTAGGTTGGTCATAACTTTCCTTCCAAGGAGTAATCAGGAGGGTTACAACCCCGATAAAATCAAATCCATACTCACCAGGTGGGCAGCCCACAAAGTAGAGAACAATAGTACAAAGAAATTCTCCCATTGTTGTGAATGTTCTGAGCCCCATATCAGGCTTCCCAGCAAGGGGATCTGGAGAAGGGACTAGGAATCTCCAGGGAATCTGACTTTAAAGGCCAGCAGGATTTGATTACAGGATCTTCACAGAAGTGGGGGGGAAAGGGACTCCATTCTAGGAGGGCACAAAGTCTTGTGCACACCGGGATCCAGGGAAAAGGAGCAGTGACCCCACAGGAGGCTGAACCAGACCTACCTTCTAGCGTTAGAGGGTCTCCTGTGAAGGTGTGGGTCAACAGTGGTTCACCACGGGAATGGGGGCACTGGCAGCAGCAGTAATGGAAGGTGCCCCTTGGCGTAACTCCTCTTGGAGGTTTCCATTAACCCAACAATAGAACCCAGAGACTCCAGGACTGGTTCGTCTCAGGGGAAAAAAAAAAAACTAAGGGGAGGGAGTGCAGTACCATTATAAGCAGACAATAGGATTAAGGTTTTATGGAGCACAACCCTGCCCACTGGAGCAAGACCCAGCTTTTCTACAGCCAGTCCCTCCTGTCAGGAAGTTGACACAAGCCTCTTAGACTCATCCACCAGAGGACAGACAGAAGAAGCAAGAACTATATAATCTTGCAGTCAGCCACCAGAAGGAAAATCACATCACAGAAAGTTAATCAAAATGAAAGGCAGATGGCTATGTCCCAGATGAAGGGACAAGATAAAAGCCCCAGAAAAACAACTAAATGAATTGGAGATGGGCAAACTCCAAGAAAAAGAAATCAGAATAATTATAGGGAAGATGATCCAGTTTCTTGGAAAAAGAATGGAGAAGATGCAAGAAATGTTTACCAAGGACCTAGAAGAACTAAAGAACAAACAAGCAGAGATGAACAATACACCAGAAGGAATCAACAGCAGAATAACTGAAGCAGAAGAATGGATAGGTGACCTGGAAGGCAGAATGCTGGAAATCACTGCCACAAAACAAAATATAGAAAAAACAATGAAAAAAATTAATTCAGCCTAAGAGACCTCAGAAACAACATTAAACACACCAACATTTGGAAGAGAGAGAGAAAGGACTCAAGAAAATATTTGAAAACATGTTAGCTGAAAACTTCCCTAACATGGGAAAGGAAATAGTATATCAAATCCTGGAAATGCAGACTCCCAGGCAGGATAAAACCAAAGAGGAATATACCAAGACACACAGTAATCAAATATACTAAAATTAAAGTCAAAGACAAAATATTAAAAGCAACAAGGGGAAAATGACAAATAACAGACAAGATAACTTCCATAAAGTTATCAGCTGATTTCTCAACAGAAATTCTACAAACCAGAAGGGAATGGCATGATATATTTAAAGTGATGAAAGTTCAGTTCAGTTCAGGCGCTCAGTCGTGTCTGACTTTGCAACCCCATGGACTGCAGCACATGAGGCCTCCCTGTCCATCACCAACTCCCAGAGCTTGTTCAAACTCATATCCATCAAGTCGGTGATGCTATCCAACCATCTCATCCTATTTGTCCCCGTCTCCTCCTACCTTCAAACTTGCCCAGCATCAGGGTCTTTTCTAATGAGTCAGCTCTTCGCATCAGATGGTCAAAGTATTAGAGTTTCAACTTCAGTATAAGTCCTTCCAATGAAAATTCAGGATTTATTTCCTTTAGGATGGACTGGTTGGATCTCCTTGCAGTCTAAGGGACTCTCAAGAGTCTTCTCCAACACCACAGTTCAAAAGCATCAAATCTTCGGTGCTCAGCTTTCTTTATAGTCCAACTCTCACATCCATACATGACTACTGGAAAAACCATAACTTTGACGAGACAGACATTTGTCAGCAAAGTAATATCTCTGCTTTTAAATTGTACTCAAATTAAAATAAATACATTTAAAAAATAAAACATAAGATAATACTGAGAGTAATTTTGAAAACTTGGACAAAAGCTAGAAAAATATAATCTACCAAACTATCCCAGGAAGAATTTAAATATAAATTGATAGCCTGGCAGGCTACAGTCCATGGGGTTGCAAAGAGTCAGACATCACTTAGCAACTAACACTATCCTTTCCTATGTATAAAAGAGGTTGTGAAGTAATTAGCCTCCAACTAATAAAAAAATTTAAAAAAAAATGTGCCAACGCAGGAGTTAAAAAAAAAAAAAAAAGAGATTACTAATATGAACCTGGGCTTCCCTGGTGGC
>NC_057419.1:76816999-76884673 GCF_019320065.1 Cervus canadensis
AAATTAAACTCAAAATGATTAAAGATCTAAATATAAGACCAGAAACTATAAAACTCCTAGAGGAGAACATAGGCAAAACACTCTCTGACATAAATCACAGCAGGATCCTCTATGACCCACCTCCCAGAATATTGGAAATAAAAGCAAAAATAAACAAACGGGACCTAATTAAACTTAAAAGCTTTTGCACAACAAAGGAAACTATAATCAAGGTGAAAAGAAAGCCTTCAAAATGGGAGAAAATAATAGCAAATGAAGCAACAGACAAAGGATTAACCTCAAAAATATACAAGCAACTCCTGCAGCTCAATGCCAGAAAAATAAATGACCCAATCAAAAAATGGGCCAAAGATCAAAACAGACATTTCTCCAAAGAAGACATACAGATGGCTAACAAACACATGAAAAGATGCTCAACATCACTCATTATTAGAGAAATGTAAATCAAAACCACAATGAGGTACCATTACACGCCAGTCAGGATGGCTGCTATCCAAAAGTCTACAAGCAATAAATGCTGGAGAGGGTGTGGAGAAAAGGGAACTCTCTTACACTGTTTGTGGGAATGCAAACTAGTACAGCCACTATGGAGAACAGTGTGGAGATTTCTTTAAAAACTGGAAATAGAACTGCCATATGACCCAGCAATCCCACTCCTGGGCATACACACCTAGGAAACCAGATCTCAAAGAGACACGTGTACCCCAATGTTCATTGCAACACTGTTTATAATAGCCAGGACATGGAAGCAACCTAGATGTCCATCAGCAAATGAATGTTATAAGGAAGCTGTGATACATATACGCAATGGAATATTACTCAGCCATTAAAAAGAATTCATTTGAATCAGTTCTAATCAGATGGATGAAACTGGAGCCCATTATACAGAGTGAAATAAGCCAGAAAGATAAAGACCAATACAGTATACTAACGCATATATATGGATTTTTAAAAGATGGTAATGATAACCCTATATGCAAAACAGAAAAAGAGACCAGATGTACAGAACAGACTTTTGGACTCTGTGGGAGAAGGCGAGAGTGGGATGTTTCGAGAGAGAGAACAGCATCAAAACATGTATATTATCAAGGGTGAAACAGATCACCAGCCCAGGTTGGATACATGAGACAAGTGCTCAGGGCTGGTGCACTGGGAAGACCCAGAGGGATCAGGTGGAGAGGGAGGTGGGAAGGGGGATGGGGATGGGGAATACATGTAAATCCATGGCTGATTCATGTCAATGTATGGCAAAAACCACTACAATATTGCAAAGTAATTAGCCTCCAACTAATAAAAATAAATGGAAAAAAGCATACTCCACAACCCTCACAGAGAGCTTGTCCTGAGCCATCCATATTCCCCTGCCTGATTGTCCTTATAACCACTGCAAGGCATTCTTGACACAGTTGACTGGAATTATCAAAACACTTCATATTTTTGAGGTGGGATTTCTCTGCGTTTAAAGCTTCCTGGTCCCTACCAGATCTGGACCCATATCTGTGGCATTTCCAACCAAACTAAATAGAGCAAATTCCTCCATCCCAGGAATCCTGAAGAGGGGGTGGGGGAGGGAGAGAGGGCCTTAGCTAATCACATCAAATAAAAGCAGAAAGAAAAAACATAATCACAATATTTTTATATAGATAGCATTCATTAGAATGAGTTAGAGTGCAATAATTAGACAATTTCCCCTTTGCTTCTTATTTACTAAACGAAAGAGATGGTCCAGTATACCTCACTCCCTTTTACATATGATCTGTTAAGTAGATCTCATGATAGAAAGATTTCAAGGGACACAAAGTAAGATTATTTCCTAGATGAAATAGCTAAACATCTCAAAAATGAATTAAATGCAATAAGGCATGTTAAGAGTTTAGCACAGTGCCTAGACCATAACTAAGACTCAATAAGTGTTGAATATAATGACAAGAGTGATGATGATGATGAAGATGATAATAACATCATCTCTATTAACAGAATGTTAAAGATGACATATAAGGAAGCATTATACCATTAGTAAATAGCATGTTTCTGAAGATTATTAAAAATACTGCAAATGTGTTAATTATATGAAGTTAAACCAAAAAAAGAATGGAGAAATATATATACCTTTAATTACAATTTTGCTTAAATAAATAGGTAGATGTATGCATAGAAATAAAGAAGGAAGATCATGCAGTACCTCTGGATGGTAGAAATATAGGCTTATAGTTGCATTTGTGTTCTCTCAAATGTTCTCTAACATATTTTACTTTTATAATCAGGATATACATATATATATATGTAAATTATGAGATGATTTAATCTCTAAACACAAATAAAAATCCTTGTATCTTATTTTAGCAGTTCTGAGAGTTTTTTGGTCTTAGAATCACTTTCCAAATTATTAATTTGTTTAAAATAACAATAATAAAACCAATATATATTTTAAAAATGAAGAAATCATTTTACAAACCAAAAAAATACATTTTTTAACATTTTGTGAGAATGACTTTCTTTTATATTTTTGTAAATCTAGAAGACAGATGGATTGTCTATCGACTTCTATATTCAATGTAATGCACGATGATGTTCTGGATGAAACACAGGGAGAAAATTCAGCTTTATAAACATGTGTAATTGGAAAAGCAGGGGACATTGTGGACCTCCCGGAAGTATCTTAGAGGTTCCCAGGCAAATCTTAAACCGTACTTTGAGAACTGCTGTCTTAACATGTTATTTTACAAGAATCTTTTTCCATAATTTTACAATAATTCTCATCTTGGAGAAGAAATTATGACCTGTTACTTTCCTAAAAATAGAGTAGGTCAAGGAACAACATGTTACTCTTCCAGGACTTACAATTTGGCATAATTTGGCTGACAAGTATGATGATTAATTTGTATGTAGATCAATTAGGATTTCCTGATGCTTTTCTTGTTCCCCTAAAAGAGATACCTGAGTCTTTTTTTTTTTTTTTTTAAGGAAAATCCCTATGCAAATTTAGCTTGCCCAGTTGCAAATCATACAAAGCAAACAAGATTGTGCTGGATGGAAAGAAAAACAATTCGCTGCTCATTTCTAACTCTGCTAATAATTCCCTCTGCGGTTTTAGGCAGGTCATTTAAAATCAATATGTGGCTAAAATGATGATGAATAAAGTTACCATCCTCCTCATATTACAAATTTACTCTAGATACATTGTTAGAAATTTTTCTTCTGTAAATTAGGTGTTTCATTTTGTTTATTAAAAATGCTATCAGTTTTGGTAATGGTGATATATATACATATATTTTATATATATTATATATATATATACATATATATATACTAGATGATATATTGATGACATAATATTAATTTTTTAAAATAACAAGAAAAAAGGTTGTTTTTGTCATTTAACATTTCTAGGAAAATGCTGGCTATATAAGTTATTAGCCTAGTGGAAAGGGAAAGAGACTAACATTTTTCAATTAGTTATAATGCACAAAGCACTGTGCTTGGTTCTCTTTATATGTCATCCCAGGAATTTTCCCAGTAATTTATCATCACAATTTACTGATGAGGAGAACTACACTCAAAAAGGGCAATCAATAAGTAGCTTACTTAAAATCGCAGGGTTACTGATATAGAATCACAGTTAGCCAGAAATTAAGACCTGGGCTCTATACATTTTACTACATACAGTACCTTCTTATAACTGAATGTCATTTCAACCCAACATATCTTTCATGCTAAACCAAAACTGTGAATTCTTTAAAATTTTTGTTTCTGATTTTTTTTAATTAAGAACTAAATTACATCAAGCCAAGTAGAGAATTTTTATCATCATCTACCTATTCTGCTTGCTAGGATGAGAAGGAATTACTGAAAGGGAGCATTTTCTTCACCTCGTGTTTAAGTTGGAGGTTGGCACTGCACCATCTTTCTGCCCCTCCTGGAGATTTATGTTAAAGACATAAAATGTTCTCCTACTTTTTTTGTTTTCATCTGTTTTCTGTCTCTGTCTGACATTTCATCCTGGAAAGGAGAAAGAGCTGCTCATTTCAGTGGCAGGAAAGAACAATCTTCGATTTATAACATGCTAGGAACCCATCACTGTGATAGAGCAATCTTTCCCCCAGACGTCTCTCCATTACTGAAGCTGATGCCTCCCTGCCCTGATGCCACTTCAGTACTGATCTCTCAGTCCCAACAGTAGGGCTAATGGCACCACCTGTCCCTGTGTGCATTTTTCATCTTTCTCTCAGGGAAAAATAAAAAAAAAATTCTTCGGTGAGTTCTTTAAACAAACTGAAAATACATTTCCACAATTTTTGTTTTACAAATCTCCTCTCTCGCATATATATTTGAATGCCAAACCACAAGGCACAAACTTGGCAGTGTACCTTAAGTTGTACTTGCTTTCCTTAATGAGTGCTTTAGTTCTTGGGAATACAAGAAAAACTAAGTAGAGAAGCTTCATTTGCCAAGAACTGCAGAAATAGCAAATCAAGAAATTATTTAATTACCATTGGGAAGTCACTGGAATAGATGCAACGATTCTTTGTTAAAAGCCTCTTTGCTAAAGCTGAGTTTTGTTCTTGGCCATCATTTTTCAATTTGGCATATGGTATAAATTAGTTACTGAAATAAGGCTTTTAATTGCTTTTCAAAAAATACTGAAGAGCGAACCCCAAAGAAAGGGAGAGAGCATCACATGAGAATCTCAAGTTTCTAGAAAGGTAATGAATAAGAGAAAGAAAACATGAATAAATGGTCATTTATGTTTAGGCAGTCAGCAACAATTCTGAGGATTATATCTGCCTTACTCTGAAGTAGACAGAAGAATATTAAAGTGATGCTGTTACACATACCTGTACCAGGATCATTTAGAATACATGTTCAAATTCATTTAAATATGTTAGGAAGTATTAGCCAACTGTCAGAAACTCTAATTTCCCCATGTTTTGAAATGTAGATACTATATTCAAAGTAAAATATATTTTGATTAAAGCTGATCATCTAAAAAAGTTTTAATGTCCCCCCTTATATCCAGGGATTGCTCTTACAATTGATTCTTTTCAACTTAGTATCCCTTGACTTAAAACATTCATAGGGATCACTTGAAAATCTAATCAATTATACAAAATATTTGTTAGGATTTAATATATTTCTCTGTAAATATGAGAAGTATACTAACAAGAGTATCAAAAGCACAGATAACATAATCTGCAATTATCTGTCACCTCCTTACTAGAATAACCTCCCTAACACAGTAAACATGAAGGATCCAACCACATTTCTGGATAACTTGTACAGTATTTATGAATTTAGCCTTTCTTTATCTTTCCATCCACCTTGGAGCTTCCTGGTTTTCAAAGTCCATCTGGTTCTTAAACTAAAAACGAATGCAAATAAAGGGTAAATGTTAAAACTTTTTTGTTGATGAGTAGCACATTCCTCTGAGTCACGTTTATACTAACTTCCCTTAGAACTCTTAAATTGGTGCCATAAAAACTATTATTTATCTCTGATGTCAAAATTGGTTTAGAACTCTATTTTTCAGGGCTATTTAGATGTTAAATTTTAATCTTGCTAGGTTTGTTTGAGGTTTTTGTGTTTTTTTTTTAAAGAAATTCTTGGAGTTGCACATCAACATGCAAAAAAAGCAACATATTAATCATTTGAGCAAAAACAGTTTAATAAAAGGGAATTTAGGAAGTAGTCATTTAAGAGGTGACAAGATGGTCAGTGAATGAGAAATCTCAAACAGATTAAAATATTTTTTCATTTAGTGAAACAGATAAAATTTTCTGCTTTTACATCTTTGATACTTCTATGAGACTGAAGACAGATCATCTCCAAGATTAATTTAAAGTATATATCTATTTTCAATAGACAACTGTGCTTTATATAAATTCTTTTAATGATATATTTTTAATATTCACAGCAAATTAAGATGCATCACATAACTGGAAAGATAATTGTACAAGTTAGGAGTCAGAAATCTTACAGGGAAATGCGCCTTGTTGAAACTAACTGGAAAACTCACATTGCTGCTCTAGTAAGTTAATCACTAGACTTAAAGGTAGGCTGCCTTTTATTTTATCTTAGAAGTAAACCAACAGCAATGAGGCTTTTACAATGATACTGTTATGATCAATGCTGTAGCCTCAGGTGTTAATGCTTCATTTACCTTTAAAAGCAAATGTAATAACCCAGAGAGATCAATACTATAAGCTCTTTATTTGGTGTTAAATTACCGTGGATTCATTGAATTATTATATTGCAGAGATTTTTCAGTGACATTAATTTAAAAACCAAATAAATGTTTTTCAGAATGGCATATCTAATTTCTTTATTTCTAAGAATTTTGTAGTTACTATACAAGGAGTTTATAATAAGAATGTTTAGAATTCAGATAACATGTTCAGAATTTATATTAACCTAAAATGAAAAAAATGAGAAAGGATGTAAAATGATGAAAGAGTACAGTCATAAAATATGTAATATCTTTAATAATTGTTTTTATAACTCCAGTAATTGTATGTATCCATATAACAACATGAACCCATTTCCCCAGAACAAAACAATACTCTGAGCTAGAAATATCCAAATGATAGGCAAGTATTTGATATTCCTCCTGAACTAGTACTAAAATAATAGACAATCAGTTGTCAAACATAACTAGCCATTATATATACATGATCCCACTGATGACATTTTAATTAGCTTTTCTTTGATCATCGTGAATTTTCACATTTATTTTAACTCCTTTGCCATGGATGGGAAGAATTGGTGGTGGAGAATTCATAGTGAGTTTTTTTTCAGTATTTCCTCAAAGTAAGACAGTTAAAACAATATTTTTGCTTTACTGGTTTTATCACATTGTGTCCTATATTATTTTCTATAATATTAATTTTGTTCTTATAGTCTTGCCTTAAAATCCTTTATGAGACTAACTCTTACTGACAATGCAAAACTTAAATAAATAATTAAAATTGTGTAAAGTATATAACACAAGATATGAATGTATTTTTCTGTTTTATGTTCCATGGTTTTGCCAGTTATCATATATAATGTGTACTCAACAGAAATAACATTTTATTCTCTTCCTGTAAAAATTTTAGTAGCAATCTCTAGAACCTAAATACATAAAATCCTAGTAACTGTACTACATTTACAAAGTACTTAAAATTTGTAAATCTTTTTAATGTTTATGATGGACATATAAGATGATAAGAATAAATATTTCTCCTTTTTTACAGATACAGAAGCTAAGATTGAGAGAAGCTAAGTAACTTGCATAATGTTACACAGATAGGAATAAGACTACAAATGTTCTGCCAGCTATTTCAGTCTTCCTTCTGCTACAACATCAGCCTCAAGTTAATAAAATCTTTTCTTCCTAAATCCATGAATTAGTTATAACCATATCTTTCTAAGATATTTATTCAGTATTAGCAGTATTAGGATAATTAATTGATTCATAGGATGATTATACAATAGAAAGACTTCTATTCTCTTTTTACATTCAGTGTAGACATAGAATAAACTCACACTGATGTAACCAATGTTCTTGAGTGGCTTTGCAATGTGACCTCTCTTAGGAGCTAATAACAGATTAAACTCTTTTAGGAATAGTCCCCCTTTTATTTAAACAAGATAATCAAGTCTTAAAATATAATACTCTGTAACACTCAATGAATTTCCCAGATAGTCAGATATTGACATATGATAAAGTAAAAATGAATTATTCTACACTATTGACACAAAAATTTTAGCAAATATTAAACCTAATGCTACAAAAATACTGCCAATTGTCTAATATTATGGAGATGGGGTGAAAATATAAATAACCTGGTGGTTCCAGAAAGAAAAATGTAATGGATTCCATGACTCTGAAAACAATGCCACTTCATGGTTAATTTATGACCTGATGGAATATTATACATTAGCCTTCATAAACAATGATCAGGTATTTTTCAAACATCTCCTTTTTATATGTTATAATTCTAGATTTATTCTGATAGACTGAAAAATAGAACCAGAGACAGTGGAGAACACATATTTCTTGGAAGAAACCCTGAGTGGTAAAAACATCAAAGAAAATATTCTCTGCCTCTGTAAAAATCCACTTCAAGTAGTGGGCAACCTATCACATCAAGATAATCAGCAGATGAAAAATAATCTCTCATAAAGAGGTAATGATCAGGCAATGAAGGCTGACAGAGTAACTATCTCTTCACTGTCATCTAGTTTTAAAAACTATTTGGGGAAGGATGAATAAGAAGAAATAAAATAATAATACCCTGATACAGTAGCCACAGTGATTAATGTATTCTCTTTTTATATCCAATTGAGAAGTACATGTAGCTTAAAGGAACGAAGTTTGAGAATATCTAATTATGACACTTCATAGACTTTCAAAATGTATATCCTACTTGTTGATCAACAAAATACATCAAAACTCTGGACTGGTGAGTGTATGTTTAAAATTCAGAATTGAGATTAATCAAATTAATCCTTCAAGATTATTGAATATTTCACTTCCAGGACTGCACCAGCTTACAAGGCTGGTTTCAAATGACAGTTTAAATAGAGTCACTTTGTTTCTTGCTTTAGTTGTAGTTGGTGAGATGAAAAGATTGAAATAAAGTGAATAACATTGAGCTTTTTCATGGAGAAATGATGACCCTGAGTAGGTCACTGGTTCTTCCCACCTTGGGGATTGTGCAGTCATTATCAGGCTATCACATATAGATCCTCACTGAATAAAATTTTCTGTATTTAAAAATCCCGAAGCAATACAATCTCACCTCAAGAAACAAGAAAAATCTCAGATAAACAACCTAACCACTAGAGAAAGAAGAAAAAACAAAACCCAAACCTAGTAGAAGGAAAAAGAATCATAAAGATCAGAGCAGAAATAAATGAAATAGAAATGAAGAAAACAATAGCAAAGGCCAATGAAACTGGTCTGGTTCTCTGAGAAGATAAAATAAATAAATCTTTAACTATATTCTTCAAGAAAAATGAGAGAGGATTCAAATCAATAAAATTAGAAATGAAAAAAGAGAACTTACAACTGATACCAAAGAAATACAAAGGACCATAAGAAATGATATGCCAATAACAATGACAACCTGGAAGTAATGAAAAAGTTCTTTGAAAGGTAGAGGTTCCAAAACTGGGCTAGGAAGAAATAAAAATATGAACAAACCAATTACAAGTAATAAAACTGAAACTGATTAAAAATCATCCAACAAGCAAAAGTTCAGGACCAGATGGCTTCACAGGCAAATTGTATCAAATATTTAGAGAAGAGTTAACATTTATCCTTCTCAAATTCTTCTAAAAAATGGGTACAGTCACATGTAACAAAATGAAATTAGATCATTCCTTAACTCCATACACAAAAATAAGCTCAAAATGGATTAAAGACCTAAATGTTAGACTAGACACTATAAAACTCTTAGAGGAAAATACATGCAGAACACTCTCTGACATAAATCACAACAATATCTTTTTCAATTTACCTCCCAGAATAATGGAGGGAATGGAAAGGGAGTTCAGGGTGGTGAACACCTATACACCCATGGCTGATTCATGTCAATGTATGGCAAAAACCACTACAATATTGTAAAGTAATTAGCCTCCAATTAAAATAAATTAATTTATTAAAAAAATACAATAAGATAACATCTCACACTGGTTAGAATGGCTATCATCAAAAAAAAAAAAAAAAACACAAACAAATACTGGAGAGGATGTGGAGAGAAGGGAGCCCTCCTGCACTGTTGGTGGGAATGTAAATTGGCACAGTCACTATGGAGAACATTATGGAGGTTCCTTAAAAAAACTAACACAGAGCTACAATATGACCCTGCAATCCTATTTCTGGGCATATATCCAGAGAAAAACACGGCCCAAAAGATACATGCACCCCAATACTCATTGAAGCACTGTTTACAATAGACAAGACATGGAAACAACCTAAACGTCTATTAACAGAGGAATGGATAAAGAAGATGTGGTACATACACACAATGGAATATTACTCAGCCATCAAGAAGAATGAAATAATGCCATTTGCTGCAACATGCATGGATGCAGAGATTGTCACACTGAGTGAAGTAAGTCAGAGAGACAAAGAGAAATATCATATGATATGGTATGGACCTAACAGAAGCAGAAGATATTAAGAACAGGTGGCAAGAATACACAGAAGAACTGTACAAAAAAGATCTTCACGAGCCAGATAATCACAATGGTGTGATCACTCACCTAGAGCCAGACATCCTGGAATGTGAAGTCAAGTGGGCCTTAGAAAGCATCACTATGAACAAAGCTAGTGGATGTGATGGAATTCCAGTTGAGCTATTTCAAACCCTGAAAGATGATGCTGTTAAAGTGCTGCACTCAATATGCCAGCAAATTTGGAAAGCTCAGCAGTGGCCACAGGACTGGAAAAGGTCAGTTTTCATTCCAGTCCCTAAGAAAGGCAATCCCAAAGAATGCTCAACTACCACACAATTGCACTCTTCTCACACACTAGTAAACTAATGCTCAAAATTCTTCAAGCCAGGCTTCAGCAATACGTGAACCGAGAACTTCCAGATGTTCAAGCTGGTTTTAGAAAAGGCAGAGGAACCAGAGATCAAATTACCAACATCTACTGGATCATTGAAAAAGCAAGAGAGTTCCAGAAAAAACATCTATTTCTGCTTTGACTATGCCAAAGCCTTCGACTGTGTGGATGACAATAAACTGTGGAAAATGCTGAAAGAGATGGGAATACCAGACCACCTGACCTGCCTCTTGAGAAACCTGTATGCAGGTCAGGAAGCAATAGTTAGAACTGGACATGGAACAACAGACTGGTTCCAAATAGGAAAAGGAGTACGTCAAGGCTGTATATTGTCACCCTGCTTATTTAACTTATATGCAGAGTACCTCATGAGAAAGGCTGGGCTGGAAGAAGAACAAGCTGGAATCAAGATTGCTGGGAGAAATATCAATAACCTGAGATATGCAGATGACACCACCCTTATGGCAGAGAGTGAAGAGGAACTGAAAAGCCTCTTGATGAAAGTGAAAGAGGAGAGTGAAAAAGTTGGGTTAAAGCTTAACATTCAGAAAACTAAGATCATGGCATCTGGCCCCATCACCTCATGGGAAATAGATGGGGAGACAGTGGAAACAGTGTCAGACTTTATTTTGGGGGGCTCCAAAATCACTGCGGATGGTGACTGCAGCCATGAAATTAAAAGATGCTTACTCCTTGAAAGGAAAGTTATGGCCAACCTAGACAGCATATTAAAAAGCAGAGACACTACTTTTCCAACAAAGGTCTGTCTGGTCAAGGCTATGGTTTTTCAAGTGGTCATATATGGATGTGAGAGTTGGACTGTAAAGAAAGCTGAGCACCGAAAAATTGATGCTTTTGAACTGTGGTGTTGGAGAAGACTCTTGAGAGTCCCTTGGACTGCAAGAAGATCCAACCAGTTCATCCTAAAGGAGATCAGTCCTGGGTGTTCATTGGAAGTACTGATGCTGAAGCTGAAACTCCAGTACTTTGGCCACCTCATGTGAAGAGTTGACTCATTGGAAAAGACCCTGATGCTGGGAGGGATTGGGGGCAGGAAGAGAAGGGGATGACAAAGGATGAGATGACTGGATGGCATCACCGACTCAATGGGCATGAGTTTGAGTAAACTCCAGGAGTTGGTGATGGACAGGGAGGCCTGGAATGCTGCAATTCATGGGGTTGCAAAGAGTCAGACATGACTGTGTGACTGAACTGAACTGAACTGACCTGACCCCCTATATGTGGAATACAAAATAAATGGTACAAATGAACTTATTTACAAAAGAGAGACTCATGGAAAAAAAAACTCATGGTTGCCACAGGGGAAGGGATAGTTACAGACTTGGGAAGGTCATATACACACTGCTATATTTAAAATGGATAACCAACAAAAGCCTATTTTATAGCACATGGAACTCTGCTCAGTATTATATGCCAGCCTGGATGAGAGGGAGGTTTGGAGGAGAATGGATACATGTATATGTATGGCTGAGTCCCTTCACTCTTCAACTGAAATTATCAAAATCTTGTTAATCGGATACACCCCAATACAAAATGCTTTTGGTGTTAAAAAATAAATATAAATTTTTAAAAAAATGCATAAAATGGGTAGTATAGCCATTCTTTGAATGGAAGAATCAATATTGTGAAATGGCTATACTACTCAAAGCAAACTACAGATTCACTACAATATCTATCAAATTACCAATGGTATTTTTCATATAATTAGAACAAAGAGTTGCAATTTGTATAAAACACAAAAGACCCCAAATTGCCAAAGTAAGCCAGAGAAAGAAAAACAGAGCTGGAGGAGTCAAGCTCCCTGACTCAGGGAGCTTCCACTACAGGGAGCTTGACCCTGTACTACAAAGTTACAGTAATCAAAATAGTGTGGTACTGGTACAAAAACAGAAATATAGATCAATGGATCAGGACAGAAAGCCCTGTGATAAACCCATGTATCTATAGTCACCTAATCTATGAAAAGGAGGCAAGAATATACAATGGAGAAAAGACAGTCTCTTTAATAAGTGGTACTGGAAAAACTGAACAACTATGTATAAAAGAATGAATTTAGAACACTCCCTAACACCATACACAAAAATAAAGTCTAAATGAATCACAGACCTAAATGTAAGGTCAGACACTACAAAACTCTTAAAGGAAAACATATGAAGAACACTTTTTGCCATGAATTGCAACAAGATCTTTTTAAATTCACTTCCTAGAGTAGTGAAAATTAAGACATGAATAAAAAAAATGAGACCTAATTAAACATAGAAGCTTTTACACAGTAAAGAAAACCATAAACAAAAAGACAACCCTTAGAATGGGAGAAAATATTCACAAATGCAGCAACTGACATGGGATTAATCTCCAAAATATACAAACAGCTCATGCAGCTCAATATAAAAAAATAAAAGTAAAAAAATTATGGGAACATCTAAACAGACATTTCTCCAAAGAAAACATAGAGACAGCCAAAAAACATATGAAAAGATGTTCAATATCACTAACCATTAGAAAGAAAGAAAGTGAAAGTGAAGGTCACTCAGTCGTGTCTGACTCTTTGCGATCCCATGGACTACACAGTTCACGGAATTCTCCAGGCCAAAATACTGGAGTGGGTAGCCTTTCCCTTCTCCAGGAGATCTTCCCAACTCAGGGGTCGAACCCAGGTCTTCCACATTGCAGGCAGATTATTTGCCAGCTGAGCCACAAGGGATGCCCAAGAATACTGAAGTGGGTAGCCTAAACCTTCTCCAGCAGATCTTCCTGACCCAGGAATCAAACCAGGGTCTCCTGCATTGCAGGAGGATTCTTTACCAACTGAGCTATCAGGGAAGTCCACTAATCACTAATCATTAGAGAAATGCAAATCAAAACTACAATGAGGTATCACTTCACACTTGTCAGTATAGCTATCATCAGAAAAATCTACAAACAAAAAATGCTGGAGAGGGTGTATTCCTATATTGTTGGTGGAAGTGTAAATTGGTACAGCCCCTATGGAGAAAAGTATGCAGGTTCCTCAAAAACCTAAAAATAGAACTATCATATGACCCAGCAATCCTACTCCTGGGCATATACCAAGAGAAAAACATAACTCAAAAAGATGCATGCAGCCCAAGGTTCATTGCATCACTATTTACAATAGCCAGGACAGGGAAGCAACCTAAATGTCCATCAACAAGGAATGGATACAGAAGGTGTGGTACATATATACAAGGGAATATTATGCAGCAATAGAAAGGAACAAAATTGTGCCATTTGCAGAGATATGACTAGACCTGGAGACTGTCATAAAGAGTGACATAAGTCAAAAAGATTTTAAAAAATCATATAATGTTGCTTATAGGTGGAATCTAGAAAAATAGTACAAATGAACATATTTGCAAAGCAGAAATACAAGCACAAATGCAGAGAACAAATATGGATACCAAGGGGGGAAGTGGAGTCAAATGGACTGGAGATTGGACTGACATATGTGCACTACTATGTAAGCAATAGGGCTTCACAGGTGGCTCAGATGGTAAAGAATCCATCTACAATGTGGGAGACCCGGGTTTGATCCCTGGGTTGGGAAGTTCACATCACTTAGCAACTAACACTATCCTTTCCTATGTATAAAAGAGATTACTAATATGAACCTGGGCTTCCCTGGTGGCTCAGTGGTAAAGAATCTGCCTGCAATGCAGGAGACACAGGAGATTCAGTTTCAATCCCTGAGTCAGGAAGATTCCCTGGAGGAGGAAATGGTAATCCATTCTAGTATTCTTACCAGAAAAATCCCATGGACAGAGGAGCCTGTCAGGCTACAGTACATAGGGTTGCAAAGAGTCAGACACGACTGAGCAACTAAGAACAATGAGAACCTTTTGTATAATACAGGAATTCTATACACTTCTCTGTGGCAACCTAAATGAGAAGGAAATCTAAAAAATAGAGGCTATACATATATGCATAACTGATTCACTTTGCTGTATAGCAGAAACTAACACAATATTGTATAGCAACTATATTCCAATAAAAAATAATTTAAAATATTCATGCAGACACATTTTCCCTTATGATCATTTTAAAAGTCTTCATTATATACACATGAGAATACTAAAAACAAAAAAGATTGATTATACCAAGCATTAATAATTAACTGGAGAGTGGGAGAGAGGCTCCAGAGGAAGGGGAAATGTGTATAAATATGTTGCACAGCAGAAACTAACACAACATTGTAAAGTAACTATACTCCAATAAAAGTAAATAAAAGAAAAATTAAAAGAAAATCATAAAGTAGAGAAACCAGAACTCTAACATTCTTCTTGATGATGGGAATATAAAACAATTAGGCAGCATCTATAAAACTAGGAATAAAAGTATCTTATGATACAGCATATATATATATATATTCCTCACATAAAGAATGAGGGCATATGTCCACCAAAAGATATTAGGATAAACACACAAATGTTCATAGAAACACTATTCATAATAGCCCCCAAAACTGAAACAACCCAAGAGTCCATCAATGTTAGAATAAAAAATAAATTGTGAAATATTATGATATATTCATACAGTGGAGAATTTGTTGTTTGTTGTTGTTGTTGTTGCTATTGTTGTAGTTCAGTTGCCAAGTTGTGTCTGACTCTTTGTGACCCCAGGGACTGCAGCAAGCCAGGTTTTCCTGTCCCTCATCATCTCCAGAAGTTTGCCCAAATTCATGTTCACTGCATTGGTGATGTCATCCAGCCATCTCATCCTCTGATGCCCTCTTCTCCTGCCCTCAATCTTTCCCAGCATCAGGGACAAGGGAGAATTATGCAGCGATAAAATAGAACGAGCTACCACTGCACATAAAAACTTGAATATATCTTACAGACAACAATGAATAAAAGAAGCCATATACCAGAGGCTACATATATTGTGATTCTATTTAGAGGAAGCTCAATAATAGGCAAGGGGCTTCCCAGGTGGCTCAGTGGTAAAGAATTTGCCTACCAATGCAGGAGCCACAGGAGATGCAGGCTAAATCCCTAGGCCAAAAAGTTCCCCTCTGGAGGAGGAAATGGCAACCCACTCCAGTGTTCTTGTGGGGATAATTCCATGGACAGAGGAGCGGAGCAGGCTACAGTCTGTGGGGTCTCAAAGAGTTGGATATGACTGAGCATATACATACATATAATAATAGGCAAGCAGAAATGCAGATGGCAAACAGGCATGTGAAAAGATGCTCAACATCACTGATGATGAGAGAAATTGAAATCAAAACCAAAATGAGGTATCACCTCACACCAGTCAGAATGGTCATCATAAAAAAGCCCACAAATAATAAATGCTGCAGAGGATGTGGAGAAAATGGAACCTTTGTCCATTGTTGACAGGAATGTAAATTGGTGCAGCAACTGTGGAAAATAGTATGGAGCTTTCTCAAAAAACTAAAAATAGAACAATATGACCCATCAAGCACACTCCTGGGTATATATCAAAGAAAAGCCCCCACTAATTTAAAAGATGCAAGCACCCCAATGTTCATACCAGCATTATTTACAATAGCCAAGATATGGAAACAACCTAAGTGTCCATCAACAGATGAGTGGATAAAGAATGTAGTATATAAATGTATATATACATATATGTGTGTGTGTGTATGTATATGTATATACACACAATGGAATATTACTTAGCCATAAAAAGAATCAAGTTTTGCCATTTGCAGCCACATGGATCAACTTGGTGAGCATTATGCTTAGCAAAATAAGCCAGAGAGTAAAAGACAAATACTGCATGATATCACTTATATGTGGAATCTAAAAATTACCACACACTAGTGAATAACAGGAAGAAAGAAGCAGATTCAAAAATACAGAGAACAAACTAGTGGTTACCAGTGAGAACAGGGAAAGGCAATGCAAGCATAGGGGATTAAGAGATACAAAGTATCATATATAAAATAAGCTATAAGGATATATTATACAATATAGGGAATACAGCCAATATCCATAATAACTATATCTTTTTCATTTATTTTTATTAGTTGGAGGCTAATTACTTTACAATATTGTAGTGGTTTTTGTCATACATTGACATGAATCAGCCATGGATTTACATGTGTTCCCCATCCTGATACCCCCTCCCACCTCCCTTTCTACCCAATCCCTCTGGGTCTTCCCAGTGCACCAGGCCTGAGCACTTGTCTTATGCACCCAACCTGGGCTGGTGATCTGTTTCACCATAGATAATATACATGTTTCAATGCTATTCTCTTGAAGGACACTACATAATAACTATAAATGGAGTATTACCTATAAAAATAATAAACAAATATATGATGATAAATATAAGAATACAGCTTAACCTTTATCAGGGTGATAGCATCTGAAAAGGACCAAAAGAGGGGGAGGTTCTGGGATGCTGCTGATGCTCTAATTCAGGGTGCTGGCTTTACAAGCACAGGTGCATTTAACTTGTGAAAATTAATCAAGCTGTATACTTGTGATTTGTGCACTCCTCTATAGGTATATTTCATTAAAATGGAAAAAAAGAAAATTAACAATCTGATTTAGTTACCTCAAAGTTCACCCCAGTAACCATGAGTGCTTCATCTCATCACTCTTACCTGTAATAATACTACATTAACTATGATATAAACTATGATGGATAAGATTTGGTATTATGGCCTTACTATTTTCTCTATTAGCAGAGAAGTGACTCACTGACACCAAAAATGCAAACCTAAAGATCTCTCTTTGTTTTCTTTTGATTTTTAGTACTACTCACTTTTGAGCAGCTATCCATTAACTGTCATAAATATACACACACTAAAGCTGAATGATTTATAAATATGATTTGTAAAAGATGTATAAATATCATGATGTACATCTGCTTGCTTTGTTTAAATAACAATGTTAAAATATTTTTAATGAAAACCCTGTTTCTTGAATTTTAATATAAAATTCAGTGATCCCAGGAATTAACTGAACTCAAGACAAAAGCATACACCCAATATTGGAAAATTTAAAAACCTATATTTTGAATTATTTCACGTTCTTGCATTATAGGAGGGACACACATTCATTATGTCATGCAAACTGTTATTGTATCTGAACTGCTCTTTTATATTTATATAAGTATAGATACATCAGAAAGAAGCAATGGAAAATTTTATTACACACTATCCAAATGTTGAATTTTCATTAAGTAAATATTAAGTATTACTCTTGTAGAAAATTAATAAATGGGCAATGACTTTTGCTAGAATGCTATATTTTTTACCAACATATACATTATTTTCAAAGTTTAAGAATAGGTTTAATAATCATAAAAGCTGTTGCTTTGGCATTTGGGGTCTTTTGCTATGAAGAACTTGATTACTTCCTTGTAGGAATGTATCACGTGTGTCTAGTGCTACCAGATAGCCATAAAAATACTTGAAGGCTTTCAAATGAGGAAATAAAGGGGTATTTTAATTTATCAGTACAGCAAAATATTAAATCAAGGCTAATGTCCCCTCCTCTTTTATTTTTAACCCAATCTGGATTGCTGGAAACATACTATGAATGCTTCCCATATCATTAGGAAAAGCTTGATGATGTTGAGATGGGGAACCTCCCAAAAGGCATCTAAAGATCATCACACAAAAATGAGGCCAATGAGGTAAGAGTGATTGCAGACAAATCATTAGAATTGAACAGATACTTATTATAGCTCTGTGAATATGACCCTACAAAATCTGTCAAGTAAAACTAACAGAACTTCAACTAACCAAAAAGATCCACAAATGGATTAATCTGATTTAGGAAATTTTGATTACCTTGCGATTAAGGTGAAAACTGCTTTGGTTTTTTGTTATTTTGTGTTTATTTATTTTTTCTTTTTTGTTGTAGTGGTTTTTGCCGTATATTGACATGAATCAGCCATGGATTTACATGTGTTCCCCTTCCAGATCCCCCCTCTCGCCTCCCTCTCCATCCCATCCCTCTGGGTCTTCCCAGTGCACTAGGACCGAGCACTTGTCTCATGCATCCAACCTGGGCTGGTGATCTGTTTCACCCTTGATAGTATACGTGTTTCAATGCTATTCTCTCAGAACATTCCACCCTCGCCTTCTCCCACAGAGTCCAAGAGACTGTTCTGTATATCTGTGTCTCTTTTTCTGTTTTGCATATAGGGTTATCGTTACCATCTTTTTAAAGTCCATATATATGCATTAGTATACTGTATTGGTCTTTATCTTTCTGGCTTACTTCACTCTGTATAATGGGTTCCAGTTTCATCCATCTCATTAGAACTGATTCAAATGAATTCTTTTTAACAGCTGAGTAATATTCCACAGTGTATATGTACCACAGCTTCCTTATCCATTCATCTGCTGATGGGCATCTAGGTTGCTTCCATGTCCTGGCTATTATAAACAGTGCTGCGATGAACATTGGGGTGCATGTGTCTCTTTCAGACCTGGTTTCCTCGGTGTGTATGCCCAGGAGTGGGATTGCTGGGTCATATGGCAGTTCTATTTCCAGTTTTTAAAGAAATCTCCACACTGTTCTCCATAGTGGCTGTACTAGTTTGCATTCCCAACAACAGTGTAAGAGGGTTCCCTTTTCTCCACACCCTCTCCAGCATTTATTGCTTGTAGACTTTTGGATAGCAGCCATCCTGACTGGCGTGTAATGGTACCTCATTGTGGTTTTGATTTACATTTCTCTAATAATGAGTGATGTTGAGCATCTTTTCATGTGTTTGTTAGCCATCTGTATGTCTTCTTTGGAGAAATGTCTGTTTTGATCTTTGGCCCATTTTTTGATTGGGTCATTTATTTTTCTGGCATTGAGCTGCAGGAGTTGCTTGTATATTTTTGAGGTTAATCCTTTGTCTGTTGCTTCATTTGCTATTATTTTCTCCCATTTTGAAGGCTTTCTTTTCACCTTGATTATAGTTTCCTTTGTTGTGCAAAAGCTTTTAAGTTTAATTAGGTCCCGTTTGTTTATTTTTGCTTTTATTTCCAATATTCTTGGAGGTGGGTCATAGAGGATCCTGCTGTGATTTATGTCAGAGAGTGTTTTGCCTATGTTCTCCTCTAGGAGTTTTATAGTTTCTGGTCTTACATTTAGATCTTTAATCCATTTTGAGTTTATTTTTGTGTATGGTGTTAGAAAGTGTTCTAGTTTCATTCTTTTACAAGTGGTTGACCAGTTTTCCCAGCACCACTTGTTAAAGAGGTTGTCTTTTTTCCATTGTATATTCTTGCCTCCTTTGTCAAAGATAAGGTGACTGTAGGTACGTGGATTTATCTCTGGGCTTTCAATTCTGTTCCATTGATCTATATTTCTGTCTTTGCGCCAGTACCATACTGTCTTGATGACTGTGGCTTTGTAGTAGAGTCTGAAGTCAGGCAGGTAGATTCCTCCAGTTCCATTCTTCTTTCTCAAGATTGCTTTGGCTATTTGAGGTTTTTTGTATTTCCATACAAATTGTGAAATTATTTGTTCTAGTTCTGTGAAGAATACCTTTGGTAGCTTGATAGGGATTGCATTGAATCTTAGATTGCTTTGGGTAGTATACTCATTTTCACAATACTGATTCTTCTGATCCATGAACACGGTATATTTCTCCATCTATTTGTGTCCTCTTTGATTTCTTTCATCAGTGTTTTATAGTTTTCTATGTATAGGTCTTTTGTCTCTTTAGGTAGATATACTCCTAAGTATTTTATTCTTTTTGTTGCAATGGTGAATGGTATTTTTTCCTTAATTTCTCTTTCTATTTTCTCATTGTTAGTGTATAGGAATGCAAGGGATTTCTGTGTGTTAATTTTATATCCTGAAACTTTATTATATTCATTGATTAGCTCTAGTAATTTTCTGGTAGAGTCTTTAGGGTTTTCTATGTAGAGGATCATGTCATCTGCAAACAGCGAGAGTTTCACTTCTTCTTTTCCTATCTGGATTCATTTTACTTCTTTTTCTGCTCTGATTGCTGTGGCCAGAACTTCCAAAACTATGTTGAATAGTAGTGGTGAGAGTGGGCACCCTTGTCTTCTTCCTGATTTTAGGGGAAATGCTTTCAATTTTTCACTATTGAGGATAATGTTTGCTGTGGGTTTGTCATATATAGCTTTTCTTATGTTGAGGTATGTTCCTTCTATGCCTGCTTCCTGGAGAGTTTTTATCATAAATGGATATTAAATTTTGTTTAAGGATTTTTCTGCATCTATTGAGATAATCATATGGTTTTTATCTTTCAGTTTGTTAATGTGGTGTATTACATTGATTGATTTGTGGATATTAAAGAATCCTTGCATTCCTGGGATAAAGCCCACTTGGTCATGATGCATGATCTTTTTAATATGTTGTTGGATTCTGTTTGCTAGAATTTTGTTAAGGATTTTTGCATCTATGTTCATCAGTGATATTGGCCTGTAGTTTTCTTCTTTTGTGGCATCTTTGTCTGGTTTTGGAATTAGGGTGATGGTGGTCTCATAGAATGATTTTGGAAGTTTACCTTCTTCTGAAATTTTCTGGAAGAGTTTGAGTAAGATAGGTGTTAGCTCTTCTCTAAATTTTTGGTAGAATTCAGCTGTGAAGCCATCTGGTCCTGGGCTTTTGTTTGCTGGAAGATTACTGATTACAGTTTTGATTTCCGTGCTTGTGATGAGTCTGTTATGATCTTCTATTTCTTCCTGGTTCAGTTTTGGAAAGTTATACTTTTCTAAGAATTTGTCCATTTCTTCCAAGTTGTCCATTTTATTGGCATAGGGCTGCTGGTAGTTGTCTTTTATGATCCTTTTTATTTCAGAGTTTTCTGTTGTGATCTCCCCATTTTCATTTCTAATTTTGTTGATTTTGTTCTTCTCCCTATGTTTCTTAATGAGTCTTGCTAATGGTTTGTCAATTTTGTTTATCTTTTCAAAAAACCAGCTTTTAGTTCCGTTGATTTTTGCTATGGTCTCTTTTGTTTCTTTTGCATTTATTTCTGCCCTAATTTTTAAGATTTCTTTCCTTCTACTAACCCTGGGGTTCTTCATTTCTTCCTTCTCTAGTTGCTTTAGGTGTACTTGAACAACATCAATCTAAAATGATCAAAGATCTCACAAGAGCACATGATCATAATTCTGCATGTTAATGACCACACAATGTAGAAAGAGAGGACTAAATATGTACTGCAAAATGATACTCCATCATAGTCATCTGTTCTAGATTTTCAACACATATCAGATACATGTCTTCTTTCCATTTTAAATAGGCTTCCTTCTATCAGTGAATTATAGGGGAAATAATTATATAAAACATAATAGATGAGTTTACATTAACTTTCAATTTCACAGTTCTTTTACTCACTCCTTCATTCATTTATTCTTTTAATAAGCATTTACTATGTGCCCACAAATTATGAGACATTGTTTGCTTGTTGAGGATACAAATTCAAGACATGGTTCCTTTTTTTTTTTAATTTATTTTTAACTGGAGGATAATTGCTTTACAATATTGTGTTAGTTTCTGCCATGCATTAACATGAACCAGCCATAGGTATACGCATGTACCCTCTTTTTTGAACCTCCCTCCCACCTCCCACCCCATCCCACCCATCTAGATTGTCACAGAACACCAGGTTTGAGCTCCCTGTGTCATACAGCAACTTCTCACTAGCTATCTGTTTTACATATGGTAATGCATATGTTGCAGTGTTACTCTTTCAATCCATCTCTCCCTCGCTTTCCCCCATTGTATCCAGAAGTCTGTTTTCTATGTCTGTGTCTCCATTGCTGCCCTGCAAATAGGTTCATCAGTACCATCTATTTAGATTCCATATATATGTGTTAATATACAATATTTGTTTTGCTGACTTACTTCACTCTGTATAATAGTCTCTAGGTTCACCCACCTCATTAGAACTGTCTCAACTGTGTCCCTTTTTATGGCTGAGTAATATTCCATGGTATATTTGTACTACAGCTTCTTTATCCACACGTCTGTCAATGGACATCTAGGTTGCTTCCTTGTTCTGGCAATTGTAAACAGTGCTGCAGTGAATATTGGGGTTCATGTGTCTTTTTCAATTATGGTTTTCTCAGAGTATATGCCCAGGAGTAGGACTGTTGGATCATATGTTATTTTTATTCCTAGTTTTTTAAGGAATCTCCATACAGTTCTCCAAAGAAAGTGAAAGTGAAGTTGCTCAGCCGTGTTTGACTCTTTGTGACCCCATGGACTACAGACTACCAGGCTCCTCCATCCATGGGATTCTCCAGGCAAGAATACTGGAGTGGGTTGCCATTTCCTTCTCCAGGAGATCTTCCTGACCCAGGGATTGAACCTGCATCTCCTGCATTGTAGGCAGACACTTTACCATCTGAGCCACCAGAGAAGTCTATAGTGACTATACTAATTTACATTCTGACCAACAATGCAAGAGGGTTCCCTTTTCTCCACACCTTCTCCATCATTTATTTGTTTGTAGATTTTTTTTTTAAATGATGGCCATTCTGACTGGTGTCAGGTGATATCTCATTGTAGTTTTGATTTGCATTTCTCTAATAATGAGAGGTGGTGAGCATCTTTTCATGTGTTTATTAGCCATCTGTATATAGTCTTCTCCTGGACATTAGGTTCAATGGGAAAGTCAAACAAGTAAAAACAGCTACTGAACAGCTTAGTAAGTGCTTTATAGGAATATGGACATTGTTATTTCAGCAAAGAAAAGGTTCACCTAAATCTGACTGGGCAGAGGCACCCCCAGAGAAGAAACAAACTACATGAATACATGACCTAAGTGAAGATGGAAAACTAAACAGAAGAACTTCATGCCTAAAAAGATGAAACAGCATAAAGTATGTGAAGTTCAAGACAACTTCAGTGAAGGTTGGTAGCAGGAAATGGTGGAAAAGGAGACAAGACAGGAAGCTAAACCAAAGAGTTAAAATTGTATCCCAAAAGGTCAAAGTTAACAATTATAACCATGTTGATAGTATCTATTCTTGATATGATGTGATGAAAATGGCACTTTATCGCTTTGGTCTTCCTCCCAATAACCCATAAACCAAGCTTATCATGAGAAAAAACATTAGACAAATCTCATTAAGAATGTTCTACAATGAAAGAAATCAAAGATGACACAAATAGATGGAGAAATATGCCATGTTCACGGATCAGAAGAATCAATATTGTCAAAATGAGTATACTGCCCAAAGCAATCTATAGATTCAATGCAATCCCTACCAAGGTACCAACAGTATTTTTCAGAGAACTAGAACAAATAATTTCACATTTTGTATGGAAATACAAAAAACCTCGAATAGCCAAAGCAATCTTGAGAAAGAACAATGGAACTGGAGGAATCAACCTGCCTGACTTCAGACTATACTACAAAGCTACAGTCATCAAGACAGTATGATACTGGCACAAAGACAGAAATATCAATCAATGGAATGAAATAGAAAGACCAGAGATAAATCCATACACCTGTGAATACCTTATATTTGACAAAGGAGGCAAGAATATACAATGGAGAAAAGACAATCTCTTTAACAAGTGGTGCTGGGAAAATTGGTCAACCACTTGTAAAAGAATGAAACTAAAACACCTTCTAACACCATACACAAAAGTAAACTCAAAATGGATTAAAGATCTAAATGTAAGACCAGAAACTATAAAACTCCTAGAGGAAAACAGGCAAAACACTCTCTGACATAAACCACAGCAGGATCCTGTATGACCCACCTCCCAGAGTAATGGAAATAAAAGCAAAAACAAACACATGGGACCTAGTTAAACTTAAAAGCTTCTGCACAACAAAGGAAACTATAAGAAAAGTGAAAAGACAGGCTTCAGAGTGGGAGAAAATAATAGCAAATGAAGCAATGGACAAAGAATTCAGCTCAAAAACATACAAGCAAGTCCTGTAGCTCAATTCCAGAAAAATAAATGACCCAATCAACAAATGGGGCAAAGAACTAAACTGACATTTCTCCAAAGAAGACATATAGATGGTTAACAAACATATGAAAAGATGCTCAACATCACTCATTATCAGAGAAATGCAAATCAAAAACCACAATATCGTACCATCTCACACCAGTCAGAATGGCTACTATCAGAAAGTCTACAAACAAATGCTGGAGAGGTTGCGGAGAAAAAGGAAGCTTCTTACACTTTTGGTGGGAATGCAAACTAGTACAGCCACTATGGAGAACAGTGTGGAGACTCCTTAAAAAACTGGAAATAGAACTGCCATACGACTCAGCAATCCCACTGCTGGGCATACACACTGAGGAAACCACAATTGAAAGAGACATGTGTACCCCAGTGTTCATCGCAGCACTGTTTACAATAGCCAGGACATGGAAGCAACCTAGATGCCCATCGGCAGATGAATGGATAAGAAAGCTGTGGTAGATATACACAATAGAATATTACTCAGCCATTAAAAAGAAGGCATTTGAATCAGTTCTAATGAGGTGGATGAAACTGGAGCCTATTATACAGAGTGAAGTAAGTCAGAAAGAAAAGTGCCAATACAGTATACTAATGCATATACATGGAATTTAGAAAGATGCTAACAATGACCCTATATGTGAGACAGCAAAAGAGACATAGATGTAAACAACAGTCTCTTGGACTCTGTGGGAGAAGGCAAGGGTGGGATGATTTGAGAGGGTAGCATTGGAACTTGTATATTATCATATGTGAAGCAGATCACTGGTCCTGGTTTGATGCATGAGACAGGGTGCTCAGGGCTGGTGCACTAGGATGACCCTGGGGAATGGGATGGGGAGGGAGGTGGGAGGGAGGGTCAAGATGGGGAACACATGTACACCCATGGCTGATTCATGTGAATGTATGGCAAAAACCACCATAGTATTGTAAAGTAATTAGCCTCCAATTAAAATAATAAAATAAATAAATAAAATAAGGTATAAATATTGGTTCATTATTTTAATAAATGTACCTTACTAATGTCCAACAGGGGAGATGAGCTACAGGGTATATAATGTATGTGACATGAAAGTAGCTCAGTTGTGTCCAACTCTTTGTGATCCCATGGACTGTAGCCCACCAGGCTCCTCTGTCCATGGAATTCTCCAGGCAAAAATACTGGAGTGGTTTGCCATTTCCTTCTCTAGGTGCTCTTCCCAACCCACAAATTGAACCCACATCTCCTGCACTGGCAGGCAGATTCTCTACCACTGAGCCACCTGGAAGCCCTATAAGAGGTATGGGATATAACTCTCTGTATTATCTTCTCACTTTTTTTCATAAATAAAAAAAACTGTTCTAAAAAAAAATCTATTTTTAAAAGGGGGTTAGCCAAGGTTAAAATTTGGTAGCATGCTACATGTGCTCAGGAAATGTGGAGTACTTCAGATTAATTTGTAGGCAGAGTTCATGATGCAAAATAATAATAGCTAGAATCAGAGAAATAAGTCCCATTGTGGTGGACAAGCCTGAAATTTCTCAGAACACATTAAATTATACTAAGCTTTCTTGACTAGGTCACCACTCATTCTCTATGTGCATGTCATTGCCCATGGGGTTCAAATGATACAATTTGTACCACTTTTAAAAATTTTCCTCATCCAAAGTTTATGTCTTCTAAGTTCATCTCCCTGAAAAATACATTCCCATATGAGTCAAATGCAGATATGTTTATCTATATCTTGAATCACAAACACCTACACTGAAATCGCCTCACTATTTTCCTATAATACATTTCCTCTAAAGTCCTCCTCTAGCTTACCTTAAGTTCTCCCAGAGGCACAACCCTTTATTCCCCTAGGTTTATCCTTACTACTATCTCCCACCCTAGAGGACGTAGAATTTAGTCAAAGAGGGGGAAGAATTGTGCTTGCTCCTTTCTAACTATGAATACTCATCAGTTAAAATAATTTGGGGGCTGGAGGCTTTGGTATCCTGTTATAGTACCTGCTAGCAGAATTTTGCACCATAGCTCTGGATTTATAGCCCTCATTTAGCCATCATGATATTCAAAACACTGGCTTTAAATATCTGCCACACAGACATGAGTAACAAAAAGAAACAGAATATAGTTATTGTGCCTTCAAAGAAGAGCAATAAACTACTCTGCTTGCTTTCCTTCATGTTCTTTAATTAATTTCATTCAATTTTAACTACTCAGAACAATTTCACCAGCCATTAGCCTGGAATGAAACCTTACAAAGGATGATTGTTGTTATCAAGATGGGTCCCAACTCTCCATCCCCCTCTTTTTAATAAGTTTTGGGGCAAATAAGCTACTTTGTAGCCAAGACTTGTTTCTTCAAAGGAGAAACCCTGTGAAGCAAAGGGTAGACAAATTTCAGATCTAGATTTGAAAATTTCAAAATAATATCCACTGAGAAAAAATTTGTGTCACATTTTATAAATCAAGAACAAATTTATGCAAAAAAAAATAATAATAATAATAGGAGGAAAATCTCTTTGGTAAATTCTAAAACTAGATAACCCCGTTTGAATCTGAAATAAAAACATCTCAGCTACTAGTTATCAGAGTCATGAAAATCAGCTAGTTAAAGATGGGGAACACATGTACACCCATGGATGATTCATGTCAATGCATGGCAAAAACCACTACAATATTGTAAAGTAATTAGCCCCTAATTAAAATAAATAATTTTTTTAGAAAAGAATTTTTTAAAAGAACACTAGCCTCCTAACATGGTAATAGTGGAGGATGAATATTTTGCAATATTGAACTGGAACAATAAAAGTAGTTGTTGAAAGTTATATCCAGAATGACATATCTAAGTTCACTACACTTCTGGATGCAGGTGATTAGCATATTTGGAAATATAAATTAGCTGTCATTTTAGAATGTTCATAGATTTTTTCAAGAGACTTCATGCAAAATTCACAATTTTATTGGAGAAATATTAAGGCCAAAGCTCACTAGGAAGTGAAGAGCATCTCTGACTTTGTTAACAAAGAACATTTCCATTCCCTGTCAGTACTGTCAGCTCTAACCAGTCATTTAGAACCTCAGTGAAGGCTCCTGCCACATGCAGGAACTAAACTCTCCAAGTGGGAGGCACATGGAGCTGGGGGTTATATTAGAAACAACAAAGCCCCTTTGTTGAGTAAAGCGTATTATTTGTGACGCCAAAACCAGGGGAACTCTTTTAGGTTTTCTTGAAGTCTACATATTTTCCTATTCTTAAACTGTATAAAATGGCTGCATATTAAATCATTATTTTAGGAGTATTATTAACAGAATCCCGAATTAATTGAAAAGAAAACCCAGTTGTTCTCAGCATTTGAGAAAATCCTTTCCTCCTATAAATGTTTTATTCATTATATTTGCATATTTCACCTCCCAATAAGATATTAAGAAAAAATACTGATTTCAGAAAAAGCCTTGTCATGTTACCTGACTTTTTAAGTAATTAACATCGATTTCAAATAGAAAAATAAGGGTGTTTAATAACTGTATTCTGAAAGATCTGGATAACTTAGGTCATCTCCTAATATTTGTACAATTTAGTGTGGAAGATGGTGATTTGTGATTAATAAGTTACAGAATACACATGCATCAGTGTTAACTGCCAGATACGTATGGAGTATGTTTATCAGGCAAGAGATAGTGAGCACACTAGCAAATACAGACACAAGAATCAAATACATTCCCATGATACTTCTCAAGGCTTTTATTCTTTAAAAGAGATGAGTAAAACTTCACCAAAAAATACGCATGTCCTTTAAAAACTTCTTAAAGTTGAACTCATCTCTAGATAAATGTACATACTTCAGCCCATTTTCAGTTCCTAAGTGAAAAAAAAAAAACAATAAATTTAGAAACTCACATTATTTCTAAATGACAATTCCCCTTCTTGTGGGAAAGGGCAAAGAGCAGATCAATAGCCCAAGAAAAAACAGAAACTACATTCCAAACATAGAGAAGAGACTGATGGGGAAATCTATGAAACTAGAATTTCAAAGAGAACCCTTTCTGATAAATGATGAAACACCTTTCCATGTTACCAAAATGTACAAGCTACACCGCAATACACCAAGGCCCTACTTCTCAAGAGATGGTCAGCATCTGAAATGGGAACATCAGTCTAGCATTCAATGCATTGTAATGTGCACACAACAGAAGATAAATAGCTACAACCCCAACAGTCAGATGAACAGAAAAAGGTTATTTCTCCTTAAAGCTCAAGTCTATCTTTTCCTTGGGCAGGGACACAAACTGTGATGTCCCTTTCTGTTTGAATTTTCCCTTGAAAACAGAAGTTGTCAGGATGATCTGTGAGCTGATAGTGAGCTCCTCATTATAAAGACATCTCCCAATTCTATTTTCTGGTATAAGAAAAAGGGCTTTGTTTTATTTAGGGCCAAATAAAAGATAGAGAGAAAAAGAGATGTACTTTACTATACACATAACAATAATATACGTTTACTTACATGATACACATAACTATTTAAGGTTAATTATTATCATCAAAATTCAGAATATACTTGCACTCAGGAAGGGGAATTCTTCATGGCTAATGTCATCATGCTAATGTAGGAGATTTAACAGAAAGGGTATAAGGCTAAATGGCACCAACAGAAACCAAAATCTAGAGGTAAGAAAGAGAACATTTTTTTTTTTTTTTTGAGGTTTGATGTAAAAGGAAGCAAAGTTCTCTATTAAGGACATTACCTTATACATTAAAAATTTGAAGTTCAACAATGTGATTATACTTCAATTCCTTACCTTGGACAGGATAATTGGCTATAGAGAAAAGGCCAGTGATTAAGTATCTCTTACATATTATTTATTAAGTTCTTATTGTTTACAAAGCAATAACCTATTAATTCATCCATAAGTTATGATATAACTATTCAATATTATGCTTTTTTTTTTGAATACTCCACACTTTGTAAGCAGGAGTTATAGCTATCTGGTAGCATAATTTTTGAGGCAGGTTCACATTGCATCATAACACAAAGTTTGTACTCTCTTTCCTAGACATTCAACATTTTTCCCTTCCCCCACAAATATCCTTTTTTACAAGGGGTACAATTTAAGGTATTTTCTTCTTTCTTGATCATTTTTAACTGTGGGCTAATAAGCAATTGGACTCCCTTCACATAGGAGCATTGCAATTTTCCTTCTTTCATGTCATGCCCTCAGTCTTTTCTCTCCCTTCCCATGTTCTCCTGGTTGGTAGCCATTCTCCTTGATCCAACTCTGTTTGTTAAGTATCCTGCTTTGTGTCCCACTCCCAGGTGCTGTATTCTCTTCCTTATGCTTCCTTTTAGCACCCTTGGGTAAAATCATGAAATTAAGTCTGCCTTTTGGGACTCTTCAACTACCATTTTACTGTAAGTTTCTCCTACCTAGTACCTACCAGTTCCAGTATCTTTCTGTTATCCCTGATTGCCTTTAGGCAATCATCCAATAAATGACCCCATGCCCCAGAGCTCTCTTTCTCTAGTTGCCATATGGTTGTTACCCAACTCCCAAAGAAATCCACTCTTTACCAACTGATAACTTGATACCTTTCTTGCACTGTTGGCTCTTCGGTCATTTGTTCATGTGCTCCTGTTAAGCTATAATAGATATTGTCCATCCAGTACTTCCAGAACGGTATTCTAAATAGACCATATGCAGATTCTTTTATGCAACATAGTTCATCAACTAAAACTGACCTAACACTCCAGTCTGTCATAATTTGAAGGAAGAATTTCTAGAGGCCCAACTTATCCTGCCAATAATTGAGAGAATTAAGAGATTCCTGTTCTTATATGTTAATCCAATTAAATTGTTATCTTAGAAAGTTTACCTGATGTTATGGACTGAATTACGCCCCCCCAATTTTTGTTGAAACCCTAAACCCCAATGTTACTGTATTTGGATATATGGCTTATGCAGAGGCAATTAAGGTTAAACAGGGTCATAAGAGTGGACTTTCAATCCAGTATGACAGGTGTCTCTATAAAAAGAAGAAGAGACATCAGAGATTTCTCTCTTTAGCACTGTGCATACACAGAGGAAAAGCTATCAGAGGACAGAGGGAGAAAGCAAACACTGCAAGCCAATCAGAGAGGCCTCGAGAGAAACCAGACTTGCTGACACCTTGATTTTGAATGTCCAGTCTCCAAAACTGTGGAAAAATAAAGTTCTGTTCTTTAGTTCATCCAGTCTGTTGTATTTTTGTTATGGCAGCTTGGGTAAACATACATCTGACTTTATAGATTTAAGTATTTCTCTAGTTTGCTATTTATGTTAATAAATACTTGTTTAAAATGTGACTATAAATGCACCAACTATTGGATGGCAGGGATCATAAATTAAGTTTCCCTCAAGGAAAAAGAACTAGAACTCACTACATTCCTATGTTTTCATTTAACTTTTTATTTTAATGCAATGTCATTCTATGTCCTAACTTGGTCCATAAATTCCATTATATAAGATTCAATGTTATGTTAAAATAGATAACCATTTTCACTATTCATGTTTCAACTCACCAAATATTTTTACTTAAAAGTAGTTTGGTTACAAACCTTTCTGCACTAAACAATATAATATAAAAATTGATTCCATGGAAAGTTCCCTAGGGATCATAAACTCTCTTCTCAGCAATTGTTACAGGAGAAATCTATTTCATATGAAGTATCCCCTATCAAAAATAATGCATAAACCCAAATATTACAATTTTGATGCTTCAACTTACATTCTGAGTTTGTACAAATGTTATGTTAGAAAACTGACATTAAGTAGTTCATCACAGTGCCAGTTTTTACTGAAATTTACTAAAATATAAAGATGGATCATACATCTTATTTCTATCAATGTGCATTTGTCAGACACTCAAACTATTTTCCCAAGTTCTTTCAGGATATCAAAGAAGAAATCAGAACAGGTCAATCCAGTGTGTACTTCTTTAAATATCCTATTATCACATTTCTAGTAATTACAACCCAGAGATAAGAATTCAGGTTTTGTGTGATTGGGAAACTATTTCACTTTAAACAGATTTTTTTAATAAAATTAAAATTTTAACTTACATGGAATACAAATAATATGTTATTTTTAATTTTTGAGATTTACTCAAATCTCAGAATTCATACAACCTGCAGATCCTAATGGAAAGTCACAAAAAGTTAAAGAGGAGAGATGGTATAAGTCCTCATGAACTTTAAAGTTTCACAAGTAAACTGTCCTCTAAAGAATTTTGCTTTATTCTTTTTTAGAGTTCATGTAATTATATACTTCAGTTTTACTATCAACCATCACACTTTAACACAAAGGGTAATCAGAAAGTATTAACCATGCATGGGGAGAGAATTTGAAAAAGAATACATATAGGAATTCCCCTACATATGAATGAATTCTGTTTCAAGAGTGCATTTCTAAGTCCAATTTGTTTGTAAGTCCAACAAAATTAGCCTAGGTACCCCACTAACAGAATTGTCTATATAGTACTGTACCATAATAGATTTATACTTTTCACACAAATGATACATAAGAAACAAACACAAAAAATAAAGAAAACCTTTTTTATCTTACAGTACTGTATAATACAACAGCTGGCATACAGTGGCTGGCATCAAATGAACAGGAAGGAGAGCTACTGACTGAAGGAGGGAGAGAAGGTGGGAGATGGTAGAACTGAAAGATTATCAGCAATAGGAGACGGAGGGCAAGCTGCAATTTCACTCACACCTGAGACTGATGGAACACACATGCACATCTTTGAAAGTTCACAACTTGAAGGTTCATATGTAGAGGACTTATGTACATGCACATGCATAACTGAATCACTTGACTGTAACTAATACAACATCGTTAATCAACTACACTCCAGAGCAAAATTTCACTCTCACTAGGAAAGTTTTCTGCTGTAACCAATTTTAGAAAAATCAATAAATGGAAAATAGATTTCAACAATTGAGGAAAAATTAACAGTAACTTAACAGGTATTTTGAGGAAAACATGTATATAATAATCACTAAAGAAAATACAAATCATTAGTATAGCAAGATAAATATTTATTAATAAACTTTTAATACAAAATAAAATCTAATTTTGAAGACTAAAATGTTTTTGAGGTGTAATAAATTCATATATTCTTCCTGGGTTATTTTTATTTATACACTATCCTAGCTGTAATATACAGCATGATATTCATGCCTTCTCCTCATATTATCTGGGCAGTCACCTTATACAAAAAAAGACAGAGACAGAAATACAAGGAGACTGAGGAGAAACACCATTATATCCTTTATCTAAGCAGTCCTAGCTGGAAGCCCAACATGTAATAGAACTACTCTAATTAATGTGCTTTTATAACCATCAGACCCCATCTCACTCCACAGCCTCTGAGGTGACTCTGCATGATATTGGAATTCCAAGAACCACAGTTGGAAAAGCATTGAATCTGTTCACCTTTGCATGTGTAACCTGGGAGTTTCTAAGATACTGTATTTGTTACCTGTATTCACTCTGTTTACAATCTCTATTTTGTTTCTTTTGTGTTCTACATGATCTTTCCTTCTTCATCCACCTGATTTAGTCTATAATGTAATTAATATTAAAGTTTATATTTCCTTTTCTAAACTACTAGTATTTCTTTTTAAAAATCAGTTTTACATGTAGTAAGACTCTCAATATTTTTCTATTTTGGTGGTTTTTATATTATCTGTCATTCTCAAGAACAGGCCCATATTGAAATGCCAGATTTGATTATTGACTTGACTAACATTTTATGCATTTTGCATGAATGTTATTATGCTCCCTAAAATACTAGTATACTATTCAAATTAATAGTTCTTTTATTCTCTCAATACTTATCACTGTCTCAGATTGCCATTGTAAATATTTAGATGTGATAAGTGACATTTTTGTACTTTTATTATTAACAATGAATTTACAGTTTACACATTAATTATCTAAAAAGGCATTTTAAATTTCACTTATAGAAGTTCTGATGTATAACTGTTTTCTTATTAGGTTAAGAGTAGAAGAGCAGAATGGGACAGAGTGGTTTTCAAATCAACTTTTTATTTTTGTAAATAGGATGTTTGGTGTTTTTTTCAATGTTTATTTTACAATTATCTGACACTGTTTTTATCAAGCTTTTTTTAATGTTTAAGTCTAAAGTCAAGTTACAATTTCCTTTGTGCAAGATTTATAAGTGATATAGTCACCTTCTTATTATTCTATATTCTATATGGCTGTCCAATTGGCTGATGACACAATGTATGAAAACAAAGAATAATAACATGCTACACATTCTAAAAATAGAACCAACAACATACCTGATTAACATGGCATTTAAGTTACTATGTTTGTTCCATTCTTACCTTTCCCAGTCCTTATATCCCTTTTATGTTTCTTTTATTATTACACTATTCTAAAGCAAAATGTTGTATTTCAATATCATTTTAAATAAAGAAGTCCCTGCATAATTATTATAGTCCTGTTATTTTTCAATGTTTATGACTATTGCTATTCATTTTTGCTATCTCCCTCTCTTTTCAACTATATTAATTTTTCCAAATCCCTCTTGAAAAATCACTGGAGCAATATCTGTTGAATTCAGCATTTAATCCAATCTCCCTTACCACAAATAAAAACTACCAAACTACTCAAAAACCTTCGAGTCTAACAGATGTTAACCTGAATTCTTTTTTTATAGATATTTGGGTAATGATCTATACTTAGTCTTATCCAGTTAACTTCAACCAGCAGAATTTCCCTCACCTGCTACCAAGAACACAAGAACCTAGCTAGCCTTGAGGCTGCATCCTCACCAACCTCTTCTAGTGCTACTCAGCTAATTAGCAAGGGTCAGGTGTTCAGAACTGAAGTGCCACAACCTCCAATAAATGTAACCCCAATCAAAGGGAACTGGGTGACAGGCAAACAGGGATTGATTGAAGGAAGATTTCTTTTTAACACCATAGCCTTTTGTAATTTTTCTTAACGCATGCATCCACTACCTATTCAAAAAGAACCTCAATTTTATAGAAGTCTATTTATATTCTGCAACATAGTGCATCCACTGTTTGTATGAAACTAGATATGACTAAAATACTTGAAAATTGTTTTGCATAGTTTTTAAAATACTACATATTCAGTCTTACCATTATTGTTTTGTTTTGCAAAGTCTTCCCAAGGAGAATACCTAACAAACTTCAGTCTGTTCTGGGTATATATTATGAAGAATTCTTAAATGGTAGAATTTCTGAGATTGAACTCATGTTTTACTTAGATCCAGATTTATAAGATTCTATAGATATGATCCAATTTGTCAACTATTTGCCTTTCAAAGGGTAACTTATTTCCCAAAATGTGTAGAGAAACAAAAAAAAGTGGGGGAAAAAATCTCTCCATTAAGAAGGAAATAGTTAATTATGGGGAATACTGTGGACTATAACCAAGAATTAGACAGAGAGAGGAAAAAGAGAAAGGAAACTATATTATTCCCTACACCTTATGCAATATCCTGACATCATAAAAATTTTCCTCATAATTTAGTGTCAAGCTTCTTTTTCAGAATGTTAATTTACTGCAGCCATGAAATTAAAAGATGCTTACTCTTTGGAAGGAAAGCTATGACAAACTTAGACAGAGTATTAAAAAGCAAAGACATCACTTTGCCGACAATGGTCCACATAGTAAATATACATGTATGGATGGGACAGTTGGACCATAAAGAAAGCTGAGTGCTGAAGAATTGGCTGCTTTTGAACTGTGGTGTTAAAGAAGACTCTTGAGAGTCCCTTGGACTTGAAGGAGATCAAAACAGTCAATCCTAAAGGAAATCAACCCTGAATATTCATTGGAAGGATTGATGCTGAAGCTGAAGCTCCAATATTTCAGCTACCTGATGCAAAGAGCCAACTTATTGGAAAAGAACCTGATGCTGGAAAAGACTGAAGGCAGGAGGAGAAGCAGGCAACAGAGGATGGGATGGTTAGATGGCATCACCAACTTAATGGACATGAGTTTGAGCAAGCTCTGGGAGATACTGAAGGACAGAGAAGCTTGGTGTGCTGCAGTCGATGGAGTCACAAAGAGTTGGACACAACTTAGTAACTGAACAACAAATACTCGAATAAAATAAATTTTGTTTTCTATACAAGAAGTTCAGGTTTCTCTCGCTGTATCTTTTACATGATACAAATGCTAAATTACTGTGCAATTCTCTCTAAACAGATAAAGAGATGTAAGAAAATTCAGTTCAACCATGAGTTCCTTCACTGTGAACCCAATGACTCTGAAAACTATGAAAGCTGCTAATTTTCATTATCTTGAATCTTAAATAGACATGATGTAAAATCCCATAAAAATTTCTAAATTAATAAAGCTTAACTATGCCGTTGGAGGAATGGTGCCTCCAAAAGAAAATCAGGATAAATAAAGGTCTACTTGCAGGCATACGCCATGTACACATCAAGTTTTTAAAAGATTCTATAAAAAGAGATCAAGCTGATAGGGAAGAAATTAAGAATATTATTCCAAAGAAGCCAAAATAAGAAAGAATGCCTAGAAACCATTAAATGCCCAACTCTGCTGAGAGGTTAAGGAAAATAAGGAATATTTTGAGAGTTAACTTTCTTCTACTTGGTAAAAACAATAAATACAAACAAAAACCTTTATTTTTTAAGGATGAGGAACAGTAGTATACTGTGTGTAGCTTGCATAAAGAAAAAAATTATAATAAACTGAATAGAAACAAAGGAGGATCTAAAACTAACACAGAAAGCTCTTTGGATTTCATTACAGTTATGATATATATGTTCACTCATGGAAATAAAGATAACTATTCTTAAATAATCATATATAGAGAAAATACCTTAAGACAGTATTTTAATTCAATCAACATTTTTACTAAATATCTTCTGCGTGCCCTGTAGGCATCTTTGACTTATACATACTTACTTGGCTAGAGGTAAAGCCAAGTGATTTGATTCACTGGTTTCATCATTCTTCTACAACATCAAACATAAGATATTAATCTGTGAGCCACAAGCCCATGAGTGATCATTGAAGCTGTAGAATGAAAACCCAAAGACCAGATAAGTTTTTATAGGATGTTCAGTTACTCAGTCATGTCCAACTCTTTGCAACCCCATGAACTGGAGCATGCCAGGCTTTCCTGTCCTTCATCATCTCTCAGAGCTTGCTCAAAATCATGTCCATTGAGTCAGTGATCCCATCCAACCATCCTGTAGTTGCCATCCAACCACCTCTGTAGTCCCCTTCTCCTCCTGCCTTCAATCTTTCCCAGCATCAGGGTCTTTTCCAATGAGTCAGCTCTTTGCATCACATGGCCAAAGTATTGGAGCTTCAGCCTCAGCATCAGTCCCTCCAATGAATATTCAGGACTATTTTCCTTTAGAATTGACTGGTTTGATCTCCTTGCAGTCCAAGGGACTCTCAAAAGTCTTCTCCAACACCACAGTTCAAAAGCATCAATTCTTTGGTGCACAGCCTTCCTTATGGTCCAAATCTCACATCCACACTTGACTACTTACAGGTAGGAGTTAATCAATATGGAAAAGACTGAATAATTAGTTTGGGAGTTCAAATTTAATGCTAAAGGTAACTAGAATGTCACTAAAAATTCACTAAATATTCTTAAAGACAATAACAGCATGCCATAAAATTTTAAAAATCATCATTCTGGAAGTAATATGAAGGATAAACCAGAAAAAGAGGCTGAAAAAGCCAAGAAGCTATTTCAACATTAGAGTTTTTGTGTGTTAGGGTTTGCTGGAAATAGAAAGTAGGAAAGGAGAGAAAAGGGGTGGATGGGGTCAAAAGTCAGGAAAGTGTGAGTAGGAATCATAAAATTTTAAATGAAATCAAGAGATGCTATACACAACTATGAAAAATGTATACATTATTACATATAAATCAATATTAATAGAGGAAATTATGAAGGCTGATTTAGAGATGAAAATTCTAAAGTTCCGTTTGGGATATGTGAAGTAGGACAGGATAGAAGGCAGATAGAATTTTAAGACAGAAAACAGAAGCTGTTGTTTCTGGAGTTTGCAGATCATTTCTGAAGAATTAATAGTTAAACTCACAAACTCTTCAAGGAAGTGAATTCAGAATTAGAAGAACAGAGGACATAGGACAGAATTTTGTTATTCATTAGGTGTGGGGCTAAAAGTGGGACCAGCAAGTGATGAAGCGTGATGAAAGAGGCCAAAGAAAACCAGAAAATTAAATTGTCACAGAAGGCAAGGAAGAAAGAATTCCAATCTTTACAAAGGCTGCAAAAGAACAAGTAAAATGCGACAGAAAGAGATTACTTGAGTTTTATACTGTCTCACTAATATGTACATTTTTGGATTTATAGTGAAAGATAAGCCATACTAAAAGAATTGACATCACTAAGAAAAATAAAATACATGATTAGAATATAATTGCAAAAATGGTGATTCAAAAATGTTATAAGCAAAAGCACTATGAGTGGGAAATATCTATATCCAAATAACTAGCTTAGATACATAAATTCTGATTTGTTCATTATATATCACAACATAGACACAATTCATAGGCAAGTGTCTACTCCACCTTTATTCCTTCGTCTACCAGTAGCTTCTTAACTATGATCATTCCTTTACTGGATCAACCTTCCAAAAGTATTTAATTCTGGTTTCTCAGTCTAACCATAGTAAATGGAATTTAAGTGATTAATTTCTATTTTTTTGTTGGAGTTCGGCCATTGACACTAATAGAATGCTGTCAGGAGACTGCACTGAAGATAGAGCTTGTGTAAATTTAATCACATCCATTCATTTATGTTTGCTTTTATTTCTTTTGCCTGAGGATACAGGTTTTTTAAAAAATTGCTACAATGTATATCAAAGAGTGTTCTGCATGTTCTCTTCTAGGAGTTTTATGGTTTTAGGTTTATGGTTTTATGGTTTTAGGTCTTACATTTAGATCTTTAATCCATTTTGAGTTTCTATTTGTATATGGTACATGGAAATGTTATAATCTCATTCTCTTACATGTAGCTGTTTTCCAAGCACCACTTATTAAAAGCACTATCTTTTCTCCATTGTATATTCTCGCCTCATTTGTCATGGGTTAATTGACCATAGGGGGCATGGGTTTATTTCTGGATTCTCTGCACAGTTCCATTAATCTATGTTAATCTGTTTTTGTACCAGTACCATGCCATTTTGATTACTGTAGCTTTGTAATATCTGTTGTTCTGTCACTCAGTCATTTCCAACTCTTTGCAACCTCATGGACTGCAGAATGCTAGGTTTCCCTGTCCTTCACTATCTCCTGGTGTTTTCTCAAACTCATGTCCATTGAGTCAATGATGCCATCCAACCATCTCATCCTCCATTGCCCTCTTCTCCTCCTGCCCTCAATCTTTCCCAGCATCAGGGTCCTTTCTACTGAGTCAGCTCTTCACATTATATGGCCAAAGTACGGGAGCTTCAGTTTCAGCATCAGTCCTTCCAATGAATATTCAGGGTTGATTTCCTTTACAATTGACAGGTTTGATCTCCTTGCTTTCCAAGGAATTCTCAAGAGTCTTCTCCAGCACCACAGTTCAAAAGCATCAATTCTCTGGCTCTCAGCCTTCTTTATGGTCCACTCTCACATCTGTGTATGATGTTGCAGTATAATCTACTCCAATTAAAAATATTCAAGTCAGAACTTCCCTGATGGTCCAATGGCTAAGATTCCATGCTCTCAATGCAGGGGGCAAGGGTTCAATCACTGGCCAGGGAACTAGATCGCACATGCCACAACTAAAGATCCCATCCCTTCAGGGACCACAGCCTTATGGAGAAGAAGCTTATGTAACTCAATGAGGTTATGAGCCACGTTGTGCAGGCCACCCAAGACAGGTCATTGTGAAGAGTTTTGACAAAACATGGTCCACCGGAGGAGGGAATGGCAATGCACTCCAGTATTTTTGCCATGAGAACCCCATGGACAGTATGAAAGGGCAAAAAGATATGACACCAGAAGATGAGTCCCACGGAAGAGAAGGTATTCAATAAACTACTGGGGAAGAGTGGAGGGCAATTACGAATAGCTCCAGAAAGAATGAAGCGGCTGGGCCAAAGCAGAAATGACACTCAGTTGTAGATGTGTCTGGTGGTGAAAGTAAAGTTTGATGCTATAAAGAACAATATTGCATAGGAATCTGGACTGTTAGGTCCATGAATCAAGGTAAATTGGATATGGTCAAGCAGGAGATGGCAAGAGTGAACATCGACATCTTAGGAATCAGTGAACTAAAATGGACAGGAATGGGCAAATTTAATTCAGATGACCATTATATCTACTTCTGCAGGCAAGAGTCCCTTAGAATGGGACTAGCCCTCTAAGGAATAGAGGGCTAAATGGAGTAGACCTCATAGTCAACAAAGGAGTCCAAAACGCTGGGTGCAATCTCAAAAATGACCCAAAGATCTAGGTTCATTTCCAAGGCAAACCATTCAACATCACAGTGATCCAAGTCTATGCCCCAACCACTAATGCCAAAAAAAGTTGAAGTTGAATGGTTCTATGAAGACCTACAAGACCTTCTAGAAGTAACACCAAGAAACATCCTTTTCATCATAGGGGACTGGAATGTAAAAGTAGGAAGTCAAAGAGACACCTGGAGTGACAGGCAAGTTTGGATCAGAATACAAAATAAAGAAGGGCAAAGGCTAACAGAGTTTTCTCAAGAGAACATACTGGTCATAGCAAACACCCTCTTTCAACAACATAAGAGAGGACTCTACACATCAACATCACCAGATGGTCAATACCAAAATCAGATTAACTATATTCTTTGCAGCTGAAGATGGAGAAACTCAATACAGTTAGCAAAAAATAGACCTGGAGCTGACTGTGGCTCAGATCATGAGTTCCTTATTGCAAGATTCAGACTTAAATTGAAGAAAGTAGGGAAAACTATGAGGCCACACAGATATGATCTAAATCAAATCCCTTATGATTATACAGTGGAGAGGAATAGATTCAGGGTATTAGATCTGATAGACAGAATGCCCAAAGAACCACAGACAGACACTCATAACACTGTACAGGAGGCAGTGAACAAAACCATCCCAAAGAAAAATAAATGCAAGAAGGCAAAGTGGTTTTCTGAGGAGGCTTTACAAATATCTGAAGAAAGAAGAAAAGAGAAAAGCAAGGGAGAAAGGGAAAGATATTCTCAACTGAAAGCAGAGTTCCAGAGAATAGCAAGGAGGGATAATAAGGCATTCTTCAATGAACAATGCAAAGAAGTAGAGGAAAACAACAGAATGGGAAAGACTGGAGATCTCTTCAGGAAAATTAGAGATAACAAGGGAAAACTTCATCCAAGGATGGGCATGATACAGGACAGAAATGGTATGGACCTAACAGAAACAGAAGAGATTAAGAAGAGGTGGCAACAATAGAAGAACTATACAAAATGATCTTAATGACCTAGATAACCACTATGGTGTGGTTACTCACCAAGACCAGAAATCCAGGAGTGTGAAGTCAAGTTGGCCTTAGGAAGCATTACTAGGAACAGAGCTAGTGAACTATTGGAATTCCAGCTGAGCTATTTAAAAGGATGCATGAGACAAGTGCTCAGGGCTGGTGCACTGGGATGACTCAGAGGGATGGGATGGGGAGGGAGGTGGGAGGGGGTTCAGGATGGGGAACACATGTAAATCTATGGCTGATTCATGTCAATGTATGGCAAAAAAAAAACACTACAATATTGTAAAGTAATTAGACTCCAACTAATAAAAAAATAAAGGAAAAAAAAAGCAATGCCTGCAAAGCACAATAAAGGGACATGCAGCCAAAATAAATAAATAAATAAAATCCTAAAAGATGATGCTGTTAAAGTGTTACACTGTGTTAGCAAATTTGGAAAACTCAGCAGTGGCCACAGGGTTGGAAAAAGTCAGTTCTCATTCCAATCCCAAAAAAGGGAAATGCCAAAGAAGGTTCAAACTACCAGATAATTGCACTCATTTCACATTCTAACGAGGTAATGCTCAAAATCCTTCAAGTTAGGCTTCAGCAGTATATGAACTGAGAACTTCCAGATGTACATCTGGGTTTAGAAAAATCAGAGGAACCAGAGATCAAATTTTCAACATCCATTGGATCATAGAAAAAGCAAGGGAATTCCAGAAAAACATCTACTTCTACACTAAAGACTTTGACTGTGTGGATCACAACGAACTATGGAAAATTCTTAAAGAAACAGGAATAGCAGACCACCTTACCTGCCTTCTGAGAAACCTGCATGCAGGTCAAGAAGAAACAGAACTGCACATGGAATAATGGACTGGTTCAAAATTGGGAAAGGAGTACAACAAGGCTGTATACTGTCACTCTATTTATTTACCTTATACGCAGAGTACATCATGGGAAATGCCAGGCTGGATGAATCACAAGCTGGAATCAAGATTGCCGGGAGAAATATAAACAACCTCACATATGAAGATGATGCCACTCTAATGGTAGAAAATGAAGAGGAACTAAAGAGCCTCTTGATCATGGTGAAAGAGGAGAGTGAAAAAACTGGTTTAAAACTCACCATTCAAAAAACTAAGATCATGGCACCTAGTCCCATCACTTCATGGCAAATAGAAAGGAAAAAGTAGAAGCAGTGACAGATTTTATTTTCTTGGGCTCCAATATCACTGTGGATGGTGACTGCAGCCATGAAATTTTTAAAAGACCCTTGCTCCTTGGAAGGAGAGCTATGACAAACCTAGACAGTGTACTTAAAAACAGAGATACCACTTTGCTGACAAAGGTTCTATAGTCAAAGTTATGGTTTTTCATGTATGAATGTGAGAGTTGGACCATAAAGAAGGCTGAGAACTGAAGAATTGATGCTTTCGAATTGTGATGCTGGACATGACCAGTTCTTTGCAAAGCAAAGAGATCAAACCAGTCCATCATCAAGAAAATCAACTCTGAATATTCATTGGAAGGACTGCTGCTGAAGCTGGAGCTCCAATACTTTGGCCACCTGATGCGAAGAAGAACTGACTCATTGGAAAAGACCCCTGAGGCTGGGAAAGATTGAAAGCAACAGGAGAAGAAGGAGGCAGAGGATGATATGGTTAAAGAGCAATATTAACTCAAATGACATGAATTTGAGCAAACTCTGGGAGACAGTGAAGGACAAAGGAGCCTCACATGCTGCAGTCCATGGGGTCACAAAGAGTCAGATACAGCTTAGTGACTGAACAACAACAACAACAAAGATTCCACAGATCAGACATTCCACATGCCATAACTAAAACCTGGAACAGCCAAATAAATAAATACATAAAAAGAAATATTAAAAATATTCAAGCCAAGCTGGTTTGATAAATCAAAAAAGTCATAGTTTCATGAGTATATACATTGGTGGTGATGGTTTAGTCGCTAAGCCATGTCTTACTCTTGTGACCCCATGGTCACAAGTCCATCATCCTCCTCTGTCCATGGGATTTCCCAGGCAAGAATACTGGAGTAGGTTGCCGTTTTCTTCTCCAGTGGATCTTCCTGACCCGGGGATTGAGTCCAAGTCTCCTGAACTGCTAACTCAGCTGGTAAAAAAGCTACCTGCAATGCAGGAGACCCTGGTTCTATTCCTCGGTCAGGAAGATCCACTGGAGAAGGTATAGGCTATCCACTCCAGCATTCTTGGACTTCCTTGTGGCTCAGATGATAAAGAATTTGCCTGCAGTGTAGGAGTCCTGGGTTCGATCCCTAGGTTGGGAAGACCCCTGGAGGAGAGCATGGCAACCCACTCCAGTATTCTTGCCTGGAGAATCCCCATGGACAGAGGAGCCTGGCAGGCTACAGCCCACAGTGTTGCAAAGAGTTGGACACGACTGAGTGACTAAGCACACAGCACTCCTGCACTGCAGGCAGATTCTTTACAGACTGAGCCATCAGAGAAGCTTATATGTACATTAGGTATACATTATGATAACACAACTTGGGGTGCTATTTAAGTGATAAATTCATTCTAAAATATTCTCATTTCTCTTCACCCATAAAATTCTCCCACTTAAAATATTCAGGATATTAGTTAATGAAATTCACTATAAATAAAATAATAAGTTGTTGATCTACACATGCAAAAAATGGAGACAAACCTTAGCTTATTTACACATGTAGATTTTCAATATTCTAGATCTTATAATAATTTTTTGAGAAAACATTACAACCTTGACAAAGAAATTGCAGTGCCACTGCCTGTTAAGCTTCAGAAATAAAAGTGAAATAAGAAAGAAATACAGTAAGATATGAAGTCTGCAACAGAAAATTAGGTGACAGTCTCTCAGCTGACTTGAGCCTTGACTTTCTCCCAAACTATACATAAATACCATTCAATGCAAGTCAGGTCTCTTCTAAGAACCTTTGAGATACAGATGTTTTCCTGCTTTAGTAACTTTTTTAAGTAGCTTACAAACAATTAACTCTATTTATAAATTGGACAGGGACAATGTTTCTTGCAATCAGCTCCAACAACTGAAATTAGTGTGCTTTCCACACAATACTACAGAATCGCTTTGTCAACTGCTGATTGAACTATAAAGTAAAACAGGTATGTGATGCTTTGAAGATAATAGTTTTAAATATATACTTTAGATGAAAACCTAAAGGTGCTACTTTTTTTCAATATATAGAATTTTCATACTCATCTCCACATTACCAGGATAAAAGGCATACAAATAGCACAAAAAATTCCAAAATTTATCAATTAATTTGAGGCAAATTCTCTAACTTTAAGGAAAGGAGTTAATACAATGAATACAAATGGTCATTGAAGTTTTGATCTTCTTTCTTTAATTTTAATATTCTGAATCATTCATAAAAACAAACAAACAAACAAAAAAAAACTGCTGGTCATCAAGAGAACTATGTCAGAGCCAAAAACTACCCTCTGACTTCCAATTCAAATTATACTAATTAGCTATCATTTAATGAAGTAGCTATGATAGGCATCCCATGGTTCCATCCAAATCAGCCTCAATAATTTATTGAGGCACACTAGTAAATGCCAACATCTATTCACAGAATTAAGGCTTACTTAAAAGGAAAAACACAAAAATATATCTGAGGAAAAATCAGCAATAATTTATAAGCAGCAAATAATCAGAACTGCAAACTTTTCATGTGTATAAAAATGTAGTTTCCACCCCAACAATGTATCTCAAATGACTTCACTGTGTTCTCAGTACAGATAAAATACCTTTTGTTTGATTATTTCTTTTAAAATCTCCTTTTTTTTTTTTTTGGAATTCACGAGAAAAGAAAAGCCCCAAGGTCACCCGTCAATAACAGAACAAACCCTCAGTAAATCACAGTGCTTCACAAATAAATTCCTCATCAGTAATTAAAACCAGGCCTCTCTGGCCCTGTGTTATCAGCTCATCAAATTCATTGCTCATCTAGAATAACAGATCCACATCTGCAGTCATTACAGCACGCCAGATAAATCAATCCCCTCAATGATGCTTTGAGCCATCTCTGCTCCCTTTTAACCAGCCCGATATTTATTTCCCCCTGACACTTCTGACATTCTATTTACTGTAGGCAAATGGAACTCATACGGCACCTTGTAATGGCTTTACCAAATCCCATTGTGGGGAATATCTTAGAAGACTGATGGTTGCAATAAACAAGGTTTTATGGTATAAGTGTGAGCTTCCAACTTTTTTCCCCCTAGAATTTGACTTCTGCAGTGAAGGTTTATTATACTTGATTGCAGATGGAAGACTAGTAACCATTTAGAGCTTTGTTAACTAAATGTCAGCAAAAAAAAAAAAAAAAAACACTTTTAAGTTGATGTCAGTGTTTCTTGTGCTTCTTTTAAAATTTTTCTTTTAATTTAATTTTCTATCAAAGGAATCTTGAACAGAAGTTTGCAGAGTCAAAGTCCACAGTCTAACAACAATAAAGCTACAACTAATTCATTCCTTTACTTTTTGGGATTTTTTTAAATTAAACTATCACAAGATTAAAAGTGACTTTTAAATTATTTATTCTTAAAAGGATATAATCACACAGAAAAATTATATACATCCTAAAAGCAAAAATTCATGCATTTAATACAAGCATGAATACTTGTATAAAATACTAGCATTTTTATTAAAATATATATTGTGTAAATATTGTATAATAGCAATTCAAGGAAAATATAGATAGTAGTCATGCTTTTGAACAAAGTGGACATTTTTAGAGAGCCCCCTTTTTAATCTTCACAAATGAATCAATACTGTAAAGGAAAAATAAAACTATAAATTGTACCCATTGTGTTATTCTAGTCAGCCAGACAAATCTGGGGTAGCTCTGCACAAATCATTCTTCACTGACTTGCACTACCTTTCGTGGCAGCACAGGGCTCAAAGAGATTTGCATTAAATTAATATCACAATGTTACTGGAGCTCACTCTTGGCATATGTTAAAGTTATTTCTTATGCCACAATAATATTTGAAAGAAACACTGTAAGTTTATTTTCTGTTCGTTTCTTTTCTTCACCAGCAAAAAGCAAAAGCACATAGTAGGTTGTAAATGCTGATATCACCTTCTGAACATTGATTTAAAATTACAGAATATAGTGTTTATTTATCTTTAATGACAATTCTATATTTATCACTCTATTCTTCTGGTGTACTGATTCGATTGCTCCCAGAGGCCAAAGTTTGAATATATTGGATTTTGAAATAATCACCTAAAGCAAGGAGTTGAGTTGCTGAGCCATGATACACAAGTGGTAGGAGGCTACCCCTCCCCCATAACCTTCCTGCTAACCACATCAAGTAGGGAAAGAAAAATACAGATTCTAAGTTGAAACTTTTAGGAAGCAGGTGTTATCTGCACTGAAATGGAAATTATGCATGGGTTTTCTTAGGACTCCAAGGAGTACAAACAATAAGGATATTCTAAGCAAGATAAATCTGCTTACAACAAAGATAGAGTAAATCACACAAAGTCGTCTGTTTGAAAAATAAAATGTTTTATTTCTGCCCTCACTTAACAATGCACACAGCAACAACCTCAAAAAGCCCAATTTTGGTTGATCCTCTAAATTAAAGAAATATAATCCAAGACAATAAATTCAGCTTGAGAGTTTGTGTCTATGGTAGGCTAGATATGATCACTAAGCTCATCATTTCTCTTTACACACATGATGAAAAGTGTTATTTATTCAAGGGTTGATAGAGGACCTTCCATCTCAGATACTCTTCCTCAATCTTGATTGTCTAATAAGGCTAATCAAAAGAAACTCCCTTACCTTTATGAACTGCTATCTTACCTATAGCATGATGATAGAAACTCATAGAAACTCAGAACTAAATGAAGTCTTAAAGATAACAGATAAGAAAACAGATGCAAAGCTAATGTGCCCAAAGTCACACAGCTAGATAATACATGAACAATGGAAACTAAGAGCCAGCACCTCAAGCTTCACTCCTGTGAAATAATAAACATGATCATTAATAACTTCAACTGGGCATGCTTTGTTGGGCCCTGTCAACATTCTGCTTTCTTGCATGTACCTGAAGAACAGCAGGACTCAGTTGAGGAAACTTGTGACCTATACCTCTAAGTCTTCCAAAAGCAGAGATAGGGTAGTACCACTTTTGAACTTCCAGCACTAAGCCCAATTCTTGGCACATAGTAGATATTCAATAAATATTTGTACAATGAGTGAAATGAATAATATTTCAACTTAAGTCAAGAATACAAGATTCCTCTTTCAAGTCCATGAGTAGGGGGAGGGAATACAGAAGGAAGATATCTGAAAAATTCTCTAACTACATATTAGAGAGAAGATTTTATCTCTCTAATTTATTTATACATGCTGGGAGAAATATCAATAACCTCAGATATGCAGATGACACCACCCTTATGGCAGAAAGTGAAGAAGAACCAAAGAGCCTCTTGATGAAAGTGAAAGAGGAGAGAGAAAAAGTTGGCTTAAAGCTCAACATTCAGGAAACTAAGATCGTGGCATCCGGTCCCATCACTTCATGGCAAATAGATGGGGAAACAGTGGATGACTTTATCTTGGGGGGCCCCAAAATCACTGCAGATGGTGACCGCAGCCATGAAATTAAAAGACGTTTGCTCCTTGAAAGAAAAGTCATGACCAACCTAGACAGCATATTAAAAAGCAGAGACATTACTTTGTCAACAAAGGTCCATCTAGTCAAGGCTATGGTTTTTCCAGTAGTCATGTATGAATGTGAGAGTTGGACTATAAAGAAAGCTGAGCACCAAAGAATTGATGCTTTTGAACTGTGGTATTGGAGAAGACTCTTGAGAGTCCCTTGGACTGCAAGGAGATCCAACCAGTCCATCCTAAAGGAGATCAGTCCTGGGTGTTCATTGGAAGGACTGATGCTGAAGCTGAAACTCCAATACTTCGGCCACCTGATGCAAAGAGCTGACTCATTTGAAAAGACCCTGATTCTGGGAAAGATTGAGGGCAGGAGGAGAAGGGGACAACAGAGGATGAGATGGTTGGATGGCATCACTGACTCAATGGACATGGGTTTGGGTAGACTCTGGCAGTTGGTGATGGATAGGGAGGCCCGGCATGCTGCGGTTCATGGGGTCACAAAGAGTTGGACACAACTGAGCGACTGAACTGAACTAATGCTAACACTGTCCACAAAGATGCCAGTGAGAATAAAACGTGATAATAACTGTTATAGGCCTTTATATTTGAGAATCTAAAAAAAGGAAAGTTAAGCTTCATAACATTCTGTATGATGTAGTTAAATATTATTATCCACATTTTACAGAAGGTAAATTCAGGAACAAAAGGTGTGAAGTTGGATATTCACAGTCAAATAGGAAGTTTATGACAAAATTGACAATGTAATCCATGAACCCTGATCTTCATTGCTTAACAAACCAACTGTACCAGCTATAATGGCTATGTGATGATAACAAAAAGCTAATTTTTTAATATAATGCTTTTCCTGCTAGGAGTTCAAAGTCCTCTACAAATACATTGTGTGCCCAACAGTTTTGTAAATACCAATCTACAGATGGACAAAGAAAAGTAACTCCAGTCCCAAAACCATACTAAGGTAGCTCTAAATTTTAAAAAAAGTTATTATTGTTTGTGATCAGGAAACACTGTTATACTCAGACACTGTATTAGGAACTATGGGCTTCCCAGGTAGCTCAGTGGGAGAGAACCTGCCTGCCAATGCAGGAGACACCAGTTTGATCCCTGGATCAGGAAGATCCCCTGGAGAAGGAAGTGGCAACCCACTCCAGTATTCTTGCCTAGAGAATCCCATGGACACAGGGGCCTGGTGGGTTCAGTCCATGAGGTCACAACTAGTCAGACACAACTTAGAAACTAAACAGCAGCAGCAGCAGCATTAGGAACTGTAGTTTTTCTAATTGTTAATTATATGAATTTTGAATAACAAAATATCATTACCCAACTGTATTCCAATATATATATTTTAAATTATATCATTACCTCACTGCAAAAGTACTGTGGAAGGCAAGCTGCAACACTCAACTTGCTAGGATGAGTTACATTTTTCTGTTCGTATTTTTTTTCATCAACCCAAATCAAATATACTAAGTTATAGGCATTTCTTCCAAGCAATGAAAATGAAAATTATTCAAAAGTAAAATAGGTACTTCCATGGTGGTTCAGTGGTTGAGATTTCACCTTTCAATGCAGAGGGTGCACGTTTGATCCCTGGTTGGGGAGCTAAGATCTCACATACCTTGTGGCCAAAAAAATCAAAACATAAAACAGAAACAATATCGTAACAAATTTAATAAAGATTTTTTTTAAAAAATGGTCCATATCAAAAATCTTTTAAAAATGAAAAATAGGTGAATTTACTTTTAAAGAGTAAAACAAAATATAGTTGATATAAGTATCACAGTATAGGAAATGTTTATGTCCAAATTTTTACCTCAAAACTACATATGACATGACCAGCTATTTTTCTTCCCTTTTAGGGTGTGTTAACAAGATCATTATGGGTATGATTCATTAAAATGTTTTAATTCAAAGCTTCAGCTCCCATACACATTATAAACCAGTAATTCTCAAACACTGGAGAGCATCACAGTCTGCAGTGGACCATGTTAAACATACATTTGTCACCAAAAGAGTCAGTGGTTTATGGTGGAAGAATCACTGCTCTGTACCTAAGGCCCTTTATTGGAGCAAAACTAAATCATATTCTTTTTCAAACTTTTACAGATCAACACAAATACAGTTTTATTTTAAAATACAAAAGTTTGCTGTTGACCTAGTGTTTCAAGATTCATTATGGTCTTCAATCAGAATCATAATTGATAAAAACACCCTGAAAATTTATTTCTAACAGCAGCATATTTTAGCATGTGCCTATTCATATCTGCAGCCATATCAGATTTGTTAATAAAAACTTGATAGCTTGCACATGAGCTACATACACTAAAAAGATCCTGGCACTAGTGCAAAGCAACATGATGCAAAATTACACAAAGACTGATTGGACTGTAGAATCTACAGAACCAGAATACAATGGATCTTGTATTCTAGGACATATGAGAATATCACCCAATTTACTTTTCCTCCTCCTGACAATAGAGGCAGAAGTATGGCCCAGAACATAAAATAATAGGCCCAGAAGCCCTCAGGTGGCACAGTGGTAAAGAGTCCACCTGCCAATACAGGAAACACAAAAGACACAGATTTGACACTGGGTTGGGACAATCCCCTGGAGAAGGAAATGGTAACCTATACCAATATTCTTGCCTATAAAGTACCATGGACAGAGGAGCCTGGTAGGCTACAGTCCATGGGGTTGCAAAGAGTTGGACACGACTGAGCAACAGACACACAACCTTCACGTTTGACTAAATCATTTTACTTCCTTATTCCTTAATCACTTCACGAGTAAAACACAGTTTGTAACAGTGACTTTCCCACTCTAAACCACTGAATATTTGGTGACAAATGTATGTTTAACAAGATCTACTGCAGACTGTGATGCTCTTTAAAGTTTGAGAATCACTGGTTTACAACCTTCTCAAGTGACATTCAGTTCAGTCGCTCAGTCATGTCTGACGTTTTGCAACCCCACCAACCACGACACGCCACATTTCCCTGTCCATCACCAATTTCTGGAGCTTAACCAAACCCATGTCCATTGAGTTGGTGATAGCATCCAAGCATCTCATCCTCTCTCATTCCCTTCTCCTCCTGCCCACAGTCTTTCCCAGAATCAGGGTATTTTCAAATGAGTCAGTTCTTCACATCAGGTGGCCAAAGTACTGGAGATTCAGCTTCAGCATCAGTCCATCATTGAATATTCAGGACTTATTTCCTTCAGGATTCACTGGTTGGATCTCCTTGCAGTCCAAGGGACTCTCAAAAGTCTTCTCCAACAACATAGTTCAAAAGCATTAATTCTTTGGCACTCAGCTTTCTTTATGGTCCAACGCACATCCATACATGACTACTGGAAAAACCATAGCTTTGACCATATGGGCCTTTCTGGCAAAGAAATGTCTCTGCTTTTTACTTTGCTGTCTAGGTGTGTCATATCCTTTCTTCCAAGGAGCAAGTGTCTTTTAATTTCATAACTGCAATCACCATCTTCAGTGAATGTGGAGCCCCCAAAAAAAACAAAGTCTGTCACTGTTTCCATTGTTTCCCCATTTATTTGCCATGAAGTGATGGGACCAGATGCCATGATCTTAGTTTTCTGAATGTTGAGCTTTAAGCCAACATTTTCACTCTCCTCTTTCACTTTTATCAAGAGGCTTTTTAGTTCTTCTTCACATTCTGCCATAAGGGTGGTGTCATCTGCATATCTGAGGTTACTGATATTTCTCCTGGCAAATTTGATTCCAGCTTATGCTTCGTCCAGCCCAGCATTTCACATGATGTACTCTGTATATGTGTTAAATAAGCAGAATGACAATATACAGCCTTGATGTACTCGTTTCCTGATTTGGAACCAGTCTGGTGTCCATGTACAGTTCTAACTGTTGCTTCTTGACCTGCATACAGATTTCTCACGAGGCAGGTAAGGGTGTCTGGTATTCTCATCTCTTTAAGAATTTTCCACAGTTTGTTGTGATCCACAGTCAAAGGCTTTGGCATAGTCAGTAAAGCAGAAGTAGATGTTTTTCTGGAACTCTCTTGCTTTTTCTATTATCCAGCAGATGTTGGAAATTTGACCTCTGGTTCCTTTGCCTTTTCTAAATCAAGCTTGAACACGTGGAAGCTCACAGTTCGCATACCATTGAAGCCTGGCTTGGAGAATTTTGAGCATTACTTTGCTAGCCTGTGAGATGAGTGCAATTGTGCAGTAGTTTGAACATTGAGCATTGCCTTTCTTTGGCATTGGAATGAAAACTGACCTTTTCCAGTCCTGTGGCCACTGCTGAGTTTTCCAGATTTGCTGGCATGTTCAATGCAGCATTTCACAGCATCACCTTTTAGGATTTGAAATAGCTCAACTGGAATTCCATCACCTCCACTAGCTCTGTTCGTAGTGATGCTTCCTAAGGCCCACTAACTTCACATTCCAGGATGTCTGAATCTAGGTGAGTGATCACACCATCGTGGTTATCTGGGTCATGAAGATTTTTTTTGTATAGTTCTTCTGTGTATTCTTGCCACCTCTTCTTAAGATCTGCTTCTGTTAGGTCCATACTATTTGTGTCCTGTATTGTGCCCATCTTTTCATGAAACATTCCTTAATATCTCTAACTTTCTTGAAGAGATCTCTAATCTTTCCCATGCTATTATTTTCATCTATTTCTTTGCAGTGATCACTGAGGAAGGTTTTCTTGTCTCTCCTTGTTATTCTTTGGAACTCTGCATTCAAATGGGAATATCTTTCCTTTCCTCCTTTGCCTTTCGCGTTTCTTCTTTTCACAGCTATTTGTAAGGCCTCCTCAGACAGTCATTTTGCCTTTTTGCATTTCTTTTTCTTTGGGATGGTCTTCATCACTGTCTCTTGTCAATGTCATGAACCTCTGTCCACAGTTCTTTAGGCACTCTATCTGATCTAATCCCTTGAATCTATTCATCACTTCCACTGTAAGGGATTTGATTTGGGTCATACCTGAAAGGTCCAGTGGTTTTCCCTACTTTCTTCAATTTCAGTCTGAATTTGCCAATAAGGAGTTCATGATCTGAGCCACAGTCAGCTCCTGGTCTTGTTTTTGCTGACTGTATAGAGCTTCTCCATCCTTGGCTGCAAAGAATATAATCAGTCTGATTTTGGTGCTGACTATCTGGTGATGTCCATGTGTAGAGTCTTCTCTTTTGTTGGAAGAGGGTGTTTGCTATGATCAGTCCCTTCTCTCAGCAAAAGTCTTTTAGCCTTTGCTCGGCTTCATTTTGTACTCCAAGGGCAAATTTGCCTGTTACTCCAAGTATCTCTTGACTTCCTACTTTTGCATTCCAGTCCGCTATAATGAAAAGGACATCTTTTTTTGGGTGTTAGTTCTAGAAGGTCTTGTAGGTCTTCACAGAACCAATCAACTTCAGCTTCTTCAGCATTACTGGTCGGGGCATAGACTTGGATTACTGTGATATTGAATGGTTTGCCTTGGAAACAAACAGATTATTCTGTCGTTTTTGAGATTGCATCCACGTACTGCATTTCAGACTTTTTCGTTGACTATGAGGGCTACTCCATTTCTTCGAAGGGATTCTTGGCCACAGTAGTCAATATAATGGTCATCTGAGTTAAATTCACCCATTCTAGTCCATTTTAGTTCACTGATTCCTAAAATGTCAATGTTCATTCTTGCCATCTACTGTTTGACCACTCTGAGTTTGCCTTGATTCGTGGACCTAATATTCCAGGTTCCTATGCAATATTGCTCTTTACAGCATCGGACCTTGCTTCTGTCACCAGTCACATCCACAACTGGATGTTGCTTTTGCTTTTGCTCAATCTCTTCATTCTTTCTGGAGTTTTTCCACTGATCTCCTGTAGCATGTTGGGCACCTACCGACCTGGGGAGTTTATATTTCAGTGTCATATCTTTTTGCCTTTTCATGCTGTTCATGGGGTTCTTAAGGCAAGAATACTGAAGTGGTTTGCCATTCCCTCCTCCAGTGGACCAGGTTTTGTCAGATCTCTCCACCATGACATGTTAATCTTGGGTGGCCCTACATGGCATGGCTCATAGTTTCATTGAGTTAGACAAGGCTGTAGTCCATGTGATCAGTTTGGTTAGTTTTCTGTGATTGTGGTTTTCATTCTGTCTGCCCTCTGATGGATAAGGATAAGAGGCTTATGGAAGCTTCATGATGGGAGAGACTGACTGTGGGGGAAGCTAGGTCCTGTTCTGATGGGCAGGCCATGTTCAATAAATATTTAATCCAATTTTCTCTTGATGGGTAGGGATGTGTTCCCTCCCCGTTATTTGACCTGAGGCCAAACTATGGTGGAGGTAATGAAAATAATGGGGACCTCCTTCAGAAGGTCCCATGCACACACTGCCCCCAACCCTTCAGCAGTCCTCTGTCAACCTATGCCTCCACCAGAGACTCCTGGACACTCACAGGCAAATCTAGGTCAGTCTCTTGTGGGGTCACTGCTCCTTTCTCCTGGGTCCTGGTGGGAACAAGGTTCTGTTTGTACCCTCCAGGAATCTGTTTCCCCAATCCTGTGTAATTTCTGGAGGCTCTGTGGTGGGGTGAATGACATTACCACTTTTCAAATGAATTACAATAAAGATTATAAGGGGATTACCCAATATTGCACCTAAGTTTCCCTCCTAAAATATGGGAACAAACATCCCAAGTTATAAAAGAGCACTAACCTTTCAGGCCACTGGTCCATTTAATGTTTGGGCAGTGCTCTAGGTTAGAAAACTGCTGTAGGGGTAGGTCCAAGGACAGACTCTCTAACAGTAAACTGTGAGGAAAATAAGACACTTTATATTCAATGAGGCATAAAGGATGGTTATAATTATTCCAATTTTATAAATGAGTATTTACCCTTGCTAAATAATTCTGCCATGGAAATATGTTTATAAGTTCTGGAACCATGACTTGAACTCAGGCCTCCTGACTCTTGTCTAGCTTCTTGTGTCTTTCTATTATATCATGATGCCCTCCTGGTAAGTTGAAGGCATTTTTTGTATTTTCATTTTCAGAAGACATGTACAAATCAGTCAACACATTTTACAAATGCAGTATGTATCTTACCAATAGTATTCATTGAGACAAGCAATGCAAGAGGGAAAGTACTAAACAGATTCAGACAAACCATCACTTGGTGCCAAGGATTCCCAATGAAGTTCATTCTTTAGCATGTGCCAACAGAACACTAACTCGGAGAGGATTTGAAAAACAAGTAAACCTATTTTCTTCTTTTTGGAACATATCCCAGTGAAAATAACTTAATAAAAAAGTTGCATGCATATACCAAGGAATGCAAATTCATATGTTATGCTGACTAAACAAAATGATAAAGTGGGTATGGTTTTACCAGGGACAGATTTCTAGCAAGGGACTGGTCAGTTTGGCTTTCAACACACATAGGACAGATTACACTAGTCCTTTTATCATTTATTAGCAGTAGAATCCAGGCCAGTTTTTTTCCCTCCCCATAAAATGAGGGAAAACTCTATTCTTCATTGAGTATTATGAAGATTCACTGAAAGAATAAATGCAAAACACTTTGTAAAGCATAACAGCTATTGATTTGGAGTAGGCAGCAGGTTAAGAGCTTACAAATCCACTACAGACTTTTGAAGATGAAGAAGCAGATACTAGCTATCTTGGAAATTTCCACAATGCCTTATTCATATGGAACATTATATATACAAGCTGGCATTTATTCTTTCTTGCATTTGTTTCTTTTGCTCAAAAAACCCATTTATTGAATTAAGTTGTTAATTGAATAAAATACTCTAAAAAAGGAAAACATATTTATTCCCCGGGGGTATCATTCTAGTACCTTTTAAAGCATCTTAAATTATTTTTTAAGTATCCAAGGGCTAGAATATACAGTTCTGTGTTTATAACTAAAAGTATAAATCATATATGGACTGCTTTCTTTATTAACAAGGAGTTAAATAAAAATTATGCTATAATACATGTCATGTATACCTACACAACAGCCTTGTTTCTTATCAAGGTCAGCTACATAGGACTTCCTTTCAAGTATAGTCAGTTCAGTTCAGTTCAGTTCAGTCCCTCAGTCGTGTCTGACTCTTTGAGACCCCATGAATCGCAACACGCCAGGCCTCCCTGTCCATCACCAACTCCCGGAGTTTACTCACACTCATGCCCATTGAGTCGGTGATGTCATCCAGCCATCTCATCCTTTCTCATCCCCTTCTCCTGCTGCCCCCAATCCCTCCCAGCATCAGGGTCTTTTCCAATGAGTCAACTCTTGGCATGAGGTGACCAAAGTACTGGAGTTTCAGCATCAGTCCTTCCAATGAACACCCAGGACTGATCTCCTTTAGGATGGACTGGTGGATCTCCTTGCAGTCCAAAGGACTCTCAAGAGTCTTCTCCAACACCACAGTTCAACCTTGATTCATGGACCTAACATTCCAGGTTCTTATGCAATATTGCTCTTTACAGCATCGGACCTTGCTTCTATCACCAGTTCCATCCACAACTGGGTATTGTTTTTGCTTTGGCTCCATCCCTTCATTCTTTCTGGAGTTATTTCTCCACTGATCTCCAGTAGCATATTGGGCACCTACCGACCTGGGGAGTTCTTCTTTCAGTATCCTATCATTTTTCCTTCTCATACTGTTCATGGGGTTCTCAAGGCAAGAATACTGAAGTGGTTTGCCATTCCCTTCTCCAGTGGACCACATTCTGTCAGACCTCTCCACCATGACCCAACCGTCTTGGGTGGCCCCACACGGCATGGCTTAGTTTCATTGAGTTAGACAAGACTGTGGTCCTGTGATCAGATTGGCTAGTTTTCTGTGATTATGGTTTTAGTGTGTCTGCCCTCTGATGCCCTCTCGCAACACCTACTGTCTTAGTTGGGTTTCTCTTACCTCGGACGTGGGGTGTCTCTTCAGGGCTGCTCCAGCAAAGTGCAGCCGCTGCTCCTTACCTTGGAGGAGGGGTATCTTCTCACAGCTGCCCCTCCTGACCTAGAACGTGGAGTAGCCCTACCTATCTCCAGGTTCACATCCATGGATGGATTCAACTAACCAAGAATAAGAAATATTTGAAAAAAAAATTCCAGAAAATTCCAAAAGCAAAACTTGAATTTGCCACATTTTGACAACTATCCACATGACATTTGCACTGTATTTACAACTATTTACATAGAATTCATATTGTATCAAGTATTACAAGTAATCTAGAGATTATTTAAAGTATGTGGAGGATGTGTGTAGGTTAGACTTGAACTACCTCAGAATTTGATTATCTATGGTGGGAGCATACTACACCCTCAAGGATACTGAGGGATGACTGTACTTCTCTTTTAGATAAAATCCTTCCTCTACTACAGTGTCATTTCCCCAATTTAATCTGATTTACAAACGATTTTCAAGTACCATCTGCTAAAAAATATTGCCTGAGGAGCTTGATAAAAATACATATTCCTGGGTCTCACTGAGGAACTGAAATCAGAAATGAGGGAGATTCCTAACACTAAGATTTACCAGCTGTCATCCTTAGAGAAGTTATTTTACCTTTTCAAGTATCAGTATTCTCAGCTACAATATGAATGTAATAATATATTTTCTCTCAACTTCAGAGGGCATTTTATGAGAATCACCTATGGCTTCCCAGGTGGCTTGGTGGTAAGGAATTTGCCTGCCAATGCAGGAGACACAGGAGATGCAAGTTCTATTCTTGGGTTGGAAAGATCCCCTAGAGGAGGAAATGACAACCCACTCCACTATTCTTTTTTTTTTTTTTAGTTTACTTTTAATTGAAGGATAACTGCTTTACAATATTGTATTGGTTTCTGCCATATATCAACATGAATCAGCCATAGGTATACATATGTCCCCTCCTTCTTGAACCTCCCTCCCACCTCCCACCATATCCCACCCCTCTAGGTTGTCACAGAGCATCAGTTTGATTTTGAGCTACCTGAGTCATATAGCAAATTTCCACTGGCTATCTATTTTACGTGTGGTAGTATGTATGTTTCAATGTTTAACTCTCTCAATTCATCCCACCTTCTCCTTCTCCCCTGTGTCCACAAGTCTGTTCTCTATATCAACTACAAATTGTCACTTGCCAAGATGGTTGCCTACGGCCGAACAACAAGGACATGTGCCATCTGCCTCTGCAGAGACTAAACCCTGCACTGTCAAAGCTGTTGACCTTCAATACCTCCTGAGGGAGTTCAGTAAGGCGCTCTGTGCTCCAGGCAATCTGGTGGGACAGATCTTTAGATAGATGTTTTAGGAACAGATCTTATGATCCCAATCCTTGTATCTCCTCATGTCTAGAAAAGCACTAAATCCCTTCATGGTGATATCAGGTCCTCATGACTAGCAACAAACTGTTTGTAAAATGAATGCTTAATGGTATTGAAACCCCCGCCCTTCACCAAACCTTATATATTGACTTTCCCCCACGGCCGCTTTGGAGCAGGGTCTCAGAGCTATCTGAGGTGCTGCCTCCTGGGCTGCAGTCCTCATTCTACTCCAAATAAAACTTAACTCACAACTCTCAAGTTGTACATCTTTTTTTAGTCGACATCTATGTCTGTGTCTCCACTGCTGCCCTGCAAATAGGTTCATCAGCACCCATCTTTCTAGATTTCACTCCTGTATTCTTGCCTTGGAAATCCCTTGGGCAGAGGTGTCAAGTGGGCTACAGTTCATGGGGGTCACAAAGAGTCGGACACTTTTTAGAGAAATTAAATTTTGGCAAATGTAATATTTTAATTAAGAATACTATAAATCTGTCCAGCAAGTTCTTTTATCAGGTATACTGCAAAGATAAACATCAACCCAGTTCTGTTCACACAATAACAATTAACGAGTTTCTGAATATCTCTACCTATTCTTTCCTATCCTCAATAATGAGGAAGTCAATCAGTAAATTCTTCATGCTTTTATTTGAAAAACAGACTTTTTTTTTTTTTTTTTTTTTTGGCCCGTGGAGACCTTACTAATCATGTAATAGCAAATCTAATACTCTTTAAAGTTATTGGTATGACACCTGCAGAAACAAGAAAATAAAGTCTCATCTTTTTCTTTTTTAGTAGTTTTTTTATTATTATTATTTTACTTTATTTTTTTCCATTTACTTTTATTAGTTGGAGGCTAATTACTTTGCAATAATGTAGTGGTTTTTGCCATACATTGACATGAATCAGCCATGGATTTACATGTATTCCCCATCCCGATCCCCCCTCTCACCTCCCTCTCAACCTGATCCCTCTGGGTCTTCCCAGTGCACCAGCCCTGAGCAGTTGTCTCATGCATCCAACCTGGGCTGGTGATCTGTTTCACCCAGCAATCCCACTTCTGGGCATACACACCGAGGAAACCAGATCTGAAAGAGACACATGCACCCCAATGTTCATCACAGCACTGTTTATAATAGCCAGGACATGGAAGCAACCTAGATGTCCATCAGCAGACGAATGGATAAGGAAGCTGTGGTACATATACATCATGGAATATTACTCAGCCATTAAAAAGAATTCATTTCAATCAGTTCTAATGAGATGGATGAAACTGGATCCCATTATACAGAGTGAAGTAAACCATTTCTGGTTTATATTGGATAAAGACCAATATACTAATGCATATATATGGAATTTAGAAAGATGGTAACAATAACTCTATATGCAAAACAGAAAAAGAGACACAGATGTACAGAACAGACTTTTGGACTCTGCGGGAGAAGGCGAGGGTGGGATGTTTAGAGAGAACAGCATCAAAACATGTATATTATCAAGTCTCATCTTTATGACGATAATACTAATATCTTCTAGAGAAGAGCTTCAGTCAATCCAGTTAGACAACAAATTAATGGCCCCTTACTATGAATAAGGCACTTGCATGGTTCTGATCACAAGACCCAAAAAGGCTCGCTCCATTTTTTCATTCAGTTCACAAGTACTGTTAAATGTTACTTCAGAGATGGCTCTCAAACAAATCCATTCTCCATTCCCACTTCCAAGTCCTCAAAATCTCTTTCCCAAGCACTATAGTAGTCTCCTAGATAATTTCCTAGCCTCTCATCTCCTTTCCTTCACTCCATTCTTTTTTCTTAGAATATTTTTCCATGCTTTTAAAAACTTAACCTTAAACTTAGCCAACTTTTGTAGGATTTCGAGTCAGTTCCCATGCATCTACAATGCACCTCAATAAAACTAGTTACTCAGTCTCTCAAGAATATACAAAGTATTTCCACACATCTCTTCTTTCTCCAAACTCTTCTCTTTCAATTTTCTTTCTTTGTAACTCTGCCTGAAAAATAAAAATCCTACTCATGCCTCAGAAACCAGTTCTAAAGCCATCTTTAAGAAGCTATCTGAATCTCTCAAGTCAGGATCAATAACTTTCCCACTTTCATATTTTTCACATGCCTCTACTGCACAGCTCTATAGAAGTATACTGGATTACCCAAAGAGTTCATTTGAGAAACCCAAATATTTAGTTGAATATAGTATAACAGATTTTCTGAATTTAATAGGGATCATGGTATTGATACCACATTCATGGTATGAAAAATAAATATATTCAAATAAAATATACTTTAATCCAGTGAAACCAATTACTATGAATAAGTTATATATTATTTATTAACCCATAATTTTTCATTTTCATTCTATAACATTTTTTCATGTAAAATATTTAATACTTGCTCCCTTGAAGAGCAGTTTAAGAAATCACAATAACAGAGTATTTTAGGATGAACAACCAACTGAAATAAATAATTTTAACTAAGTGTATAAAATGATATTTCTCAAATATTTCTAGTTAGTTATATCTTGGAGGGAGACCACATTATAATGAGCTTATAAATTTCTTCATGAAGAACATGCAGGGTTTTTCCCAAGATGCACTAAATTACTCAACATAAGATGAATTTCACTTTAACCAAGTTCTCCATGGCTTTGATATTTTTATTTTAAAAAAACTCAATGCTAATTAGTCTCCCTCAGTCAAATTAACTGAACTGGGGCAGTCTGGTTTCTTTCTATGTCACACAGAATCCTAAACAATTCCATCAATTTGTCATTTTCAAGTGATATACATAAAGGTTACTAGCAGGGCAGGAAGATCACATCACAATGATATAAACAGCAAAACTGACTTATGAAAAACTAGCAGAATTTTCAGTATATTACCTTCAATCTAGATATGAAGATCTAGTGGGACTCTGTGGGAGAAGGCGAGGGTGGGATGTTCTCAGAGAATAGCATTGAAACAAGTATACTATCAAGGGTGAAACAGGCCACCAGCCCAGGTTGGATGCATGAGACAAATGCTCAGGGCTGGTGCACTGGGATGACCCAGAGGGATGGGATGGGGAGGGAGGCGGGAGGGGGGATCGGGATGGGGAATACATGTAAATCCATGGCTGATTCATGTCAATGTATGGCAAAAACCACTACAATATTGTAAAGTAATTAGCCTCCAACTAATAAAAATAAATGAAAAAAAAATGATATGAGGGAAAAAAAAGAAAAGAAAAATGAAAAAAAATGATATGAAGATCTTTGAAATACTAATGTCATATACAGGTCTCTAAAGAAAACAATAGAGTTATTCACAAATGGTAGATAGACCCTGAAGTCATTTGTTCTGTGACTAACCGCATATATGGTGCTTGTAGCTCAGTCGTGTCCAACTCTTTATGACCCCAGAGTCTGCCAGGCTCTTCTGTCCATGGAATTCTCCAGGCAAGAATACTGGAGTGGGTTGCCATTTCCTTCTCCAGGAGATCTTCCCAAACTAGAGATCGAACCCGGGTCTCCTGCATTGCAGGTAGATTCTTTACTGAGCCACCATGGAAGCCCTTATACCTCTTATACACCTCTTAGGTATATATGCCTTTTATATACTGCATACATCTGTTAGTAAATAAACTGTCTAAAGGAGTTCTTAGTACCTAGACAAAATAATTGGCAAGGGTGTTTACCATTCTTTTAAAATATTCACCTTGTTTGTTTTGGTGAAGTTTGGTTTACTCTTTGAAAAAAGTCAAGAATTGGGCTGAGGTCATAAAAAGTCTATATTTAAATCCTTAAAATATATCTGTCTATTTTCCCTGACTTGCTATGTTGTTACAAACCACTTTAAACACCAGATAGCTTTTAGTTAAGTCCATAAAAAAAGTAGATTCTACCTCTTTAAGCAAACATGTTGCAAAGAAAAGGTTAATAAAATTCATGGCTTAAATACAGGGGAAAATATTGCAACCCAATTTTGACCTGTGATATTTGAGCCTGCAGATCAAATGCTTTCCCATGTAGAATAATACCTTCCTTGACATTGCTGTATTTTATTGAAGCATCAGTATCAGTACAACCTCTTTAAGAAATGCAAAAGTACTGACTGGCAGCACTATCAATAAGTGCAGGGAGTTTAATTTACTTCTCACACAGGAAGGTAATGGAAAAAAGAAGGCAGGCAAATTTTTATTGTCCTGATTAGAAGAAATTTATGTGGGCTTAAGTCACAATCATTTGAAATTTTTATTATAAATCAAAATATTATCTTTCTCTTATTCAATATGTCATTATTTTCTGGAAACTGATGAGCAAATAGAATTTATTTTCCAATAATGTTGCATAGAATAACTGGTTTTACAAAAAAAAAAAAATCAGTGACATAGAATCCTTACACTGGAATGCACATTTCACCAGAGGGCACTATACTGCATAAAAAAGATAAGCCAAATTCTTGCTAACAGTGTATAGTTTACATGTGTAAGGATAAGGAGACTGTGATTCTCTACACTAGCCCAAAATAAATGAAAAGCAGACATGTTTTTAAAAGAACTGAAAATATCAAGATCCTCCTCTAAAATTCTACAGAACCTATATAATGTATTTGATCATTATATGCATTTGTTGTTTCATGTGTGCACATGTTGTTTATCCAATGGAATTCATTGAAGGTAGGAAATAGGAACAGATCATTCACATTTTTGGAATCTATCATCTCTGAATTAGTTCTAAATATATTAATGAACCCTACTTGTTAAATTCATTTTAGTAGATTAGATGGAGTTATTTGAAGTGGGACGTGTAATAATACTTGGAGCTAAAATTTTTAAATCCCTAAAAGACTTTTTTCCCCACAAAGTTTTGGATCTGCAACTAACAAAAAATGAGACTTGTCTATGGAGATTCGCGTTTACAATAAAACTGTCCAAATGGCAAAAAAAAAAAAAAAAAAAGTTTACATAGAGTTAACCAAGACAACAACCTTTAGCAACAATCTACAAAACCTCAATCTCATATCCCATAAAGGAAGACTGGATTTTTTTCAGATATTACTCTTATTAATTACCATTAATTTAGCATTTATTATGTGACAGGTCCTGTGCAAAGATACATAACACACACATACACACACACTTACTTATACAAAATATTTAATTTTCACTATATCATGATTTCTGCAGTATTTTTTACTGGTAAAGTCAAGCTGATTACAAACAGATTGAATGGTAAAAGTCAAAGCAGCTATTTGCATCATTTAATTATTAGTAAAATATTCATTATAATGTTTCAATTAAACTCAATACTTATTGAGCACCTCCTGTTTGTAAGGCACTGTTTTGTGGAAAAATCAAGACACACAAGGCTTCTTACTGATTCCAAGGTGATAACAACCTAGAAAGCAGCAATCAGGTATACAAAGTGCTCTTTTCTTTGCCTAGGGTCTTTTGGATTCTTTTTCAAATACAATTGTTTAATTCAACATTATTCATAATAATGAGAATATGATGTAATATTTTGGTCATTGTTCTATGAAAGTTGACTGTGTATAAATCTGCAATTGCATCCAAGAACACTCAACAGATACTAGACATGTCTGGGACACTGATAGAAGTAAGGTGAACCAAGCACCTAGCAATAAGAGTGTCATAGTATGAATATGGGCCAGCACCGCCTCACCTACAAAGCACAAGTCAGGGAATCCACAGGTGTTGGAAACTACAGTAAGAATAAAGAGAAATCCAAGTTGAGTCTTGAAGCTCAAACTCCAATAGTTTGTCCACCTGATGTGAAGAACTGACTCAATGGAAAAGACCCTGATGCTGGGAAAGATCAAAGGAAGGAGGAGAAGGGGACAACAGAGGATGAGATGGTTGAATGGCATCAGAGACTCAATGGACATGAGTTTGAGCAAGCTTCGGGAGTTGGTGATGGACAGGGAAGCCTGGCATGCTGCAGTCAATGGGGTTGCCAAGAGTCAGACACGACTGAGAGACTGAACTGAACGTTACCAGCATCAGGGTCTTTCCCATTAAGTTGGCTTTGCATTGAATTTCCTTTAGTATTGACTGGTTTGGTCACAGCCTTGTCATGGTGAAGGGGCTTGCATAACTCAGTGAAGCTATGAGCCATGCTGTGCAGGGCCATTCAAGACAGACGGGTTAGAGTGAAAAGTTCTGACAAAATGTGGTCCACTGGAGAAGAGAATGGCAAACTACTCCAATATTCTTGGCTTGAGAACCCCATGAATAGTATGATAAGGGTCCTCATATAGACTATTAAGTATTGTATATAATATATAGTATTGAAGGATTGGCAATAGAAAAATTATAAATTTTATTTTTATGATGTTTCACTGCCAGAGGGACATTAAAATATGAAAATCAAAAACTTTCATTTTAATATTTTGTATTTCTAATTCAGCTATAATCTACATAGTAACATTTTTAGAATTTTGGTCTCACGGCCAAAGAAAAGTCTTACCTTTGGGTTACTTTTGGGTTGACTTTTATTCTTTGGGTTTAGTTACTTAATGACTATTATGCCCTATCTGAGAGCATTCAGACTAAACTGAAAATTATAGTAGTTTATATAATCCATTCTGAAGCTGTTATAGAGCCATACAGGCTAATATTATTTTAAGCATGCCTATCTGTGATGTGCTCTTGTCCATTATTTGAACCTATCAATATTATGGAGTCTTAATAAGCAATTAAATAAATTGCACTTGCTCATTGACATGGTTTATGAAAGTGAATGCAATCAAGCCCCCCAACCACCCCCAAGTTATCATTCTTCCTATTTAATATAATCGGGTTTTAATTCCAGCAATAAAAATAGCAATGTGGGTTGTCTACAGCATTCAGACAGTTCTGCCACAGTTAAATGATAACTAAGTCAAAATATCTAATGACAATTAACTTCCTATACTTTCTAAATATTTGTGTGAATATGGAGACCTGTAGTATTTTGCATAGAATATAGCTACCTTAATCCTTAATCTATCTAGGGCAAATTCTAGCATTTCGCAAAAATTTTGAAGAGTTTTTGAATCTTTTCAAAAACTCTCTACTAATTATATAAAGATCCTCAAAGTCACTTCTAGTTAATCTTTAGCTAGCTTTTCTGGAAATATAGCCAAGCAAATAAATTGTTTTACTATCTACCATGTACTCAGTCATGTAATAGATGTTGTGGGAGAGGCAACTGTGTTTAAGGTATGTATTAGTTTCTTACTGCTGCTGTAATAAGTTATCACAAACTTAGTGATTTGAAACAGCATACATGCATTTTCTTATAGTTCTAGAGGACAGAAGTCTAAATTCAAGGTATCGGTATGGCTTGGTTCCTTCAGAGGAGAATCCATTTTCCTGCTTTTTTTCTGGTCTCTAGAGGCCACCTGCATTCACCTTCCTCACATCACTCCCACCTCTTGCTTCCATCATCACATCTCCTACTACTGACTGATCCTCCACGTCAGTTTTATAAGGTCCCTTTTGATTATATCAGGTCCACTCTGATAATCCAGGAAACTTTCCTTATTTTAGGATCTTTAACCATAATTACATCAGCAAAATCCTTTTTCCATGTAAGGTAACATTCACAGGTTCTGGAGATTAGGATGTGGAAGTCTTTGTGGTTTATATTGAAAAGATAGAAACTGATGTCAAATATCTTATCTGATAAGATCAATGGGGTAGCCACAGATAAATACTCTTATCATGGGCACCATCAAAGAATATCTCCTTACCTGTAATTAGACAGAATGTTGGGGTAAGAGGGCAACATAACTCTTCTCAACTACTGATTTGCCCTGAATTTCAATCACTATCCTATCTTCCCATAGTTCTTGATTTATAGCATTTATATAATGGAACAGAAAAAAGAAAACAGAGACTAGAGAAAAGAAAATGGATTTAACAATGCATGCTAATTACATTCTCAGCAGACATTAGCTTATCTGTAATTACTATTGAGTATCCCTTTTATGTTATCAATTGTACAGATAAAAATACCTAAAATGCTCCAGACCACATAAAATTTTTAAAGCTCCCTTTCTTTGAAGTTAAACAGACTATCTAACTGATAAAACAACCTCCTTCTCTACTGAGGTAGCATTTCTTTATTAATAGCTGCCCAAAGACAGGTCAGTAATTATATGCAAACCATTTTAGATGTATATGACAATAAATCAAACCTAGAAAAACAATATTATTTATTCTATCTCATCTTCTTGGCATATATTTCCTCTCTACTCTAACCCTATTACTGCATTTCTGATACACTATGTCCTAGAATTTCCTTCTTTCTTATAGTGGAATCTCAGATGTATATACATATTGGTACCTTCCTGGTATCGAATTGCAAAAGTTTTATTAAGTGTTTTCCCCAAAATCATCTAAGTCAAACTGCAAGTTACCTTATTAGGTACTGCTGAAGAGGAAGTATATACCAAATAAAATATATTGTAGTTTCTCCCTTCTACAATAAGATTTGAAACAGGGTCCATTGCTAAAGCTTTTTACATATACTCTTTTATTTTTCTTTCTTTTTCCTTTTAATTGAAGGTTAATTACTTTACAATATTGTGGGGGCTTCTGCCATATATTCACATGAATCAGCCACGGGTTTACATGTGTTGCCCATCCTGACCCTCCCTCCCACCTCCTTCCCCATCCCATCCCTCAGGGTCATCCCAGTGCACCAGCCCTGAGCACCCTGCCTCATGCACTGAACCTGGACTGGTGATCAATTTCACATATAATAATATATATGTTTCAATGCTATTCTCTCAAATTATACCAACCTCGCCTTCTCCCACAGAGTTCAAAAATCTGTTCTTTACATATGTGTCTCTTTTGCTGTCTTGCATATAGGGTTATCGTTACCATCATTCTAAAATCTATATATAGGAGGAGGAGCCAAGATGGCGGAGGAGTAGGACGTGGAGACCACTTTCTCTCCTACAAATTCATCAAAAGAATAACTGAACACAGAGCAAACTTCGCGAAACAACTTCTGATCGCTAGCTGAGGTCATCAGGCACCCAGAAAAGCAGCCCATTGTCTTCGAAAGGAGGTAGGACAAAATATAAAAGATAAAAAGTGAGACAAAAGAGCTAAGGACGGAGATCCGTCCCGGGAACTCTTAGGCGGCATTGCTTGGGGTAGGGTCGGGGCTTGAGTGCCCTGAGGACAATCGAAGGGAGCTTCTGTGAGTTGCCAACTTGAACTGTGGGAGACCAAAAAGAGAGAGTAAATTAACCGGCCCGAACACACTGCCGGCCACTTGCAGAACAAAGAGACCGAGAGGGTCCAGAGAAGAGCTCGCAGGCTGCGGACCGGCCCAGCCCCGCCGGAGGCAGGAGGCAGGGGGGAGGGGAAGGTCGCGGCGAGACACAGGGCGCAGCACCCGACCGGCGCGGGCGGGGACTGGGGCTGGGGACGCGGAGGGCAGAAGGCGCAGGCACCTGACTGGCGCCAGCGGAAACTGAGACTGGGTCCGTGGAAGGGAGTGGGCGCGCCACACCTGGGGAGAGTGCGCCCACCAAGCCCCTGGCTGCCTGGACCGCTCTGACGGGGAAGGCACAGAGGGCAGGCGCAGCTTTTCGCTCCGCGCTTTTGTGGAACACCCGAGGGCTGGAACCTCGCGCAGCGCGGGGCGCGCTCCATATAGAACAGCCGGGAGCCTGAGCAGCACAGACGGAGAAAGCAGCGTCAGCCCCTCCGGGCAGCGCCAGCCCCTCCCGGCAGCGCCAGCCCCTCCC
>NC_057419.1:76884683-76919534 GCF_019320065.1 Cervus canadensis
CTGGAGCCCATTATACAGAGTGAAGTAAGCCAGAAAGATAAAGAACATTACAGCATACTAACACATATATATGGAATTTAGAAAGATGGTAACGATAACCCTATATGCAAAACAGAAAAAGAGACACAGAAATACAGAACAGACTTTTGAACTCTGTGGGAGAAGGTGAGGGTGGGATATTTCAAAAGAACAGCATGTATACTATCTATGGTGAAACAGATCACCAGCCCAGGTGGGATGCATGAGACAAGTGCTCCGGCCTGGTGCACTGGGAAGACCCAGAGGAATCGGGTGGAGAGGGAGGTGGGAGGGGGGATAGGGATTGGGAATACATGTAAATCCATGGCTGATTCATATCAATGTATGACAAACCCACTGGAAAAAAAAATAATAAAAAAAATAAATAAAATAAAATCTATATATATGCATTAATATACTGTATTGGTGTTTTTCTTTCTGACTTACTTCACTCTGTATAATAGGCTCCAGATTCATCCAACTCATTAGAACTGATTCAAATGCATTCTTTTTAATAGCTGAGTAATATTCCACTGTGTATATGTACCACAGCTTTCTTATCCATTCGTCTGCTGATAGACATCTAGGTTGCTTCCATGTTCTGGCTATTGTAAACAATGTTGCGATGAACATTGGGGTACACGTATCTCTTTCAATTGTGGTTTCCTCGGTGTGTATGCCCAGCAGTGGATTGCTGGGTCATATGACAGTTCTATTTCCAGATTTTTAAGGATTCTCCACACTGTTCTCCGTAGTGGCTGTACTACTTTGCATTCCCACCAACAGTGTAATAGGGTTGCTTTTTCTCCACACCCTCTCCAGCATTTATCATTTATAGGCTTTTTGATAGCAGCCATTCCGATTGGTGTGAGATGGTACGACATTGTGGTTTTGATTTGCATTTCTCTGATAATGAGTGATGTTGAACATCTTTTCCTGTGTTTGTTAGCCATTTGTATGTCTTCTTTGGAGAAATGTCTGTTTAGTTCTTTGGCGCATTTGTTGTTTGGGTCGTTTATTTTTCTGGATTTGAGCTGCAGGAGTTGCTTGTATATTTTTGAGCTTAATTCTTTGTTGCTTCATTTGCTATTATTTTATCCCATTCTGAAGGCTGTCTTTTCACCTTGTTTATAGTTTCCTTCATTGTGCAAAAGCTTTTAAGTTTCATTAGGTCCCACTTGTTTATTTTTGCCTTTATTTCCATTACTCTGGGAGGTGGGTCATACAGGATCCTGCTGTGATTTATGTCAGAGCGTGTTTTGCTTGTTTTCCTCTAGGAGTTTTATACTTTCTGGTCTTACATTTAGATCTTTAATCTATTTTGAGTTTACTTTTGTGTATGGTGTTAGAAAGTGTTCTAGTTTCATTCTTTTACAAGTGGTTGACAAGTTTTCCCAGCGCCACTTGTTAAAGAGATTGTCTTTTCTCCATTGTATATTCTTGCCTCCTTTGTCAAAGATAAGGTATCCACAGGTGTATGGATTTATCTCTGGGCTTTCAATTTTGTTCCATTGATCTATGTTTCTGTCTTTGTGCCAGTAACATACTGTCTTGAAGACTGGCTTTGCAGTAGAGCCTGAAGTCAGGCAGGTTGATTCCTCCAATTCCATTCCTCTTTCTCAAGATTGCTTTGGTTATTCAAGATTTTTTGTATTTCCATACAAATTGTGGAATTATTTGTTCTAGTTCTCTGAAAAACACCATTGGTAACTTGATAGGGATTGCATTGAATCTATAGATTTGGGTAGTATACTCATTTTGACAATATTGATTATTGTGATCCATGAACATGGCATATTTCTCCATCTATTTGTGTTATCTTTGATGTCTTTCATGAGTGTTTTATAGTTTTCTATATATAGGCCTTTTGTTTCTTTAGGTAGATTTATTCCTAAGTATTTATTCTTTTCACTGCAATGGTGAATGGAATTGTTTCCTTAATTTCTCTTCCTGTTTTCTCACTGATAGTGTATAGGAATGCAAGGGATTTCTGTCTGTTTATATCCTGCAACTTTACTATATTCATTGATTAGCTCTAGTAATTTTCTGGTGGGGTCTTTAGGGTTTTCTATGTAGAGGATCATGTCATGTGCAAACAGTGAGAGTTTTACTTCTTTTCTAATCTGGATTCCTTTTATTTATTTTCCTGTCTGATTGTTGTGGCTAAAACTTTCCAAACTATATCGAATAATAGTGGTGAGAGTGTACACCCTTGTCTCATTCTTGACTTTAGGGGAAATGTTTTCAATGTTTCGCCATTGGGGATAATGTTCGCTGTGGGTTTATCATATACGGCTTTTAATATGTTGAGGTATGTTTCTTCTTTGCCTGCTTTCTGGAGGATTTTCATCATAAATGGATATTGAATTCTGTCAAAGGCTTTCTCTGCATCTATTGAAATAGTCATATGGTTTTTATCTTTCAATTTGTTAATATTGTGTATTATGTTGATTGGTTTCTGGATATTGAAGAATCCTTGCACCCCTGGGATAAAGCCCACTTGTTCATGATGTATGATCTTTTCAATATGTTGTCAGATTCTGTTTGCTAGAATTTTGTTAAGAATTTTTGCATCTATGTTCATCATTGATATTGGCCTGTAGTTTTCTTTTTTTGTCGCATCTTTGTCTGGTTTTGATATTAGGGTGATGATGGCCTCATAGTATGAGTTTGGAAGCTTACCTTCCTCTGCAATTTTCTGGAAGAGTTTGAGTAGGATAGGTGTTAGCTCTTCTCTAAATTTTTAATAGAATTCAGCTGTGAAGCCGTCTGGTCCTGGCTTTTGTTTGTTGGAAGATTTCTGATTACAGTTTTGATTTCTGTACTTGTGATGGGTCTGTTAAGATTTTCTATTTCTTCCTAGTTCAGTTTTGGAAGGTTATACTTTTCTAAGAATTTGTCCATTTCTTCCAAGCTGTCCATTTTATTGGCATATAGTTGCTAATAGTAGTCTCTTATGATCCTTTGTATTTATGTGTTATCTGTTGTGATTTCTCCATATTCATTTCTAATTTTGTTGATTTGATTCTTCTCCTTTTGTTTCTTGATGAGTCTGGCTAATGGTTTGTCTATTTTATTTACCTTCTCAAAGAACCAGCTTTTAGCTTTGTGGATTTTGGCTATGGTCTCCTTTTTTGTTTTGCATTTATTTCTGCCCTAATTTTTATTATTTCTTTCCTTCTACTAACCCTGGGGTTCTTCATTTCTTCTTTTTCTAGTTGCTTTAGGTGTAGAGTTAGGTTATTTATTTGATTTCTCTCCTGTTTCTTGAGGTAGGCTCGTATTGCTATGAACCTTCCCCTTAGCATTGCTTTTACTGAATCCCATAGGTTTAGGGTTGTTGTGTTTTCATTTTCATCCGTTTCTATGCATATTTTGATTTCATTTTTGATTTATTCTGTGATTTGTTGGTTATTCAGAAGTGTGTTGTTTAGCTTCCATATGTTTGTATTTTTAACTTTTTTTCCAGTAGTTGAGATCTAATCTTACCACATTGTGATCAGAAAAGATGCTTGAGATGATTTCATTTTTTTTTAAATTTACCAAGGCTAGAGTTATGGCCCAGGATGTGATCTATCATGGAGAAGGTTCCGTGTGTACTTGAGAAAACAGTAAAATTCATTGTTTTAGGGTGAAATGTCCTATAGATATCAAGTAGGTCTAATTGGCCCATTGTATCATTTAATGTCTATACACTCTTATAGTGGTTTGAAGTGAAAGTTGTTCAGTCGTGTCCAACTCTTCATGACCTCATGGACTACATCAGTTCAGTTCAGTTGCTCAGTCGTGCCCAACTCTTTGTGACCCCATGAATCGCAGCACGCCAGGCCTCCCTGTCAATCACCAACTCCCAGAGCTTACTCAAACTCATGTCCATCATGTCAGTGATGCCATCCAGCCATCTCATCCTCTGCCGTCCCCTTCTCCTCCTGCCCCCAGGAGGGTCTTTTCCAATGAGTCAATGCTTCGCATGAGGTGGCCAAAGTATTGGAGTTTCAGCTTCAGCATCAGCCCTTCCAATGAACACCCAGGACTGATCTCCTTTAGGATGGACTGGTTAGATCTCCTTGCAGTCCAAGGGACTTTCAAGAGTCTTCTCCAACATCACAGTTCAAAAGCATCAATTTTTCAGCACTCAGCTTTCTTTATAGTCCAACTCTCACATCCATATATGACCACTACAAAAACCATAGCCTTGACTAGACGGACCTTGGTTGGCAAAGTAATGTCTCTGTTTTATAATATGCTATCTAGGTTGGTCATAACTGTCCTTCCAAGGAGTCTTTTAATTTCATGACTGCAGTCACCATCTGCAGTGATTCTGGAGCCCCAAAAAATAAAGTCTGACACTGCTTCTGCTGTTTCCCTGTCTATTTCCCATGAAGTGATGGGACCAGATGCCATGATCTTAGTTTTCTGAATGTTGAGCTTTAAGCCAACTTTTTCTCTCTCCTCTTTCACTTTCATCAAGAGGCTTTTCAGTTCCTCTTCACTTTCTGCCATAAGGGTGGTGTCATCTGCATATCTGAAGTTATTGATAATTCTCCCAGCAATCTTGATTCCAGCTTGTGCTTCTTCCAGCCCAGCGTTTCTTATGATGTACTTTGCATATAAGTTAAATAAGCAGGGTGACAATATACAGCCTTGACATACTCCTTTTCCTATTTGGAACCAGTCTGTTGTTCCACGTCCAGTTCTAACTATTGCTTCCTGACCTGCATATAGGTTTCTCAAGACGTGGGTCAGGTGGTCTGGTGGTCCCATCTCTTTCAGAATTTTCCACAGTTTACTGTGATCCACACAGTCAAAGGCTTTGGCATAATCAATAAAGCAGAAATAGATGTTTTTTCTGGAACTCTCTTGCTTTTTCGATGATCCAGCAGATGTTGGCAATTTCATCTCTGGTTCCTCTGCCTTTTCTAAAACCAGCTTGAACATCTGGAGGTTCTTGGTTCACGTATTGCTGAAGCCTGGCTTGGAGAATTTTGAGCATTACTTTACTAGCGTGTGAGATGAGTGCAATTGTCCATGTAATTCTCCAGGCCTGAATACCGGGGTGGGTAGCCTTTCCCTTCTCCAGGGGATCTTCCTAACCCAGGTCTCCCACATTGCAGGCAGATTCTTTACCAGCTGAGCCACCAGGGAAGCCCATAGTAGTTTATGCCATGCCAAAAATTTAGGAGACATTTTCCTCTGATGGCATCAATTATAATCTCGAGGTAGCTGGTACCTCTGACTAGGTTTTCACAGTATCTAGTCAGATATCTCACTCTGGTATAATGAAATATCCCTCATTAAATTTTATTGTCATCCTATATAACTGTAATACTTCACTAACTACTGTTAATAAGCTATTCCAAAATCCTTAAGTAAATTGAGCTATATGGCAAAGAAAGTATTATAGAAAATATTGCCCAATGACTAGAGAACTCTAAGTACATTGCAACTTCTTTTCTACCATCACTATTGTCAGTCTGGCTTTGATAGGACCCAGTCCCTTTAAGACTTTGTTTCTCTATTCACAAAATGAGATAGTACTAACTTGACAAAGTGTCAAGAAAATATATGTATGAAGAAGGAAGTCCATATATGCCCTACAGTTTAGATCACCAGTATCATTAGGAAAGTGTTAATTGACTTATATATCCTATAACCCAACCTGGTATCTGGAACCCAATTTGTATGGATTCTCACTATTCTTTTCCCCAATATGCTTTCTTTGTAGTGTTGAATGAAATGTTATCTCATCTTCTCCTTGAAGTTTCAGCAAATAGCATAATTAAATCCTGCACAGTAGAAATGTAAGACTTTTTCCACTTTATAGCTCCCTATAAACATCCTACTTAACACTCAACAGCCTGAATTATTTTTTAAGGATTGTTGCTACTTGTCTTCAAAACACCATTTTATTATTTAAATGCAGTAGACAAGAGAAACAGAACAATGATAGGTGTTCAGTGACTCTATTCCCCCTTGAAATATATTTTTCAGTATTTGGAATGCTCACTGATAATTTCAATGAATAAATGACATCAAAATAAATAGATATTCATTATAAAGATGACAATCTCTATTCCATTTATAATCAGAGCCTGATGAGAACCTATCTGAAGAAAACTAGCATTTGCCAATACCCTTCAAAAATGTGCTAGTATATCAATGATTAAGATGTGTTCTATATTCTAAGCAATCAAATATAAATCATTTCAATTTTGTGTCATTATTTCGAATATCTTTTCCTCAAGTCTGATCCAGTTGGTGGCTCAATTTGCCAATGTTTAATTAATGTATTATTTTAGTTAGTACAGAATAGAACAGTCAAAAAGAACATAGGTTTGGTGTCAGACAATTCCTGGCTCTGCATTGACTAGCTCTTTTACCTAATTTTCCTTAGCTTCAGCTTTCTCAACTGTAAAAAGAGACTAACAATGGCAAACTTGTATGGTGCTTGTGAGGATTAAATTGGGTAATGAATGGAAAGTCCCAAGCACTGTGTCTGCCTCATAGATGATGCTCAGTAAATGGAAATTATTATTATAACTTCAAACCCTATAAAAAGATTACAGGCTTATTTTTTTCTAGGAACGTCAATCTACAAATTTTCATTTAATTATAGTGCAGCAGCCATGTCTGTTTGGGTACAGATATGTGGTAATGAATGTCATTTAATAAATCAGTTTTGAAACTAATGTTATGGGGCATTAGAAAGTTACTCAAAATTTATTTAGTAATTTCTCTCTGTATATATATACATATCAATATATATGTGTATATATGTATATATATATATATATATATATACATATATATCAATAGAGTAGGTATGAAAGAAAGCTATATGATGCTCTACACTGAATAAATATCACTCTGAATGGTTTATCAAAACTGTGAAAATGGGTAAACTTCAAAAGCAACTACAAAAAATACAGAAATTAATCACTACCACAAAAGTGGTATCAATCAAGGGCAAGATTCTAGAGAATCAGGCATGCCAGAAGGTTCAGTATGCACTGGATAAGGAATCAGGCCCTTTAGCAAACTAAAAGACATGTTCTTCCTCTGCCTCAGCCTCTTAAACTAATTATCTAGAAATTATAGCCTGAAGTGAAGTCCTGTCCCATCTCATTAAGATTCCCTACCACTATACAGTATAAACAACTGGAGAAAAGAAATAGTCACATGAATGAGAGAGTAAAACTATTGATGGTGCTTCCCAATATTCTGAGGGAATGTAGAAAGTTGCCTCTTACAGGTAGGGTTCACCAGAGGCATATACTCTTCACCACCAGATGTTTTACTAAGGTTTGACCGAAACCCAGTCTCTGCACATGTATGGCCATCTCAGGTTTTCCAAAGATCACTCACCATTCCCAATCATTGAAGAAGAGGAAAAATAAGATTGTAGCACATTAATCTTCCATTTCTTGAGTCCTCCTGAGGTATATTACAAGCCCAACTACTTAGAGTTTGGAGTTTTAAGAAAGTGATCCCATTATTCTGGCTATAACAGCATATGATAAACTTCTCTGAGTATTTTTTTTTTCAATTCTCAGAGAAGATAAGCTTCCTGTAGAGAGTACCTAGTCTCCCATTTGGTGGATAGTTAGCTTGTTTTATGCATCCCTTATTCCAGCCCTTGAATGAACAAAAATTAGTGGAGTTTTAGATTCAAACTGTTTTCCAACTTTCTTGATAATACTTAAAAAGCACTTAATTGCTCCAAACTGTTTTGAAATCTGTTTCTCATAATTCTAGGATTCTGTGAAGGTGTTTTAAGAGCCCAGGAGATATGGGTAGCGATTGATATTGTGACTGAGTTTCTTAATCAGCTAAGGTAGATCTGTTAATCTTCCATGTAAAGAACCAAATGTAAGTCATAAATATATTTTTTATTATAATAACAAAAATGAGTTTGAATATCACAATTCTATCATCATGTACAAATGACATGTAGAAAACTTACTAGAAGCAAGGGATTATAAAATCGCTTACTGCTATTCCTGATATTCAAATCATCCTTCTTTGGCTCCTTTAAAACCAAGGGAATGTCTGTTAAACTTATTTAGACTCATTTTAAAATCATAATAGTGCTTAAGAATTAATTCAGTCTCAAAAAAGAATGTATTAATAGGGACATATTCAGTTCACTGTTTTCTAACATATGATATGGTAATGCCTGACTTTCCAGGGGTGAGGGAGTTAAGAAATGTAATAATCATGTTAGTTTTTGAAGAGAAAAGAGAGATAAAGCTTCATGGGATGGAAATGCAGTGTTAAAAAGAACTCACTCTTCATTGCCACAAACCAACTTTAGCCCTTCTGAATTGAGTGGAATCCTGGAGGCAGTGGTCTCTTCATTGTAGAAATCTGTAAATGGCTGTCCTCTATAGGAATGTATGTCAAATCTCCATCACAAAGTTCAAAAGTGTCAACCTTGGAAAGTCCAATAAGTTAGACTCATTGACTTCAATTGTCCAAATAAATAGCTTAAACAGTTTTCCTCAATAAAAGCATATAAACTATAGTTTGATGCCTACTCTTAACAAGCAAAGATGTTAAATAAATGCTTATATCCACTTGGCATCAATATTGTAAGGACCTGCAACACTCCAATAAATAGCAGCTGCTGGTGATCAATGGGGTCTTCTCAGTGAACTGAACCAGCACATGCAGGAGAATAAGCTCAGTGACAAATAGAATGACAGCACTGGTTTCAAGAACTTGAGAAAATTTATTTGGTACAAATTTGGTACAAAAAAAATTTATTCTATTTAGGATATACTTCTTGAGATTTTGTTCTCACATATGTTGGGAAATGGTTTACATTATATAAAGAAAATACCCTGGAGTTCACTGTAATAACCATCACAGAGATCAAATCAATAAAAGACTATATTAAAAGGACATAAATGTTATGATTTCTGACTCCCACAAATGTACCTATAAGAAAGACTTTTAGGAAGCTCTAAAACACCCACAGTAATTTTATTGGTATAGCCTGATTTATTATGTTTTGTTTTACATTATTATAAAAACTATGTTAACATATAAAATTTGACATGGTTGCTAAACATCAATAATACTATTTTTTATTATTATAGTTATTAACTGTTAACACAATAAGTATTATTGATAAAGAGACAATCTCTATATTGTATAGAATAATTATGGCCACAAATAATAGAATGATTGTGCTAAAATCTCTTCACAATCAATGTCTAGAAGCAGAAGCACAAAACTTAAAAGGTAAGATCTTGCAAATGTATATCTGGAATGCTACTTGGAATTTATACCTAAGTTCCCTAATAGGAGGACTACATTTTTCCTAGGTTTGCATGTCCTAACTTGGTTTTATTTTTCATGGAAAAGGGAACTACTTTTGATAAAGTACAATCTGAAAAACCTAGTGTATGTTCATAGTCAATGTACAGTCCCATTCCTTTGCTGCAGATTAAATTCCATGGATTAAAAGAGCAAGTCAATTACTTCATTGGGTGAGATAATAAAACTTCCAGGTCTCTTGAGTATTCAAGAACACAGGAAATTTAACACGTGCCTTACTAAGAGTTTAGAGTTAATCTCAAAAAAAGATGTCATCATAGATAAGGAACTATATTTCCTGCCAAAGGAGGACACATGTCAGATCTATGGATAATATGTATAAGCCTTTCCATCTCTTTTTGTGCCATATATGTAGATTCATCCACTACACATTATTGTACCTTCAGTGGTTTCACTGTCAGCTCCCATTTTCTGCTTCCAGCATTCATCCTCCTGATTCAAAAACATCCCTTTAACACATCATTCCTAATTAGATGATTAGTGCTTGGAAGGGCAGGAGATAAGTCATTTGCATAATTTAATCATAAATAGAAGTTAAAGATACAGATTTTGCCATTCGTTTGTACAATTATCTTCTTCAGCCTGGGGGGGCTTAGACATTAATGTGATTAAACAGTATTTCTGCAAACAGGCAACTGTGTGTCCTCTATTAAAGCAAGGCTAGAGGCAAATGAAAAATTAATTTTAGAAGACAATCAATTTTATTCTACATGACTGTAATAAATAACAGCCCATCTGTAGACAACTCATTAAGCCTTGGGAGGGTACATGTGTCACAAACTCTAAATGACACACAAGGCTGAATTTTCCACCAAAATAGAACTAGTAATAAATGGCCTACCAGCTGCCATATCAGCCTAGAAAGTCAACAGACAAGAATTTCCTAGAAAATGAAGTGCATACAGTGTCACTCACAGTCAACCAGTTAATTGCTACTAGTAGCAAAAGCTTCTGAAACCTGGTTCATTTTATTCTGGGATTTGCTCTTTTTCTTGTGTTCTGAATGTATGTATATGAGTATGTTCACACATATTACTGTGATACCACTTTCACTAATAAGAGCTAACATTTACTGAGCTCTTATTATATGCTAAGCATTTTGTGTACATGATCTTAATTAACCTTCTTAACCCCATAAGTTATGTAAATAATAGTATCCCCATTTTTAGATGGAAAAACTAAGGCTTAAATGATCATACATCTAGAAAGCGTTAGAACAAATGTGGCTATCTAAGACAGAATAATAACTCCCTAGGCTTTCATTGTACAAGAGGAGCTATCAATCAGAATCAGAAAAATACACCTCTTTGGTATAACAATAAATTTGCTTAAAATATGAACAGTTCCCCTAAGTAAATACATTAAATTATAATAAATCATAGTTACACTGTCAAAGCAACAAACTGAATACATTTTGAATACTTACATCCATGTACAACATTAGGCACTATGAATGATAAAACAACACATCAGACTATTCTTGAAGTTGAGGAATTTGGAAGCTATTTGGGAAAGGAGAAAACAAATGCAGCTTAAAACAATTTATAAAATGAGGAGAAGCAGGAGGCGGAGGTGGAGAGGGGGAAGGGGAAGAGAAAAGAGGAAGAGAGGAAATAAGAAGAAAAGCTATCTGCAGATCAAAGTTTGGAGAAGCAAGAGATCACTGCAGGTGATAAAAGAAGTCCTCATAGAGGAGATAAGGCTTTAAAGATAGTTGTTTTTCAATAAGACCTTGAGTACTTTCTACTGTGATTCTTCCTGGAAAGGAATCTCAACCTTAACATTTTCTGATATCAGTTTTCTTAAGCAGTTTACATACTTCAGTTCACTTCCATTCAGTTTTAACAAATCTGCCAATGATTCATGCTTGAACAAAATATTCATTTGAAGTTCTAATCTCATCAAATTTGAAATATGGGGCGGGATGAGTAATCACTTGTTCCTTTTGTGGAATACATATTAGAGTCCTCATGCCTAAAATAGTCTTTCCTCAATACTTTGCACAGACTATCCTGATTGAGATAACCCAAAGTCTGGTGTATGCCCATGTCTCTTTTCAGTGCTATATAAAGAAGGGAAACAAGTTTTTTTAATCAACCCAAAGGGCTAAAATCAATTTTTAACAATGGAATTGCATTTTTTCCCTAAACAAGAGTCTTAATAGCAGATGTTACTACATATGGCTGCCCTTGCTCTTCTCCAGCTGCAGAAATTAAAACTCAGAATCAGTGACAGAATCTATTAGTTTGCAAATGCTGACCAAACTCTTCTTCCCAACCACTCTATTAACATACCAGGTGAATGTCTGGGCATGCCCCATCAGAGAAACTTCGTTTCCTAGGTAATTAGTAAGGAATTAAGATTGAGATCACCAACTTCTTAGCTTTGCTCTGCTATGATTTCACATGAGAACCTCATGTTTAAAGCTTAACTATTTCTTCATCATTAAACCTCCAAGGTCACAGAAATCCCAAGAGTAGTCAAAGAGTAGTGAGGAGAAGTAGTGACTACAGCAGAAGCTGTTTAAGTATTTAGATTCCATGTGAGGTTAATAATGCATGAATCAGAGAACAGCAGGTGTTAAACATACATTGATTGGGTTTCTGCCACTTTGAAAGCATTATAAACACTCTATAAGTAAAGAACCATGACAATTTCCTAGTTCTGGACCATGGCTAGCAGCTCTGTAGTACTTCACTACATTAGAAAATACTAGTGTGTTAAAATGAAAGTAGGAACTTAATGCATTCTTTCTGAGTATATGACATACTAATAAGATTAACAAACACACAGCCTAGGACCAAGAATGCTTCTGGTATAAAATCAGTTCATAATAAAATGAAGTATATCACCTATTATAAAATAATGTTAATTACAGATGAAATAAACCAAACATTATTTCAATTATTTAGAAAATGTTATTTTTCACCATATTCTTCAAGACAGCTTAACTGAAACACAGCACACCCATGGCAAAACAGGAATTATTAAGTATTCATACCTTCATAATACAGTGAATGTGGTTATTTTTAAAGAATGCATTTGTCAAATTGAGCTCCCTGAGTTCTTAATTCCAGTAACTTTAATTTTAATTTTTTTAGAAATTAAATTAAATATTTTTTTAACAAAGCATACTCTAGTAGCATTACTATATGTACTACAAAATTTGAAATACATCAAGACTCCTGTCTTAATCCTTAGCAATTTCAATGAACAATGTATACATAGATGACATGACCAACACTCTAGCCTTTCAGTTTTGATGACATGACTGACAGATGACATGACCAACACTCCTCTCCTTCAAAGATCTTGTTCTCTTTACTCTGTCACTCATGCTCATGGCTATACCCTAAATTCTGTAGTTACCAGTAATTTCAACTCCTCTATATTCTTAATCTCAGGCATCCTACCCTCTGACCACCACTACTTCTGTTCATTCCTTCTAGTACTTCAACTCCAAAAATTATTTGACCTCTTTTTGAAACCTCCAATTCATTGATATTACCAGCCTTTCACTGTATCTCACTTTATTGAAATCCTATTTTTTCCTTACCAGTTTAAAACTTGTTGCCATTCATTATAATCACTTTTTGCATAAAGCCTCAACTCTCCTGCACACTCATACAACTTAGCAAAACCACAGTTCTTATTAAATTCAATTATTTTCCTTTGCAGCAGGACTGATGAAGCTCTATATGGTGGAAATAAAATACACAACCATACTGGCCATTTTGAATTTATGATCAGAAACCTCAGTGGGCATTTAATATGGCCTGGCAATCATACTAAACTTTTAAGTAGTTTACTCTCCTACTCATATAAATGGCTATTTCACATTTTGTCTTTCTCCTCAAATCTCCAAAACTTCCTTTCCAATCCTCATTCTTAACAAATGACTTGTTTCCCACTTCACTGGGAAAATTGAATCAGAAAAGGACTTTCATGGAGTCCTTAAACCAGAGCAACCAACCTCTCCACCATCTGTTAATGGAAATACACTAACCTTGCTCCTACCTAAACCCAATGCCTCTGCTTGTGCACTAGATCCTATCTGCTCTCTCCTATTCAAGAATATCACTTCGGGGACTTCTCTGGTGATCCAGTGGTTAAGAATCCGCCTGCCAAGGCAGGGGACACAGGTTGAGATCCCTGGTCTGGGAAAATCCCACATGCTGCAGGGCAACCAAACCCGTGCATCACGACTACTGAATCCTTCATGCTCTGGAGCCCACTCCCTGCAATTACTAAAGCCAGCATGCCCTAGAGCCCATGCTCTGCAATAGGAGAAGCTACCTCAATGAGAAGCCCGCACCACAACTACAGAGTAGCCTCCGCTCGAGGCAACTAGAAAAAGCCCAAGCAAAGCAACAAAGACCCAGTGCAGCCAAAAATAAAATTAATAAATATTCCCTTTTTAAAAAAAGAATATCACTTCAATACTACTCTCCTACAACATCATTTTTCTTAATTTCTAATGTATTATTCATAATAGCACATGCTATAACCTCTTATTTCATTCTTTTTCTTTTTTTTTTTTTTCTTACCAGACTGCAGCAGGCTTAATAGTGGCCCCAAAGGTATGCCCAAGTTGTAACCCCCAGAACCTACAAAGAGGACCTGATTTGGAAAAACAATCTTTGTACATGTGATTGTGGATTTTGAGATGAGATCAATCTGGATTAAGGTGGGCCCTTGTTTGTGCTCTGCTGCTCAGTTGTGTCTACTCTTTGCAATCCCATGAGCTGTAGCCTGTCAGGCTGCTCTGTCCATAGACTTTTCCAGGCAACAATAGTGGAGTGCGTTGCCATTTCCTACTCCACTCTTATTTCATTCTTCCCTACTCTCAAGCTACTCCTTCCCACCAGGAAACAATTATCTATACACTGCTTCCAACTCACCTCCTCCTGATCTCTCCTAAACACATCACTTAGACTTTTCATTCTTATTATTCTACTAAAACTGTTCTCATAAAGCTCACCAATGACTTCCATTGCTATATCCAATGGCCAATGTTCAGTCATGGCTTTTGGCTTATCAACAGCATTTGATATGGTTGATCACCGCCTCCTTTTTGATACATTTTTTGCACTTAGCTTTCAAGAACATGATTCTCCCTTGGTTTTCCTCCTACTTCACTGCATGTTCCTTCTTAGGCTTTTGTTAATTTCTCTTTTCCCTAATCTCTTTATCTTGGTGAGACCCAGAACTTACTTAGTACTTGAAACTCTTCTTTTTTCTATGTAGAGTCACTCCTGTCCAAAATTTGTATTTCCTGTTTAGATATTTCTTTCAAACACCAGACTTTACATATATACATATACACACACACACAGATATATATACATATATGTATATGCATAGGTATGTATATGTATATACATATACATACATATATATATACATATATGTATATATATATATATACCCAATGACTACTCTAAAAGGCTGAAAAGGCTAAAATGTATCTAAAAACTAACACATATAAATCTGAACACCTGAACTTTCTCCCCAAACCTGCTCCACATACAGCCTTCCCCTTCACAAATGATGGAAAACTCATCCTTCCAGTTGCTCAGACCACAATCTTGGGAGTTTTCTGTGACTCTTCTTTTGCTCACACTCAGTGTCTAGTTCTTAGCTCAGTCAGGAAATTCTGTTGGTTTTATTTTCAAAACGTAACCAGAATCTGACCAATTCTATCTATACTCTATCACAATGGTCTAAGCCACCACCATCTCTCTCCTTGTTCACTGCAGTAGCATCATAACTGCTTCCACCTTGCCCCAACTTGAAACCTGTTCTCAATCTAGTAGCTAGTCATCATTTAGAAACCTAGGTCAAGTCATGTGATAGCCATGCTCAAAACTCTGCAGTGACTCCGCATTTCATTTAGAGTCCTCAAAATGTCCTAAAAGGTCCTATATAACCCCCTCCCAACATTACCATTTAGATCTTGTTCTTACTATTCCCCTCAATCACTTCACTCCAGCCAAACTAGCCTCCTTACTATTCCTCAAACCTACTAGCCATGCTAGTAGCCAAAGCCATGTTTTAGGGCTTTTGGTCAAACTGTTTTCTCAGCCTGAGACACTTTCCTCAGATTTGGCTAGGCTAACACCCCTCTGTGAACAAAGTTCATGTTCTCAATGAGGCCTATAACACCCATTCTATTTAGAACAGCAACCAACTCCAATCCTGCCTGCCATATCCTTATTTTGCTCTATTTGCTCTATGTTTTCCATAGCACTTACCACCTTCTAACATACAGTATAATTTACTTCTTTATTATGCATACTGTTTATTGTCTTCCTCATCCACACTACCAGGTGGCTCAGTATAAAAAATCCACCTGCCAGTGCAGGAGATATGGGTTCAATCCCTGGGTTGAGAAGATCCCCTGGAGAAGGGAATGGCAACCCACTCCAGTATTCTTGCCTGGAGAATCCCATGGATAGAGGAGCCTGGAAGGCTACAGTCCATGCAGTCGCAAAGAGTCAGACACAACTTAGCGACTGAGCCACCTACACGCATCCATACCTAGAATATAATCCTCTTCTCAGGGACAGAATCTTTATTTTTAACAAATATATCCCAAGCACCTAGAAGAATGTTTGACACAGAATAGACACTCAACAGCTATTTGATGAATGAATGAACAACTAGTAATCTTTTTTATGTGTTTATGCCTTGTCTCTATGGTAAGATTTAAATCTCTCTGAACTTAGCCACTGATGCTAGCATAGTATTTTGGACACAAGAGACAATTCATATCGTATTTTAGTAACTATTAATAGATCCCACCTTCATAAATTCTTTCAATTTTATGCTTTGATGAACTATTGCTATTTCTACACACTTTCTTGAATTACTATTCCTTTCATTTTCCATTCAAAATGTTAAGTTTTTGTTGATTCCCCAAATCTTTCTGTACATGTATATGGAACTGAGTCTCCACAGAGGGAATTCAGTTACTATATTTCTGAAAACATCAATAAAAGTCAGTATGTTCCATCAAGCACATGCCCTGAAGACATTCTAGGGAAGCTCCTATGTATGCTTCTCTTTCCTACTAGTTTTTCTCTATTTCCCACCACTAGTTTTTCCATAATTTCCTGACTATCTGCAACAATCCACACCCAAACAAAACTTTTTTTTTCAAGTCTGTCTCTCAAGACTTAATACTTCAGAGACAACATAGGGAGGAGATAAAACAGAAGCTTAGGTTCAAGGACTGTCTCTGCCTGTACTAGATTCTATGGCCTTAAGCAATTCATTTTCCTTACCTACATTTCAATTTTCTCTCCTAAATTCACAATCAGATGACATGCTTTGTAGAATTGCTGTGAGGATAAATGCAGATAGTGTATGATTAAGCTTTGCAGCCTGTGAACTTCAGCACAAATTTAAGTTACTATTATTCCCTAGAAGCACTGTAAGTTTCATTACAACTATGGATGATGCTGATTTAGCATTGAGGGGAAAAGAGTCTAAATGAAATTTAAGTGATGCCCAGAAGTATCATGTTGTACAGTGATCAGTCATCTGTTTATTAAAAATTTAGAAATTTCACAACAAAATTATAAAAATAAACCAAGGATTAGATTAAATGAGCTAATGTATATGAAATCACTATATAAACTATAAACCAGTACATACATGTAAAGTTTTTACTATTACACTTAGCTAGTAATTTTAAACTTCCAGATATATTTTCAGGGAGAAGGCATGAAGGAAATATGTAAACTTTACTGTACTTATTAACTACAAAAATGCCACTTTGATGTTTTTTAATTCAAATTTTAATGTTCATTAAACAATCTGGATGCAGTGGTTCAAATTACTCCCTAAAATACAAACTTAATCTTGAATACCATAAAAACTTCACACACATACCCAAAGGCAAAATGTAACCCTTTTTAATAAATTCATACTCAACATGTGTTTCAAAAATGTGCTATGGCAAGCTAGAATCAGGCTAACAGACCAGTAATAGTAAGGTAACTTACAGAGGAAATATAGTTGAACACTGCATAAAATATTTTAGAAACTAATGTAACATTTACTAGTGCAATAAAGGAATATTATTTTAGTGACAACACATATGCAAATATTCTTTCATGGTTTCAAATACTACCAGCTCACCTCAAATAGAATAACATTTCCACATTTTGTCTATAGCATTTTTATTTTTACTCACAGCTAATATTTTTATACTTTCTGTTCCTATTCATGAATCTGCTTAAACCACTATAATAAAATGAATGCAATTAAAGGAAATAATTCATTCAACAGATCTGTGGAAAGGCCTTCATCAGTCCACATTATACTACCTACTTCTCATTGGTCATCTAAATATTAATAGTTCCTGATCCATTCAATATTTCCATGAAAAATATTTTCTCATCAAGTTTTCTTCACCCTTATTTAGCTTCATTCCTTTGTTCATGCCTAAATGGTACTATATCAATGCTAGCATGACCCAAAGTATATAGTTCTCCTATGTTTAAAATCAAGAGTCTTCCTAACTGGACAGAAAACTTTAAACTATTGAGCTCCATGGCCCCTTCTTTGATGGACACTTTTACATTTTTTCCACTAATATAGAAAAAGATCTAAAAGTCTGAATTTCTTGAGTTGTATTTACATTTAAAAACTGAGAGCCCGCTTGGGGGAAAAAAAATGAAACAATACACAGAAGAGCAGTTATTCAATTCACTGGGGTTAAACTAAAAAGAAGAGGAAAAGATTTAGACTCTGGCAGAATGGAGATTATGTAAACATACAACCTCATGAAAAAGAATATGGCCCTAAAATAACAAAAATCTGTCAGTCTTCTAATATGACAAGGACCAATCCAAATCAAATGCAAGAAAGTGGCTATCCTACAGTACTTGTATCAATTAAGCTCTGGAACAGTTATTACCCTCTTCAGAGACCACAATGCTCAACATGTACCCATGATCAAAATGGCCATTCTTGCAGGACATGATCAGCCTCAAGACTACAGCATTCCATTTTTCAAACTGCAAGTGGAATGTCGATTAATTATTCCAATCATAGAGTAGAAACAATTCACAAAAATTTGATTTAGCACTATACTCATCAGTGTGTTTTAACTCAAAAGCCATGATTCCTCTGATGTCAACCCATGTTTATTTAACTTATAGTGAAAGTCGCTCAGTCGTGTCCAACTCTTTGCGACCCCATGGATCATACAGTCCATGAAATTCTCCAGGCCAGAATACTGGAGTGGGTAGCCTTTCCCTTCTCCAGGGGATTTTCCTATCCCAGGGATTGAACCCAGGTCTCCCACATTGCAGGTGGATTCTTTACCAGCTGAGCCACAAGGGAAGCCCCTATTAAATGGAAGATGGTTGTTTAGGGGTCCTAAGCACAGGAAACAAGGTTTAAGCCAACAACTGAACTCATGCAGTTTTCCAGGTTTTGATCTGCTAACAGCTATAATGAGTACTGCACCCATTAAATGGATAAATGTTTACATAGGCAATATAAGAATAAATTCAAACAAAATATACTAATTTAATTAAGTACTAACATGATCCAGTACACAACTGTTAGCTATGACATATAAGCTCAATGTCTTTGCTCATTTCAGATGTTTTCTATATGAAGCATTTAATTTCAGATTGAATCCAACCTTAGTATGTTTCTGGTCTATCTCTCCTTCCCACCAGTGAATATTTATAAAATGTGAACACAATTTAATAATAGAATAAGCAAGATAAATTTATACAGGTACCATTTCATACAGGTACATTCATATACAGGTACATTTCATAATGTACTACAAAGCCTAATTAATGTTATGTTAATTTTCCACAATTTTGAATTGTATACATCATTTACTGTTCCTTGCATTAATGTAGGTTAGCTGAGAGTCAACCATATAACAATAAAATTCTACCTAGTTAATCTGGAGATGAGATGAAGAATTTGGATAATTCTTAAGATCACTCCTCTCCCCTTGATAAGTAGCCTGGTACAGACTAATAGTAGGAACTTATTTAATATTTGTTGAAGTGAAGTGACAAATGGGTTGAATTGGAAATATATAATATATACATATTACATATACATACACAAACACACACATATATACACTATATATATTGTATGTATATATATGTGTGTGTTCAAATTGAATATTCTAATTGAGTTATAAAATGAGAGCAAAAATTTGTGTACTGTGCATAAAATGTACTATGCAGTAAATTTCTTTGTATGAATGAACTCCCCTTTTGTCTTCCTCAAGTGAAAACCCCGAGGGTACTCACAAACTTTTTTACAAAATACATTTAGAAATTTAGCAGATCATAGGCTATTTTCAAGGCAGAAAGCTTAATATTAACATTTAATTATATATGTTTATAATTTTCCAGAGTTATTTGTGTTTAAATGTAATACATGTAAGGGTCCATTTACTCTGAATAAACTAAAATCAATATTTTTTTCTCATCTTTGTTTTCATTTTTGGCACATATTGTATAGGACTACATGTAAAAGCATATCAAACTCTTAAACTTGAGCATCTATTTAAAATTAACATAAACGAAGGCAAGCTTTTTTACATGGGGGAAAAAATCCCATGTTTTTCTAATCCACAGTTACACATTCTATTATAAAAACTTGTGTCTCATAGAATAACTAATTTTATGAATTTTTAAGGACTCATACCCCTTGCAAAAATACTATATGTCAGAGAAAAGATACTAAAATGAATTAACTGCAGCCATTCTTATGAAAATATGTATTTTATTCCCAGTTCCTCTTGATGAGGATTTTATATAGTTATATCATAAGTAAAACATAAAACTAAAATATTTATATATTAATAACTATTTTTAGTTCTACCTTTCTGGTATAATTCTAAAGACTGAAAAAAAATCTAGTGTTACTGATATAGCACACAGGCAGATACAAGATATATAAGGATTATTCAACAATGGGTAAGGCAAAAATTTTTAATCTCAAAGATTTCACAATTTAACAAATATAAAAGGTGGGATATAGGCTTTATATACCCTAAGCTAAAGACAGCATGATTCCAGAATAAAAGCTTCATGAGAGAAGAGACTGTGGTGTTCACTCTCTTCACCTAGAACACTGCCTGGCACCACAGAATATACTGTATACACACACACACTCCATTACAACAAATCTAATCATGAGAGATCAAAATTATTGTGAAGATGTTTTTATTTATTTAAATTCTAGTAATTAAGTGGACAGAATAAGTTTTCCAAATGTCTACAGATTAAAGACAATATTTCAATAAAGATACTCACACTAGGGTCTAACTTATGTCCTCCAGAGAACTATTTCAGGTGAATTCCTCTTGAGATTTTGTAATTAAAATTCTTTGGATTGAATTCAAGGGGGAAACCGTATCATAAAGCATCCCACCATATTGTCTATAGTGTTATATAGAGCAAGCCCTCAGTGTCTGAATGTTTATTATCCTTTCAGAAGGATCAAGGCCTAACATACATATATAATCACATTTTATGGATGGTCACATTGCAATTTTTATACCATTTCTGTGAATTTGATGTGCATTAATATGGCATTAAACTCAACATTCTTAAAATAGGTACTGTGTAAATAGCACCTATGTATCCTACTGTCAAAAGCCAATAAGAGATAGTATAGTCTTATATGATAATTAAGTCTGAATTTTTTAAAATGTTTTTATTGCAATAAAACAAGGAGCCTCACAATTGATGTATAATGTAGATAATGCATTAACAAATGTGCTATGAAATAAATTTATCCAAATATTGTTTATGATGATATTACTATACTTCTTAAATAAGCAAGTAAGAGACAGACTTCTTCCAAAATAACTAAAAGCTCTGAATCATATTGCTGTAAGCTATAATGGTTATAACTGTTAATCCAATACACCTTTTATACAAACCCATAAACACATGAGTGGAAAAATAGCACAGATGTTCATCTCTAATGCAATTTCCATTCAATTTCCTAAGTGCGGTCCCTGTGTGCAAACTAGCTTAACGTTATGTTTAGCTTGCAAATTCTTTAAATAAATAATGAATGCAATAAAACTAGGAGATCAATGGCAAGCTGAGAAATCATAAAAAAAAAAGCCCTTTGTATTCAGGCTGTTGCCCATTTCAAACTTTAATCTGGAGACAGATCAATATTACTTTTTTCTTTTTAACATCACATAAATAGCAGATAGACAAAATGTAGACTAAATGCTGTCACCAGCTAGCAGTTGCCAGCAATCTGATAAGATCATTGGACACAATTACAATTGAATGTTTTATACCTTAACATACATACTACATTATACACTATTAAGCAACTTGTTTAAAAATAAAAAGGTTATTTAGCAATAAAAATACAATGGTTCATTATTTTTTAAGCTTTCCTGTACTACATATTTTTTCCAGCAGTATAATTACAAAGTTTTCACCATGATTTGATCTAATAAACTAAATAATTGTAATGAGTTAGAATAGTACCCGCATATGAGTAGTTTCAACCTCAGGGGTCTTAGATGAAAGGAAATATTACTCTTCAAAATTAATTACACCTGAAAAAGTTAAGCTATTCCTTTAAATGGGGGTGAGGGGGGGGAACACCTCATGCAAATTTGTATTGCAATTGGATGGGTCCTGAGATTATTCAAGAAAAAAATAAATCACTATACTTAAGTATTCCTCTTTCTATTCACAAACTATAGATAGAATGGAGGAAAACCCTCTTTTTACCAACTCATTTTTCATAAACACTGTTTGAAAAGATATCAAAAGTCAACTGGTTTAGTGCTGATATCAAGTAGTATACATCTAAATAGTTGAATCATTTTATAGTAGTATTAGAACATCTCCTATGGGTTTTCACTAAAAGAAAATATCAAGAAGTCATACTTTCTTTACAGATATATTTCATTTAAACATTTTAATTTCATATAATAGATTTGTATAGCTTTATATGTATACTTGTGAAAATTTTATGGCATGATTACAAATGGTTTTATAATGGAATTAAATTTTTAGGATTAGTGTCCTTTTATTATTGTACATTTTATGTAACTACTTAGTTTTTTTTAAGCACAGTAATTTGTGCAAAGAATTCTAATGAGAAGAATAAATGTGTATGTGTACATGACTGTATTCATTAAAAAAGTGTGAATTAGTTGCCTAAATGTATATGATATCAGGCTTACTAAAATTTTACTATAAATATTACTGAAGTTAAAGATAACGCCTCAGAAATTATTATTGCAAATCCAAGGTTTTGTTTTATGTAACAAATTTAGTTTTATTTTAGGGATATCATTATAGGTAGTGATAAATGTATCCATTTGCTGTTTAGTTATGTTATATTTAATTTTGCATAAATCAATGTATATCACATCTTACATTCACATTCTTGTTATAATAATTTTACCAATTCTAATATATAAATTTATCTTTAAAGAAGGATGTGGCAAGACCTCACAATGAAGACATTCCCACAGTTTAAGCAAAATATGGAAAAAAAAAAGCTAACTCTTGTCCATAACTTATTCAACTTACTTATAAACTTCTTTTTAAATCATACTGCAAATCATAACATGTATCCTAAGCTTCCAAGATTAGTCTAACACTGCAGATAAAAGTGTCCTGAAGAATTTGAGACCTCAACTGTATCAGTTAACAGTTTCCTGTTTTCCTATTCTAATAAAGCTAACAGTAAAAATGTGATGAAAGAATACTGTAAAGGCCTGCAAAGAGAACTACCTGAGAGTTGATTTTTAAAAATATACATTCTTCAGAAAGTTGAAGAAGAAAAAAAATTGAATATCCTTTCTAAAATCTGTATTTTCAAACATCAGAGATTAACTTTAAAAGTTATAACACTGACAACATTAAACTCAAAATATTTCACAACAATTAACACAATTGTTTCTCTACAAAAACTAAGGCAATGATGCCATGGATGAAATGAAATAAAACATGATAGTGATGATACTAAATGCAGGTAGGTAACAAAGTTCACTAGAGTTATACAAAGTACCTTTTGGTGTGCATATGTGTTTCTATAGTTTAAGAAAATAAATTATAAAAGTAGCATTTATTGTTATTGAATGATTTTTAATTTACAATTACCCAAAATATAAACAGCTGCGATATACTAAAATAAAATAAACTTTTCTAAGATTTTCAGCACTGTGAAGTGAGGAAATAATGAATACACAATGGACAAGCTGTCTCCTTACTACTAAAAAGAAATATTAAATCCTGAAGGAGTTCTAAATCCCTTGGTAAGAGTATGTTGCAGCTGCATTAAGCCAACAAGAAGCTTATTAGTAAGGATTTAAAAACTAACACCCTTCTGTAATCAATTTGGATACAGCATTATTCTATTTATAGTGACACTTTCAATGTGTCCCAATCATATATTACTTATTCTCATTTTTCCTACCATGATTAAATATTAATGTGGAGGCACTATTTACTAAGCAGCTACCCTATATTTAGGTTTTAAGATATTGATTTCCACCATTTTGGAAGAGTTAATATAGCATGAAAATTAAGAATCTTTCCCATGAAGAAACTTATGATTGGTTTGATATTTTTTTCTGATTCCTAAACAAAATAAAATAAATTTAGTTGGTCTAAAGTAGAAAATGGAAAAAGGGATGCCGCCACTTTAAAAGCTTCGATCTCTTTGACATTGCTGGCAGTGTATGGGAACATTAATGCATCTGTCATGATAACAAGCTAAGAATAACATCTAGACATCAAACCGAGCAGAGAATCCATCTGAAGTGATTCATTCAGATCTGTCTCATTGATTTATTAAACACAAGGCAACATCTGCAGCCTCACAGAGCTGCTTGGTGAAATTAATGCAAGATCAATTCAAATGGAAAAAAGTGTAAAGGAGATAAATCAAAACACAATTTGCATGCAGTTCCACAATCAGGCTTATTGGGTGCAAATGCTCAATTTCCCTTCCAAAGCAAATGTGTTTAAATGTTGTTTTTTCTTTTTAGAATTGTGTGATCTGAAGTGACAGTGAAGAGTTTTGCAGGTTGAGATGGTGAAAGGGAAGAAAAGGAAGAAAAAAATGCTACCAAAGACCTTTTGAATATGCAACAAGAATATCATTAATACCTAATTGTTTTTCTTTGGGGAGAAAGGTTTGGTGTTCTTCCTCTGAAAACATGATATTTTCAGTTTTTGTCAATTAGGGCAGTTTTAATGTATATCTGAAATGTATAGAGTGGATAAATCTAAATCATTTGTTTCTTGAAATGCATCAGATAAAGCACCACTGTAGACATAGGTTACCAACTGAAATATAATGTATTACGATTAGGGTTTCTCACAATTACATTTGCCTGCTGGAGGCACTTTTAAAAAATCTAGAGATTTCATTAAGACAAAATAAGTTTACTTAATAAAGCATCAAACAATTCAGACTTGCTATTTTATACAAGTATTAGAGGATTCCTGTATGAAACCATCTAAACATTAATGTCTGAAGACCATCACTTCCTAATGACTTATTAGCGTTCATGTACTATACACTGAGGTTAAAATCATACATAAATATCCAAAGATATTCTCTATCATATCATGTATCATTTCTTTAATGTAATATCCATTACCTAATAATGAGTTTTGGGGCAAATATGAAATCCAGCAAAAGTATTAGATAAACACAAAAGTTGTTATTTATGCAGAAGTTAAAATGAATGTACACGTGGAAGTTCTGTGGACTGGCACATGAGTAGATGGCGTTAATTATAATATTGACATCATTCTCTAATAAAAGACAGTGCATTGTTGACTATGTGACTGCTTTTAACAGACATGACTACCCCCTCATTATCCCATGAATTAAAATGTCTGCATTTATTGCCTAAATAATTGCTAAAACCTTTTTATCATTTCTGAAAATGTAAGTCATACAAAATATTAGCCCAGGAAAGTGATACAAGTTCTTAAAAAATTTGATTTTGCTTAACTTTACAATGAATGAAAACATATATTTTCAAAGTTGTTATGCTTTGTGGATTATGAACTATATTCATCAAGTGTGAATACAAAGCTAAACTCATTGAATGTTTTAAATAATATCTGTAGTATTTGAAAGTAGTAGTTTTAAATTGTTGTAAAAGTCATTATAAGTCACATAAAGTTATTCTAAAATGGAAGCCCATTTATGTTCTGTTCACACAGTCAGAATAACAATAAACCATGACTGGAACATTTAAATTTTTAATTAAAAAACTGAATTATATTAATTTGAATATATGTTGAATCATGTCTCCAAATGCATTAAAATATTTTCTTAGTCATACATTGTGGTCTAGGCATCCATTTAACTATATGTAAATGACTGGATAACATTTAATCAGTTGGCCCTCAAATGAAATTAAATCCTGATTATGAAATTTGACAATGTTACTTTTATATAGATAGGTAGATAAAGAGAGATAACACTAAAATGTTTTGGTTGACTTTTCACATTTACTAAATAACAATTTTTAATTTAATAGTTTACTGCTACATTAAACTTTGAAGAATTCAGTAAGGAAAATCCATTGCATAAAATGAGATATTTTAGACATTTGCTTTCTGAATCTGCCTGGACTCTATAATATTAACACTCTAAGTTCTCTTGGACAAGAAATGGAAAATAAATACAGTGCTTTATCTGCAAAAAACAAAGATCTAAAACAAGATAACAAGTTTTCCTATTTGGTTTGAGTCTTTTTAATCATCATTTTCTTAATAACCCTCAAAATAATCTTCTTTACAATTAATTTATGAAGCTAAGGGGCATCAAGGAAAAAGACTTGGATAGCCATTTTCAACTGCAGCAATGTAAAGCCTGACATTTAATAGAACAATGAATAGTCAAGAGTTTCAGTCTTTCTATTCTCTAGTAGCTGAGGCAGGTATTACTTTCCAACTTCTTTTCTTGGAAGAGAACTTTGAATATTTTAATAATTATTTAATAAAAGTAGTTAATATAAGGCACTGATTGAGCTACTTTTGTGACTTTCAGTACTGTCAAAGAAACAATTATGTAAGTATTTTACTCATTCATTTTCAGTGGCAACACCTCAAGGTCTCTGAAAATGACCAGTTTTAAAGTGGTCTATTTTGTGTGTTCTGGAATAGTGTAGGAAGCATTCCAAATTAAAATATCCTATATCAGGCCTTGTATCCTTCCCTAGTTATCTGACAAAGAAAAGCAGAAATGTTTATTATGTAGGAAAAGAAAATTGCCAACAACACCATTACAGACAGGCCTTCCATTCAACAATACAGTATGGAAATTGATCCATTAGGAGATGAAGGTGAATCACTTTTCTCAAATAAGAACAGTAGTATGTAGGTGTTTCCACTCATTGAACATAGACTTCTTCCTTGCACTTATCCCCCCTTTTAGCTTAAAGTGCTAGGAAATCATGAGTCCTAAATGACAATTCTCTTTAGCCAAGTCTCCACTGGCATATTGCTCATCTTCTTTGGGCATCTCTGTAAGCTCCTCTGATCCATCTTTCACTCCATCTTATGGCATCATTCTGCTCATATCCTATATCTCTTTTCTCTTACTGTCTCCATCTCATGTATTTTATTTTGTCTCTCTTGGGCCTCATTTCTATTTACATCCTTCACCTTTCTTTTCACTGAATAGAAAAGTCATGGAAGTAATGTTTACTTAAATACTAATTTCACAGATGGGAGGAATGATTTAAGGTACACACATCTGTAAATAATGTTACCTCAAGTCATAAGGTATCCATTATAAGTATTATCATATTTTGTAATTTTTAAACTATATGATTATGAGGACAAAATGTGGTAATGTTAATTATATTTTTTCCAGAAATTGTGAGGATTTCTTTACTGTCTAGAAATTGCAACATAGGGGTTTCTAGTAGTTTTCCTCATCTTTATTTATAGATTGAATTCATAGAATATATTTCATAAATTTTTTCAACTACATATTGCAACAATTGTAACATAATTATAGAAAATGTGTGTAATAAATAAAATACTCATAAAGAAAAACTGCAGGAGGAAGCACATGCATATTTCAGATATGTTTCCTCTTATATTTTTAATATTTATCTATCACTTTTACATGTGCACATACACAAAAGCAATCTAAGCCCTCAAAAAAGTTGGCATTGTAAAGGCTTGATAAGGAATAAATAAAACATAACTGAATAGAAATAATAACCTAAAACACATCATATAACAGGGTTCAAAAATAGCATAAGAACACTTGACTCTGGATATAGGGAAATTTATTATTTTTCCCTTTAGTAAGTAGCTCTAATAAAAATTAAAGTTTCTATTTACAGAGGGAAGCATCAAAATCACATTAAAGTGTTAATCTATTTATTTTTTAATGAAAATTATAGATTTTGCTCAAGGGTATGTAAATTATTTATTAAAGAAAGTAGAATTTCCTGTGTGTAATAATTGTTCATTTCTCTTTAAGAGTGGACATTTGCAAGAGAAACCAGGAAAGGGAGAAAGGAGGAGGACAGAAGATAGGTTTTCAGGTCAATTGTTCAAGTCTTTTCAAATGACAACAAATAAACTAGATGACCCTCATCTGAAGTCCCTGGTAATCCTCTGAGTTTGGGTATTAGTAGAGTGCTTTGTGGCCAAAATAAAATATCCTTTCTACTCTTAAAACCTATAATTGCTTTTTTTTATTGAGGGAACAGGTATCCTTTGTGTTTTAAGGCCATCTATCTTCCTTAAAAAAATGTGATCTAATAAGCCAGGTTTTTAAGCCCCAGATATAATTCAGGTAAGAGTTCTTATATAAATAGGTTTCTGCTTAATTGCTAGAACACAGGAGAACACTGCTCAAAGAGAAAAAAAGAAAAACAAAAGGTCCCCTTGTAAGTTCTGTAGCATTATCTTATTGTAGCAGTCAGCAACAGTTTGTCTACAAGTTGTCAGTATACTTTGACTATACATAGTAGTTTGGATTTTACAGCAGATGTGTCAACTGGGTTAGTTTTGGTTCATAAACCCAGGGATCTTATGATTTAAAGTTGCACTGTGAGAAAATCTACCTCCGCAGATGTTTTCTGCAAAATGATAAACAGTAGTGCTGTTTCACAACAAAAACCTTTGCCCCCTTTAGCTTGGTGATGGTGATTTGGTTTGTATGCTAATCACATCTACCAAATGTGTACTTTCCTAACAGATATTACTATACTAGAGATGGAATAAATACTAGGAAAACTAATTTAAAAGTCTTTAAAAAGTTAAATAATCTTGAATATAGTTTACTTTCTTAAAACTCAAACATTGAATAAAATTTGCTTATGGACATATGCAAATAAATATTTGTTCTACAATGTACTTCTAGGCTGTGTTACGAAGGAGGTGCATTTACAACCAGAGAAGCTGACCATCATCATTTAGGGAATCCTCTCTTTGGGGGAATGGGATCCTTCCAACTGTTTGCCTGAGGGAAGAGCTGAAAGCATCCTCTCTAGAAAACCTGCCAACTTTTATTGCAATCCCCACCCGGCCCCGGCCCCACTGTTCATGCCCCACATTGCCCTCTGTAGATGACCCAAAGGGTTGATCCCAGGAAAGTGGCACTTGCCATCGTTCTTTAAAAAAAAAAAAAAAAAAAAGGCTCCATCGACTTTCCTGTATCGTGTACGGGGAAGCTTTGCGCAGCAGGCATGAGCACTCATCTTCATAAGCTTGTTCTGGCTCCCTCTCACAGACAGACACACACACCAGCACCACCACCACTACCACCATCACACACCAACGCATTCTCACAACAAACATACAGGATGGGGAACGAATCATCCTCTGGGATGGATTCTAGACTTCCGACCCTCTGCATCCCCCAAATGCTGTGCTCTGGATTGCTAGCTTAGGATCACAGTTTACAGCTCAGCCAGCCCTCTCCTCCGGAAAGCCCTTGGTGTCCGTGTTCAGGAGAAAAATCTATCCGACCCGTATGGCCACAAATGAGCAGGAAAGAAAACCAAATAGAGAAATTAACAAATAATCACAAGCAGCCAGAAAACCAAGCAAGATAAGGGCGAAAGGCTGGAAACTTTCAGTACAGGACCGCAAACTGAAGTTTGTGCGAGACTTTCTTAGACCCAAGCTCTGCCCCTGAGCTCGGACTAGAAGGGACAGGCAATTAATGAGTCTTTCCGGTCCCCTTTTTCCCACCGACTTAGAGCCTGAAGAGTAGAGCAAGCTAGTTAAAACTCACTCTACAAAGTTGGAAGAGGATGAGACATGCACAAGAGGGCGAAGGGGGAAGAGAGAGCTAAGAAACGAGAATCTCACCTGGCATTGGTGCAATCGGTGAACAAAGTTTCGAAGTCTTTCCTGGTGATGAGTTTGCAGCGGTTGACCCCGGGCTGGATGGCCCCCAGCCCGCGGAGGATCCGGACCTGCTCAACAGTACACACCACCGGGGATATGTCCAGTCTCTTCAGCTTGGTGTACACCGTATGCAACCCTCCCACCAGGTGTTTGAGGAAGAGATCAAAGACTTGTGGCAGGCAAATCAGTTCCTGGCCGTCCATCAGGAAGGAAGCCACCTTTACCCCATGCATGTCGACCATCCGGCACTCGGTGTTGGTATTGCTACTGCCTGCGCTGGTACTACCGACCCCTCCACCCCCGGCGCTGCAGCCGTGGTTACTGGCCATGAAACTGTTGATCATACTGGGGGTGAGACGAGAAGGCTCTCCAGGAGTCGAGTACAGGGGTTCCGCCCGAAACAAGCCCCCGGGGACGCCTGCGCCGCTGGAAGTTGCAGAGATTACCGGAGGTGCGGAGACAGCCATGGTCATTCAGTCTCAAATCGTTGGTCTTCAGGCCTTTGCTTTCTCGCCCTGTCTCCTCTAGGTCCCCTCCTACCCGCTCCCTCACTCTCTCACTCTCTCTGGCTCGCTCGCGCTCGCTCCGAACTGTTTGCAAGTCTACGGTAGCGGAGCTAACGCTAAGCTCTAGCCCACTCACCACCCAGCAAACAGTGAGCTGCCTGGACCTGCGGCGGCCCGAAACCCCACCCCCACCACACCCCCTCCCGAGACTGGCAGCGCCCCCCAGCCAATGGGTCCCAACCCCTAGGCTCCCGAGCGCGCCGAATGGCTGCCGCCCGTGAGTAGGTGGAGACTCCCTGGCCAGCCTCCTGACTACCTGAGGCAGTTAGGGGCCAGCGAGTAAATGAGGATGGACCCGGAGAAGGGGGCAGTGTAGTTCTTCAGCTTCAAGCCTAGCAGTCTGACTAGAGAACATCCAATTGTTACGCAGAGCTCCCAAAGTGGCCTCCGACACCGAACTATTCCCCTCGGCTCCCCAACAGTGTCGAGGTGGGAACACAAAGGGGAATTCCAGACTGTTCCTTGCCCCAATCTGCTGCCACCCCGCACCCGGGTTCAATCAAGGAAAGGGAGATGACAGCTCCAATTCATTTGCACATTGTTCCTAAACTCTGCGGGAGCTAAGAAACGGCTTTGCCCAACTTCCAAGGGGAAGAATCCAGTGAGTTCCGAAGTAAACAGCCTTCTCCTGCCCACCTGGCGCGCTTGGTGTAAGTTCTCCCACATCCAGTACACAGAGGAACTAGCGTCCAATACCGCACTCAAATCACAGTTGCGGGTTTTTAATCCGCTCCTACGCATTAACAATCAGGAGGTGCAGAAAGCTTGTGAACATTTTGGAAAACGGCAGAGACTTGGTATTTGGGTGGCGAACGACACCTCTTTCTACAGAACTTCCGCCACGGTGTCCTGAACAGACTCGACTTTCTGCGTAGCCATCCCTTAGTTTCAAGATTGTCGTGTCCCATTCTCGGCTAAAATTGATAAGAAAAGCTCCTTTATGACTCAAGACAGTCACTACAGAGTATGAGAGAAGAACAAGGGTTTGTGCTTTTTAATGCATTTTCTTCCTTCATCCGTGGGCTTGGATGTTTCAGTGATTAGAGCTCCAAGTCCTGAACTGTAGCAGAAAATTTCTCCTTCCCCACTTGTCAAGTGTCCCTAAACGCACTGTAAAGCTCATAATAAGCAAAATGTCTAGGCAAGGTACGTTCCAGGGCAAAGGCAGGGGTCTTTTCCACAGTCACATGGTGGTTAGATCCCTGTAGCGAAGTTGTTTGAAGACTCCTTGTCGACCTTTCAATTCTTTGATATCAAGCCATTTCCTTTCCTGTAGTCCTCTCCTCTAGAGGCTGTTATTTGGAAAGTGAAATCCATGCTTTCCTTTCCTTACAAAACGGTATCAATGATACAGCTAAGACGACTTCTCCAATGCTCTTACAGAATGTAAAGAATTTTAAGAACTTACTGAATTTTATTCCGATCTCCTTGTATTTACAGTGTCAAAGAGTAGGAATAAGCGGGCTTTCCCCCGCTAAGTTGGTAAGTAGGACTCTTTTGCAACCCCAGGGACTGTAGCCCGACAAGCTCCTCTGTCCATGGGATTTCCCAGGCAAGAATACTGGAGTGGGTTGCCATTTCCTTCTCCGGGGTGGGGGGGAAAATCTTCCCGACCCAGGGGGTCTTCCCAACCCAGGGATCCAACTGGTGTCTACTGCATTGAGCAGGTGGATTCTTTACCACTGAGCCATCGGGGATGCCCTTAATAATACATAAATGCCCTAAATTGGATTTATCAGCCTCTCTCTTCTATACATTTTCTCCTTTTGTCTTTTCATCAACCAAGTAATAAGAATTGTCCCTTGAGTCACTTTATATAAGTTTCAGTTTTTAATTGTATGGAGTCAAAATGGTAAGATGTTATGATGATTCCTTTTGGAATACTGTGAAAAGTGACTCTAACATAATAGTCTGGAATGGGTGCAGCCACAAAATACTTGTAAAAGACATTGAAATGGTCTTGCTAGTTTGCTACTGTTGTGTAAAGAAAAGGAGGAGCAAAAAGAGACAATTGAGAAAGACAAGTACAGGCAGAAAACACTTCCACAAAAGGTGGAGGTTTTCAAAAAAGAATAGAAAAGCACTAACAGAAATGTTGGTGTTTACAAGTTTTTTTAAGATAAATCCCAATTGTGTTCAACAAGTTTTTTGATTTAGAAATGTTTATTAAGCTGTGTGCTGAAATAATTCAACTTTGATAACTGATTGTGACTGTGAGTTTCAAGATCAGTAAGTTTGACTTTAAAAGGGAAGTGTTTTTGGGTTTGGGTTTTTTTTTTTTAAAGAAATTTTTCCAACTGCATTAAAAATCCCAAGACCAAGCTGCTCTCTTGTGTATTGCTATACTTAAATTATCAAATCATTTTTATTTGCACAGTGGTTTGGAGTTTTCAGGAATAGGATGTTGCAGAGATGTTTTGATGTTTCAAATTTAAATTCTGATATATAAAAAAGAAAATTAGAAGTCAGGTTGCAATCACTGTTTGTAATACTGAAAAACAAACATATGTGAACAACTTTTGAAAAGGCTCAAACTAGATATGTCATATACTCAATGTGTCATATACTCAATGTGATATATCAGATATGTAGTTGTATTTTAATTATCACCAGAGATTGATGTTCAAATTCTAGTAGAAATACTGGAGACTAAAATTGGTCATTTGATCATTGAAGGGTTAATGTCCCTTGGACGCTTGAAATACACAAAAGATACTTTACTTCATTATTTGAATCCCCTCCCATCTGCAGCCTTATAGAAAATAAACTTGGAGAAATGTCTGTTTAGTTCTTTGGCCCATTTTTTGATTGGGTCATTTATTTTTCTGGAATTGAGCTTCAGGAGTTGCTTGTATATTTTTGAGATTAATCCTTTGTCTGTTTCTTCATTTGCTATTATTTTCTCCCAATCTGACGGCTGTCTTTTCACCTTACTTATAGTTTCCTTTGTAGTGCAAAAGCTTTTAAGTTTCATTAGATCCCATTTGTTTAAGTTTGCTTTATTTCCAATATTCTGGGAGGTGGGTCATAGAGAATCCTGCTGTGATTTATGTTGGAGAGTGTTTTGCCTATGTTCTCCTCTAGGAGTTTTATAGTTTCTGGTCTTACATTTAGATCTTTAATCAATTTTGAGTTTATTTTTGTGTATGGTGTTAGAAAGTGTTCTAGTTTCATTCTTTTACAAGTGGATGACCAGTTTTCCCAGCACCACTTGTTAAAGAGATTGTCTTTTTTCCATTGTATATTCTTGCCTCCTTGTGGAAGATAAGGTGTCTGTAGGTACATGGATTTATCTCTGGACTTTCTATTCTGTTCCATTGATCTATATTTCTGTCTTTGTGCCAGTACCATACTGTCTTGATGACTGTGGTTTGTAGTAGAGTCTGAAGTCAGGCAGGTTGATTCCTCCAGTTCCATTCTTCTTCCTCAAGATTACTTTGGCTATTCGAGGTTTTTTGTATTTCCATACAAATTGTGAAATTCTTTGGTCTAGTTCTGTGACAAATACCGTTGGTAGCTTGATAGGGATTGCATTGAATCTATAGATTGCTATGGGTAGAATAGCCATTTTGACAATATTGATTCTTCCAATCCAGGAACACGGTATGTTTCTCCATCTGTTTGTGTCCTCTTTGAATCCTCTTTCATCAAGTGTTTTTATAGTATTTTTCCTATGTATATGGCTTTTGTTTCTTTAGGTAGATATACTCCTAAGTATTTTATTCTTTTTGTTGCAATGGTGATGTATTGTTTCCTTAAATTTCTCTTTCTGTTTTTTCAATTGTTAGTATATAGGAATGCCAGGGATTTCGTGTGTGTAATTTTAATATCCTGCAACTTTTACTATATTCATTGATTAGTTCCTAGAATTTCTGGTAGAGTCTTTAGGGTTTTCTATGTAGAGGATCATGTCATCTGCAAACAGTGAGAGTTTCACTTCTTCTTTTCCTATCTGGATTCCTTTTACTTCTTTTTCTGCTCTGATTGCTGTGGCCAAAACTTCCAACACTATGTTGAATAGTAGTGGTGAGAGTGGGCACCCTTGTCTTGTTCCTGATTTCAGGGGGAATGCTTTCAATTTTTCACCATTGAGGGTGATGCTTGCTGTGGGTTTGTCATATATGGCTTTTATAATGTTGAGGTATGTTCCTTCTATTCCTGCTTTTTGGAGAGTTTTAATCATGACTGGGTGTTGAATTTTGTCAAAGGCTTTCTCTGCATCTATTGAGATAATCATATGGTTTTTATCTTTCAATTTGTTAATGTGGTGTATTACGTTGATTGATTTGCGGATATTGAAGAATCCTTGCATTCCTGGGATAAAGCCCACTTGGTCGTGGTGAGGTACCATTACACGCCAGTCAGGATGGCTGCTATCCAAAAGACTACAAGCAATAAATGCTGGAGAGGGTGTGGAGAAAAGGGAACCCTCTTACACTGTTGGTGGGAATGCAAACTAGTACAGCCACTATGGAAAACAGTGTGGAGATTCCTTAAAAAACTGGAAATAGAACTGCCATATGACCCAGCAATCCCAC
>NC_057419.1:76919761-77054946 GCF_019320065.1 Cervus canadensis
TTCTAGTTTCATTCTTTTACAAGTGGTTGACCAGTTTTCCCAGCACCACTTGTTAAAGAGGTTGTCTTTTTTCCATACCATAGCTTTCTTATCCATTCATCTGCTGATGGGCATCTAGGTTGCTTGAGTTACCTTTCATACTTTCCTCTCATACTCTTGACATGTTGCCTGTGCACTGGTAAATGGGTATCACTTTCCACTATTCTCAATCCCCTTATACCCTCCCATCCTGGTACTAATGCTTATGTCATTCTTTCCATGTAGAATATGTTGCTGCATACCACCTCACCTCCACCTATCCAAATACTAATCATCCTTTAAGACTTTACTTCAAGTGACCTTCATAAAAAGCTCCATTTTTTCTCTCAGCCAGAAATGGGCTCTCTTCTGAACTCTCATAGCACACTGTGCCTCTCTTAATGTAGCTAAAACATGCTGCCTTGTGTTACAGTCTTTTGTATTAGGTTCTCTCATAGAATAAGGCTCAGTCAGGTTAGGGATCACGTGTCTCTAACCAATATGCCATTTCTTTTTTAATTGGAGTATAATTGGTTTGGAATATTGTGTCGGTTTCTGCCATACTACAACACAAATCAGCCATAATTATACATATGCCCTCCCTCTTAAGCTGCCTTCCTCTCTCCCATACCTCCCCTCTAGGCATTGTGGTTGGCTCTTGAAATGGAATATTGCATAGGAGGGCCAACCACAATGCCTGGCTCATTGTAGGTGCCCATTCATTTATTAAATGAATGATAGGTGATAATTATCCATAAGCTATTAAGTTATATAAATTTTACCAATTCTGAAGTAGACTCTAAGAGGTTGATGTGCATTAAAGATATATTCTTGTTAAAAAATTACAATTTGCTTATTAGTATTAATAGTTTCTGGATCACTTTAGTGATGGCTAGGTTCTCAGATTTCTTAATAATTACTTCAATTTTTATTTATCTAAGCATTAATATCATCACAAAATCTTTTTTAAATGTGATAAATTTATATTGTGTTATGTTTGCTTCTATGAACCCTAAAGACTTTGTTATACATTTTCAATGAATATAAAACAAAATAAATATAATAAAATATATTTAATTTACATATTTGTGTAATAAAACACTTAAATCTCTGAAACCCTATTAAATATTTTATTCTACATATTTTGTTTTATGTAAGGGTACAGTGCTTAAACTAAGGAAGTATACCATTGAGATAAGTATTGCTAATCATTGCTGAAAAAATGTTAAAAATACAGAGTTAATGTAAATTTACTATTGTATGCAAAATAACAAGCTCTGACTTGAGAGATAAAAAGAAAGACTATACCCCTCTTCATCTTGAGTAGGAGAGAAATAAGTACCTTTCTCTGACATGAAGAAAATGTAAACATGAGTGTGTTTATACTCCCAGAGGCATCAGAATACTAGACAATTATTACCTTTTGTTGTTGTTATTTTTCCCCTGCAAAAGATGAGTAAAGAAAGCAAAAACTCTAAGTGTGGTGTTATTGAAAACATAGCTAAGGCCTTCCTTAGGTTTTCTAGAACAATTCAGACAAAAAAGACTGAACCATTTTTGGCTGAGCCAGACATCCTGGAGTGTGAAGTCAGGCAGTAATATGAACAAAGCTAGTGAAGGTGATGGAGCTCCTGCTGAGCTATTTCAAATCCTACAAGATGATGCTGTTAAAGTGCTGCACTCAATATGCCAATATCCCACTGGAGAAGGGAATGGTAAACCACTTCAGCATTGCCTTGAAAACCCCATGAACAGTATGAAAAGGCAAAAAGGTATGACACTGAAAGATGAACCCCCCGGGTCAATAGGTGTCCAATATGCCCCTAGAGAAGATCAGGGAAATAGCTCCAAAAAGAATGAAGAGGCTAAGCCAAAGTGGAAATGATGCCCAGCTGTGGGTGTATCTGGTGGTGAAAGTAAAGTCCGATGCTGTAAAGAACGATATTGTATAGGAACCTGGAATTTTAGGTTCATGAACCAAGGTAAATTAGAAGTGGTCAAACGGGAGATGGCGAGACTGAACATCAACATTTTAGGAATCAGCAAACTGAAATGAACTGGAATGGGAGAATTTAATTCAGATGACCATTATATCTACTACTGTGGGCAACAATCCCTTAGAAGAAATGGAGTAGCCCTCATAGTTAAAAAAAAAAGTCCAACATGCAGTGCTTCACTGCAATCTCAAAAACAACAGCATGATCTCAATTCGTTTCCACAGCAAGCCGTTCAACATCACAGTAACCCAAGTCTAACCTTGAGATGCCCATGATGCAGGGAAAGAAGACAGGAAACATATTTGTCAGAGAATTTTACCTATAATTCTGCTTCTTCTCAGTCTATTTCCATTATTGCAATAATCTTCATCAAGTGCATAAATGTTTTTGTATAAACAAAAGAACTACATATATGCCTGGTCCATAAAATAACTCAATTCTCAGTTAATTTTCAAGTTAGATGTAGAACATGGAATATTGTTCAGTGTCTTAACTTGTTCTGTGCTAAAGCAGAACTGATAATATTGACAGTGGACAGGAAAGCCAAGGAGACCCTGAACATACATACACAATGTTCTTCTCTAGAAATTTTTATAAATGCATACATGTTCTAAGTTTCTGTGAACAGTAATTTATGTAGGTTATAAGAGATATGGAAAAACTAACAGGAAATAGGCTTCCAGAAAGAAGCTTATTCAAGTAATGGAAACCCAAACAGTACACCTTTACAATTAAGTGGATTATATCCCCAAAAATAAGTGGAGACAAATATAGGAACGAGAGGCTGTAATTCTCCAATACCCTTTTGCCAACTAGAATGCTGATTTCTCCTTTGTTTACACTTAGAATCATCCATTTTCTTTTTCTGAAAATGATTATGAAAATAGTTTCTTCTCAGAACTAAAAAAGAAAGCTATGGCTTGTGGTGCAGAATTCAGGTGATGGTACTGGGAACAGTTTCACCATAGTTTTGGCTTTACTAGTATTATTGAAATCAAACTCAGTTTAATAGAAACCTTAAAGGTAGGAGAAATACTATCTTACATTGTAAGAAAAAAATAAGCCCCCTGCTGTCTCCAATGACCTACACCAAATAGAATAATTTGCTTTTAAAATTCATTTATACATACAATATTAGATTGAGCCAAGACACCAAGCCAAGGGACTACTTGGGGCCTATGGGAAGAGAGAAGAACAATTATAAGGGTAGAAATGCTAAGTAATGGAATTTGTTTCCACTATGAACTCCCCTCTTCTAGACACCCTGCTTACCTTATCCTACTCCCTAACCTGGACCCTGTGAATCATCACACTTTGTTCTTACTACTCTCCTACAACTCAAACTGTTGCAGTCAATATCCTCTAAGCCTACATTTCTCTTCTATGTCTTCAAGCCTTTGTGTATGCTATTACTCTGCCTAAAATTATCTCAACTTATGAAGATCTATCTTGCAAAGTATCAATATTTGGTCTTTTTTAAAGTCTTCCCTGACTGCCACAGGCAAAGGTGATACTCTTTTCTTCAAAAACCTATAGAACACATTTCCATCATAAACATTTCTAACATTTTTTTCAAGATCAACATTTAGACAGCAAATATTTGTTGCATTCCTATACTGTATACAAGATATTCTTTCAGGCAATGTGCAGGGTGTGTTTAAGTGCTGAAAACTGCACAGTTCTAGAAAGTGATGAATCACTGGTGATCTCAGAGATATATTGTTGAGCAGCATATCAAAATTAATGTAATCTTGCTTAAAACCTCATATTTCTTAGGCCTCCTTTTAAAGGAGACAGAGTTGGTTTGATATTAATATCACAAGTACATTCTTATTTCAGTTTGGATCAACCTTTATTACTCAAATATTTTTGTTTGTTTGTTTTTAAATAAAAACTGATGAATTCAAATGTCTGTATTTGGACAGGAAAATGAACCCTTCTTCTGTGTAACTAAGTGCATTGTTTCAATGTGTTCATAATGTAAAATCAATAAATAATGATTATCACTGATTGAAATTGAATGTTTTCATAATTTTATTGTCAGCCATAATAAATAATCAGTACATTTATACTTCATTAAATTAGTGTGTCATTTCTATTATATACATCAGCAATGAAGTAATGCAGCAACATCTGTTTCTAATGTTTTAAAGAAAGAATACCCCTTGTTAAGTAAAAGGAGTTACGAGAGATGTTTTAATGATTGACATTTATGGTGGTATCTTAATAAAGGTCTAATAAAGGCATTTATACTTCTTACAATAACTACATTTTAATCAATTATGAGCAACAATACCCAGGCATAAACTCTGTTGAAATAAATCGAGGAACTCTTGTTACATTGTTCTATCACAATGAAAGCTTATCAATTAGCAGTGATAGGCTATTCCTCTGCCATTCTAAGATATTGCAGAGTACAGATACAAGCATAGTTTCAGTTCAGTTCAGTCGCTCAGTCGTGTCCAACTCCTCGCGACCCCATGGACTGCAGCACGCTAGGCTTCTGTGTCCATCACCAACTCCTGGAGCTTGTTCAAACTCATGTTCATTGAGTCGGTGATGCTATCCAACTATCTCATCCTCTGTTGTCCTCTTCTCCTCCTTCCTTCAAAATTTCCCAGCATTAGAGTCTTTTCCAATGAGTCAGTTCTTCACATCAGGCGGCCAAAGTATTGGAGCTTCAGCTTCAGCATCAGTCCTTCCAATGAATATTCAGGACTGATTTCCTTTAGGATTGACAGGTTTGATCTCCTTGCAGTCCAAGGAACTCTCAAGAGTCTGCTCCAATACCAGAGTTCAAAAGCATCAATTTTTTAGCCCTCAGCTCTCTTTATGGTCCAACTCTCTTAGCTTAATCAGTTTAAAACATAGTTTAATCAGGCCAAAAATGAACAATGGAGAATTTTGTATTGAAGCCCACTTTGTAACACTTTGTAATTAGTCTTTTCACAAAAGCCACACTCTTGTACCTTATTAGTATCAAGGCAAATAACGATAAAGGAATTCTCATCTGGCATTATTTGATAAAGTCAATGAAACATCACATTTTGTAAATGACAAAAGTCTCTTAACTAAAGTAGGATTGCCAGATTTAGCAAGGAAAAATACAGGAAGCAATATTTGGGAGATACTTATACAAAAAATTGTTCATCACTGATTGCTGATTTTAAATTCAAAATTAGTTGTGTTTCCAATATCATTATTTGCTAAATCTGGCAACCCTTACATAGGGGGAATCAGGGAAGACTTCTCAGTGAGCCACTATGAAAAACCACTTGAAGTTAACTGGTTGAAGAAAGTGGGTAAAGACTCTGGCAAGGCATGTTAAGCAAAGGGATGAAGATAATAGTAAATATGGCTGGAGGATAGGAGTGTGAGAGAGTGATGAAATATAGGGGTGAGCCCTTCGAATTATCTAGAAAACTACAACTTCACAAGGATAAAAAATAAGAGCAACATTAATTTTCAACCTTTTCCTCCAAGTCTGACAGGTGTAAACACAGCAACAGTTGTGCAAAAACAGTTGCTTAAAAGAATACAAAATTCTGCTCTGTCCAAAATTCTTTTCTTCTGTCAGAAGCTTCAACAGGTTTCACCTTGTTTTGTTAGAGCTAATCAGCCTTTGATTTTCTCCAGTAAGGAATCTGACCTCTTCTCTTCTTTGAACATGTCACATTCCACATTCTATGCAACTGTTTCCAACTGTCAGGATGTCAAGTCACAATGTAATTTTATGGCCGGAGTAGGAAATTTGAGTGCCCCCAAAGGAAATTTTTCACTGGTAACTGACGGTTGATGAAAGAACCAAATGCCCTTTAATGTAAACTAATGTTTGTATCCTATTTGGGTACTGACTTTGAAAAGTTTTGTTCTAAGGATGAACTGTTGTTCATCATGCTACTCACTAAAATTTCTCACCATGAGGCCATTCTATGGCAAATCACACTTGTCTCTATTGTCCTGGGATGGCTCTTCATACAAAGTATAAATTCCCATTGTTAGCACTTATCACAAAGAGTCTCAAAAATTCATTTAAAACTGAGTAAAAAATGTATATTCAAATAACTTACCTAAACTCTTTACCTAAAATATAAAGCCAAATGGATGCATTTTGAGTCCAAAATGTCTGAAAAGACAGAAAATGTAAAGTGGAAGATACGACCTGCTCTTTTATAAAAATGATGTCCTATAATGCCATTTACAGTGGCATGGATGGCCCTGGAGATTGTCATGCTAAGTAAGTCAGGCAAAGAAAGAGAAATGTCATATGATGCCACTTGTATGTGGAATCTAAGAAAATATACAGTTGAGCTTACTTGCAAAACAGAAACAGACTCACAGACTTTGAGAAGGAGATTTTTTTTGCCAGTGAGGAGGGTGCAGGAGAGGTGGAGATAGATTGGGAGTTTAAGATTGACATGTACACAATGTATGGCATAAGCCACTACAATATTGTAAAGTAATTAGCCTCCAACTAATAAAAATAAATGGACAAAAAAGATTGATATGTACACACTGCTATATTTGGAATAGATGACCAACAAGGACCTACCGTGTAGCAGGGGAACTCTGCTCAGTAGTCTGTAGTGGCCTAATAGGAAAAGAATCAGAAAAACAAGAGATATGTGTGTGTGTGTGACTGAATCATTTTGCTGTGCATCTGAACCAACATAGTGTTCTTAATCAACTGTGCCCCAATATAAAATAAAAATTAAAATAAAAAAAATGATGTCCTGATATTATCATTAACAGTGACTTGCAAATCATTCTGTTTGGAATATAAATACTAAATGTCTATGTAAAAGGGTAATGTATGAAAATGTTCTATATTTTATCATATGGAGTTTTTATCTTTTTCTAATTCCTTATTTGGTTTTCATATCATATATATGCAAGAAAGTAACCTAAAACAGAGTTGCAATTATCTTATAAGCCATGGGCAATGTCTTTAACACAAAAACACTCACACACACACTCACACACACACACACACCCCACCTCCATCTTCCCTTCTCCCACAGACACTCATTCTACCACTACCACTAGAATCTTAATCATGGGTAACTACCTAACATACCTTTATCTTTGGTGCAAGCAAATAAAACTTTCCATTTCACTGCTTTACTGCAAGAGACCCATCCTGGAGTTACCGCCATCTAGTGACAATAAGGGGTATTTAATCCTTTTATTTTTCAAAACTAAATTGCCTAAGATTTTAAAAAGTAAAAGAAAATGGAAATAAATAAGAAAACAAGTATAAAGACTGAAATATAAATATAAAATATAACTATGTATTTTATATATAAATATTAAATGAAATATGTAAGTATATATTAAATATAAAAACTCTTCATTCTACAATATAGCTGCCACTGTATCATTTGACTTTATATGAAGGTAATTATCTTTGTTTTCAAATAAATGGAACTTCCTCCATGTTTCTAGTGTGTTAACATTTTAATTTGTGATGAAAATGTAAACTATACTTATATGTATTTTTTTGCATTTTAAACTTTTTGAAATTCTATGCTGAAATAATATTTCTTTTTATTGACTTACCAGTTGTTTTCAATAATAATAATTTGCTATTTTTATAGAACTTGCTTACATCTGTAGCTCTTATCTTGAGAAGTTTCTGTGTGTGTAGGTTCCTGAGGTGTTGTCTCAGATGATTTCCTCTCATTCATGTCTACATAAATATTGCCTTGAAGGAAAAAATGTGTTAACATTTGGTCAAAATATTTTAGGATTCTTTCAGAAATAAGTTATTAAATAAATTATACTAAATATATCTGTAAAATCTAGCTGTGTAGGAGTAAGAAAGTTTTTTTAAACGGTGCCCTACTATCATTTTTCAGAGTCACACACATGTTAACCTCAATCTGGAAAGTGACCTCTTGTTTAAACTAGGAAACACAGAGATACTGCAGGATTTCTGTTCAGACCTCTCAACAATCAAATGCAGCTCTATTGACTACAAATGGTAAATTCCAGGTAATATCCACATTTTATAAAGAATTAGTATTTAGTGTTAAATAGTGCTTATTTTAACATCACCCTACCTGATTTTTAAAAACATGAAGGATTATATATAATATTTTTAGTTAGCTCACTTTTTCATAAAAACAAGATAAAAATATTTACCATGCATACTGACCACTCCAAATGGGCAATTTTATCACTTCATCCAGTTGAAGAAGTGCTGGGGTGCTTAGGCCAGTTCTTTTGTCTCTAACAGTAAGGAAAACCCTTAAATATGAATGGGTAGGTTCTGGGTCTCTAGGTTAGCAACCACTTTTCATTTCCCAGAGTCACTGGACAAAGTCTCATTAATTTATATCTTGTAAAAAGTTATAGAGGTCACATTAAATGTGTGTGATATAACCATTTCTCCATCTGGGCTAAAAAGGAAAGCAAAAGTAACAGTAGATATCTGAGGCTTAGCTCTTTCTTAATTTAGTATTGAATTCAAGAAAAATGATAGTGATATAATTGAGTTCTAATATTAGGAATGCAAGGATTAAAATCAGTTGATGCTTTAGAAATAGACATCTACTAATTAATTTGAATATTTGGTTTGTGGTTGGATTATATTTTAAATGATTTTGAATTACAATGCCATTTCAATTAGGTTATTTGAGAATTACAAAAATTTGTTTTCCTTACTTAAAAGACAATCTATTTGCATCATGTAAAATACTCAAAGCAATATAAAATAGGCTTCATTCCTGTTCATCTTTCTCTGTTTTCATATTCATGATTTTATCCCAAAAGCAGAATCTAAGTTGAGAAATAGTTAATGAGTGCCTGTGGTATATCCTGGATATTATATAACTATGCTTTAATATATGCAAATAAAGAATGTGATAGGAATTATGCAATGGTTTCAACATTAGAAAAGTCCAAAATCTTTTATGATTAATGTGAAAATTAATGTGGCTTTAAAATGATTAAATTGAATAAGCACTATCTCAAACATAAGAAGTACATTTTCTCAGCTTGATGGCTTAAGTGGTCATTGCTTCACCTGTATTATGGGAATATCAAATTTTAAAAAAGGGGGGGTAAAATTTCCTAAGATATTAATATAGCATAGGAATCAATAGAAGCAGCATTTTGCTTTAGTTAGATAGATATAAAAACGTTTATTTTCAGGGGTCCAGAAATCATCAGTGAGAATGTTATAGTAGGAATTTAAAGGACATTCATTAAATAAAAAATGTATTTCTCCAAATATGCATGTTAGTTTATTCAATTCTGAGCTAGATATATTGCTTCCAATTTAAAATGCATGTTTTGAATTCACTGAGCATTTTTTATTTTAAAATCAGCATGTAGGTCAGGGGTTAGGCTACAGTAATCCATCAGAGGGAAACCTCCCATACGTAAACATTGGAGCAGGAAATTTTGTTGTAGCATCTGGAAAAGCAGTAAAACCTTATATTATTGTATCCTGTGGCCTCATAAGGCAAGAATTAGAAAGAGAGCCATTTCTTAAATTTAAGACAAAGACAACAAACTCAGGCAACTCTGATTGTCTAAATAACCTGAAGCAATTAAGTTCAGAGAAAATTTTGACCTTAACTCATTGACTTAGATCCTAATAGAGAAACTGTACCAAGACAGTGAGAAGCCTTAAAAAATGAAAATCTCACTATGTAACTAAAAATAATTCCCAAGTACAAGAAAAGGAGAGTGAATCTAAAGATGATGTGACCTTATAGAGAACTTTCAGATGAGCTCAGATTACAAGAGGAGACATAATAAGGAGGATAGAAAAATAAACACACTCAATATTTTTAAATGGCACATTCATACACTATTAGGAAGACTGAAGCCAAGTAAGGGATAACAACTATAAAACTAGACGAAAAATGTAAAACCTCCAAAAGTGCATTTTTAAAAATTTATATTTGTAACAAACAAAAAAGGGCTACACTGATATGTTTCTCAGAATTAGGATGTTTATTTAAAATGCAGATTGCTGGCTATTATAAATGGTGCTGCAATGAACATTGGGGTACACGTGTCTCTTTCAGATCTGGTTTCCTCGGTGTGTATGCCCAGGAGTGGGATTGCTGGGTCATATGGCAGTTCTATTTCCAGTTTTTTAAGGAATCTCCACACTGTTCTCCATAGTCGCTGTACTAGTTTGCATTCCCACCAACAGTGTAAGAGGGTTCCCTTTTCTCCACACCCTCTCCAGACTTTTAGACTCTGTGGAAGAAGGCGAGGGTGGAATGTTCAGAGAGAACAGCATTGAAACAAGTATACTATCAAGGGTGAAACAGACCACCAGCCCAGGTTGGACGCATGAGATGGGTGCTCAGGGCTGGTGCACTGGGAAGACCCAGAGGGATGGGACGGAGAGGGAGGCAGGAGGGGGGATCGGGATGGGGAACACATGTAAATCCATGGCTGATTCATGTCAGTGTATGGCAAAAACCACTACAATATTGTAAAGTAATTAGCCTCCAACTAATAAAAATAAATGGAAAAATAAATAAATAAAATGCAGATTCCTCCCTGTGTACTAAATGAAGACAAATCTCCAGTAATCTGCATTTTAATTGACTCCTCAGGTGAGTCTGATATTTCAAAGTAGAAAGTGAATATAGTTTTAAAAGTCAAGGCGGTCCTAAGATGGCAGAGGAACAGGATGGGGAGGCCACTTTCTCCCCCAAAAATTCATTGAAAGAACATTTGAATGCTGAGCAAATTCCACAAAACAATTTCTGAATGCTGGCAGAGGACATCAGGCATCCAGAAAGGCAGCCCAATGTCTTTGAAAGGAGGTAGGACAAAATATCAAAGATAAAAAGAGATACAAAAGAGGTAGGGATGGAGATCTGTCCCAAAAGGGAGTCTTAAAAGAGAAGTTTCCAAACACTAGGAAACATTCTCACCGGCAGGTCTGTGAGGAGACTTGGAATCTCAGAGGGTAACATACCAGGAGGAAAAATAAATAAATAATTAATTAAAACCCACAGATTACCTTCCTAATGGCAACTTGCAGCACTCACAGCCGCCACCAGCAAGCGGGGACTGAACAGGGAGGCCCCAAGATGCATTGCTTGGGTGAGGACCGGGCCTGAATGCTCTGAGGGCAATCTGAGGGAACCAACGTGAGATAGCAACCCAAACTGTGGGAAAGTCAGAGAAAGAGAGAGAAAATAAAAAGATAGAGAGAGAGAGAACTACCCCATGGAAAGCCCTAAGCTAAGACACTGCCAGGCCCACTCACAGAACAAAGGACTGAAAAAATACCAGAGGAGAGCTAGCAGGCTGCGGACCAGCCCATCCCCCGCCGGAGACAACCAGGCAGGAGGGGGTGGGCGGAGTGGACAGCCAGGGCCGAAAAGGGGCAATTGCAGCCCCAGCAAGGCCTCCTCTACCAAACTGCAAGCAGGCTTTGTTGCTAACCAAAACTTCTTGGGATTTGGGACAGTTGACATCACCAGAAATCAGCTCCCCAGAAGAGACACATGGCACACCTGAGAAGGTGCACCCACTGTACACCCAGAAAACCAAGGGGCTAGGACAGGGGAGGCAATAAGACACACCCCCCATCTGGGAGTGACTGCACTCGCCAAGCACCTGGTCACCTGAGCTGCTAGGAACTGGGAAGGGCACAAAACGCAGGCCCAACTGAGTCTGCGCCTTTGTGGAGTACCCGAGAACCTGAACCTGAGTGGCTTAGACCTGGGAAGTGCAGGCAAGCCAGAGCCTGCTTCAGACAGCTCCCAGCAGAGAAACATAGAGCCTGAGAAGTGTAGACCATGAAAGAACACATGCCGTGAGCAGGGGCAAACCCAGTGGGGCTGAAACACTGTGAGCACTCCCCACACACGCCAGTGATATTTGTTTGCAGTGTTCCTCACTCCCCACAACACGACTGAACAAATGAGCCTAGAAAAGTGACCACCACTGCCCCCTTGTGTCAGGGTGGAAGTTAGACACTGAAGAGACCAGCAAACAGAAGAAGCTAAAATCAACAGAGGGAACCGCTTTGGAAGTGGCAAGTACAACAGATTAAAACCCTGTAGTAAGCACTGACTACTTTGGAAGGGGCCTGTAGATCTTGAGAAGTATAAGCCGGATCAAGAAACTATCTGAAACTGAACTGACCCCGCAATGTCCGCAACAGCTCCAGAGAAAGTCCTAGATATATTTTTACTATTATCATTTTTTAATTAAAAAAATTATTTTAAGTCCTCTTTTCCTCCTTTAACTTTCATTTTTATGACCTACTGTTACCTTGCCAAAATAAGACCCTATTTTTTTCATTTATTTTTATTAGCTGGAGGCTAATTACTTTACAATATTGTAGTGGTTTTTGTCATACATTGACATGAATCAGCCATGGATTTACATGTGTTCCCCATCCTGATCCCCCCTCCTGCCTCCCTCCCCATCCCATCCCTCTGTGTCTTCCCAGTGCACCAGCCCTGAGCACCCATCTCATGCATCCAACCTGGGCTGGTGGTCTGTTTCACCCTTGATAGTATACTTGTTGCAATGCTGTTCTCTCAGAACATCCGACCCTCGCCTTCTCCCACAGAGTCCCAAAGTCTATTCTGTACATCTGTGTCTCTTTTTCTGTTTTGCATATTGGGTTAATGACACTATCTTTTTAAATTCCATATATATGCATTAGTATAGTGTATTGGTGTTTAACTTTCTGGCTTACTTCACTCTGTATAATGAGCTCCGGTTTCATCCATCTCATTAGAACTGATTCAAATGAATTCTTTTTAATGGCTGAGTAATAGTCCATGGTGTATATGTCCCAGAGCTTCCTTATCCATTTGTCTGCTGATGGGCATCTAGCTTGCTTCCATGTCCCGGCAATTAGAAACAGTGCTGCAATGAACATTGGGGTGCATGTGTCTCTTTCAGATCTAGTTTCTTTGGTGTGTATGCCCAGGAGTGGGATTGCTAGGTCATATGGCAGTTCTATTTCCAGTTTTTTAAGGAATCTCCACACTGTTCTCCTTAGTGGCTGTACTAGTTTGCATTCCCACAAACAGTGTAAGAGAGTTCCCTTTTCTCCACAACCTCTCCAGCATTTATTGCTTGTAGACTTTTGGATAGCAGCCATCCTAACTGACATTTAATGTTGCCTCATTGTGGTTTTGATTTGCATTTCTCTGATAATGAGTGATGTTGAGCATCTTTTCATGTGTCTGTTAGCCATCTGTATGTCTTCTTTGGAGAAATGTCTGTTTAGTTCTTCGGCCCATTTTTTGATTGGGTCATTTATTTTTCTGGGATTGAGCTGCAGGAGCTGCTTGTATATTTTTGAGATTAATCATTTGTCTGTTGCTTCATTTGCTATTATTTTCTCCCATTCTGAGGGCTGTCTTTTCACCTTGATTATAGTTTCCTTTGTTGTGCAAAAGCTTTTAAGTTTAATTAGGTCCCGTTTGTTTATTTTTGCTTTTATTTCCAATATTCTTGGAGGTGGGTCATAGAGGATCCTGCTGTGATTTATGTCAGAGAGTGTTTTGCCTATGTTCTCCTCTAGGAGTTTTATAGTTTCTGGTCTCACATTTAGATCTTTAATCCATTTTGAGTTTATTTTTGTGTATGGTGTTAGAAAGTGTTCTAGTTTCATTCTTTTACAAGTGGTTGACAGTTTTCCCAGCACCACTTGTTAAAGAGGTTGTCTTTTTTCCATTGTATATTCTCGCCTCCTTTGTCGAAGATTAGGTGTCCATAGGTACGTGGATTTATCTCTGGGCTTTCAATTCTGTTCCATTGATCTATATTTCTGTCTTTGTGCCAGTACCATACTGTCTTGATGACTGTGGCTTTGCAGTAGAGCCTGAAGTCAGGCAGGTTGATTCCTCCAGTTCCATTCTTCTTTCTCAAGATTGCCTTGGCTATTCGAGGTTTTTTGTATTTCCATACAAATTGTGAAATTATTTGTTCTAGTTCTGTGAAGAATACCGTTGGACGCTTCATAGGGATTGCATTGAATCTATAGATTGCTTTGGGTAGTATGGCCATTTTCACAATATTGAGTCTTCCAATCCATGAACACGGTATATTTCTCCATCTTTTTGTGTCCTCTTTGATTTCTTTCACCAGTGGTTTATAGTTTTCTATGTATAGGTCTTTTGTTTCTTTAGATAGATATACTCCTAAGTATTTTATTCTTTTTGTTGCAATGGTGAATGGTATTGTTTCCTTAACTTCTCTTTCTGTTTTCTCATTGTTAGCATATAAGAATGCAAGGGATTTCTGTATGTTAATTTTATGTCCTGCAATATTACTGTATTCATTGATTAGCTCTAGTAATTTTCTGATAGTCTTTTTTTTTCTTTCCAGAAGAACAAAGTTTATTGGCTACTGACATTGTAAAAGGCATCATAATAGTGCCTAATGTGAATTATTTTAACCCTACAATAATCCTACAGCACCAGATTTCTAATTCCATTTTACAAAGAGAGAATCTTGACTAAAGAAAGGAATACAGAATAGACAAAGACCCAGCATTTTGGACTTCAAAGCTGATCCTCTTTCACTGTAATATGTACTGCAGTTTTGAAATCTATCTCTATTAATTTTAATCTTGACTTAATGAAACACAAACAGCAAACTGTTCATTGTTACAATTATGTTCCTTCCTTACGTACTTCACACTGATAAACACACATGCACATAGACACACCCCTATACACATACATTAAGAATATACATGATAATACTACTTTACTTTAAAAGTATGAGATCATCTATTTCTTTTTTTTTTTCATTTATTTTTATTAACTGGAGGCCAACCACTCTACAATATTGTAGTGGGCTTTGTCATACACCGACATGAATCAGCCATGGATTTACATGTATTCCCCATCCCGATCCTCCCTCCCACCTCCCTCTCTACCCAATCCCTCTGGGTCTTCCCAATCACCAGGCCCGAGCACTTGTCTCATGCATCCAACCTGGGCTGGTGATCTGTTTCACTATAGATAATATACATGTTTTGATGCTGTTCTCTTGAAACATCCTACCCTCGCCTTCTCCCACAGAGTCCAAAAGTCTGTTCTGCACATCTGTGTCTCTTTTTCTGTTTTGCTTGTAGGGTTATCATTATCATCTTTCTAAATTCCATATATATGTGTTAGTATGCTGTAATATTCTTTATCTTTCTGGCTTACTTCACTCTGTATAATGGGCTCCAGTTTCATCCATCTCATTAGAACTGATTCAAATGAATTCTTTTTAACGGCTGAGTAATATTCCATGGTGTATATGTACCACAGCTTCCTTATCCATTCGTCTGCTGATGGGCATCTAGGTTGCTTCCATGTCCTGGCTATTATAAACAGTTCTGCGATGAACATTGGGGTGCACGTGTCTCTTTCAGATCTGGTTTCCTCAGTGTGTATGCCCAGGAGTGGGATTGCTGGGTCATATGGCAGTTCTATTTCCAGTTTTTAAAGAAATCTCCACACTGTTCTCTATAGTGGCTGTACTAGTTTGCATTCCCACCAACAGTGTAAGAGGGTTCCCTTTTCTCCACACCCTCTCCAGCATTTACTGCTTGTAGACTTTTGGATAGCAGCCATCCTGACTGGCGTGTAATGGTACCTCATTGTGGTTTTGATTTGCATTTCTCTGATAATGAGTAGATTTTGAGCATCTTTTCATGTGTTTGTTGGCTATCTGTATGTCTTCTTTGGAGAAATGTCTGCTTAGGTTTTCTGCCATTTTTTGAATGAGTTGTTTGTTTTTCTGGTATTTAGCTGCATGAGCTGTTTTTATATTTTGGAGATTAATTCTTTGTCAGTTATTTCATCTGCAATTATTTTCTCCCACTCTGAGGGTTGTCTTTTAATCTTGTTTATTATTTCCTTTGCTGTGCATAAGCTTTTAAATTTAAGTCCTTGTTTTTGTTAAGAAACTGGGAATAGAGCTACCATATGACCCAAGAATTACACTATGAGACATGTACCCTGAGACTATCATAATTGAAAGAGACACATATACCCCAGTGTTTGTTGCAGCACTTCTTACAATAGATAGGACATGGAAGCATCCCACATATTCATTGACAGATGAATGGATATGGAAATTTTGGTACATATATACAATGGAAAGTTACTCAGCTTTAAGAAAGAAAGCATTTGGGTCAGTCCTAATGAGGTGTACCTGGAACCTATTGTGTAGAGTGAAGTAAATCAGAAGGAGAAGGACAAATATTATGCACTAACACATGTGTATGGGATCCTGGAACATGGTGGTGAATTGAGAGAGTAGCATGGAAACATATACATTATCATGTGTAAAATAGATAGCTAATGGGAATTTGCTATGTGATACAGGGAGCTCAACTCAGTGCTCAGTGACAAGCTAGAGGGGTGGGATGTGGTGGGAGGTGGGAAGGAAGTTCAAGAGGGAGAGGATATATGTATACCTCTGGCTGATTCATGTTGATGTATAGCAGAAACCAGCACAATTATCTTATTTTCCAATATTTTTTTAATTTATTTTAATTGGAGGCTAATTACTTTGCAATGTTGTGGATGTTTTTTGCCATACATTCATATGAATCAGCCATGGGTGTACATGTGTTCCCCATCCTGAACCCTCCTCCCACCTCCCTCCCCATCCCATCCCTCAGGGTCATCCCAGTGCACCAGCCCTGAGCACCCTGTCTCATGCATCAAACCTGGACTGGTGATCTATTTCATATATATATACATGTTTCAATGCTATTCTCTCAAATCATCCCACCCTCATCCTCTCCCACAGAGTTCAAAAGTCTGTTCTTTACATCTGTGTCTCTTTTGCTGTCTCACATATAGGGTCACTATTACCATCTTTCTAAATCCCATATATATGCATTGATATACTGTGTTGGTGTTTTTCTTTCTGACTTACTTCACTCTGTATAATGGGCTCCAGTTTCATCCATCTCATTAGAACTGGTTCAAATGAATTCTTTTTAACGGCTGAGTAATATTCCATGGTGTATATGTACCACAGCTTCCTTGTCCATTCGTCTGCTGATGGGCATCTAGGTTGCTTCCATGTCCTGGCAATTATAAACAGTGCTGCGATGAGCATTGGGGTGCACGTATCTGATAGAGTCTTTAGGGTTTTCTATGTAAAGGATCATGTCGTCTGCAAACAGTGAGAGTTTTTCTTCTTCTTTTCCTATCTGGATTTCTTTTATTTCTTTTTCTGCTCTGATTGCTGTGGCCAACACTTCCAAAACTATGTTGAATAGTAGTGGTGAGAGTGAACACCCTTGTCTTGTTGAGTCAGCTCTTCGCATCAGGTGGCCAAAGTATTGGAGTTTCAGTTTCAACATCAGTCCTTACAAGGAACACCCAGGACTGATCTCCTTTAGGATGGACTGGTTGGATCTCCTTTGCAGTCCAAGGGACTCTCAAGAGTCTTCTCCAACACCACCGTTCAAAAGCAGCAATTCTTCAGCGCTCAGCTTTCTTCACAGTCCAACTCTTACATTCATACATGACTACTGGAAAAACCATAGCCTTGACTAGACAGACCCTAGTTGGCAAAGTATTGTCTCTGCTTTTTAATATGCGGTCTAGGTTATTCATAACTTTCCTTCCAAGGAGTAAGCGTCTTTTAATTTCATGGCTGCATTCACCATCTGCAGTGATTTTGGAGCCCAAAATAATAAAGTTAGCCACTGTTTCCCCATCTATTTGCCATGAAGTGACAGGACTGGATGCCAGGATCTTAGTTTTCTGAGTGTTGAGCTTTAATCCAACTTTTTCACTCTCCTCTTTCACTTTCATCAAGAGGCTCTTTAGTTCTTCTTCACTTTCTGCCATAAGGGTGGTGTCATCTGCATATCTTAGGTTATTGATATTTCTCCTGACAATCTTGATTGCAGCTTGTGCTTCTTCCAGCCCAGTGTTTCTCATGATGTACTCTGCATATAATTTAAGTAAGCAGAGTGTTCAATATACAGCCTTTATGTACTCCTTTTCCTTTTTGGAACAAGTCTGTTGTTCCATGTCCAGTTCTAACTGTTGCTTCCTGACCTGCATACAGGTTTCTCAAGAGGCAGGTCAGGTGGTCTGGTATTCCCATCTCTTTCAAAATTTTCCTCAGTTTGTTGTGATCCACGCAGCCAAAGGCTTTGGCATAGCCAATAAAGCAGAAATAGATGTTTTTCTGGAACTCTTTTGCTTTTTTCCATCATCTAGCGGATGTTGGCAACTTGATCTCTGATTCCTCTGCCTTTTCTAAAACCAGCTTGAACATCTGGAAGTTCACAGTTCACATATTGCTGAAGTCTGGCTTGGAGAATTTTGAGCATTACTTTTCTAGCCTGTGGGATGAGTACAATTGTGTGGTAATTTGAGCATTCTTTGGGATTGCTTTTCTTTGGGATTGGAATGAAAACTGACCTTTTCCAGTCCTGTGGCCACTGCTGAGTTTTCCAAATTTGCTGGCATATTGAGTGCAGCACTTTCATAGCATCATCTTTTAGGATGTGAAATAGCTCAACTGGAATCCCATCACATCCACTAGCTTTTTTCTTAGTGATGCTTCCTAAGTCCCACTTGACTTCACATTCCAGGATATTTGTCTCTAGATGAGTGATCACATCATCATGATTATCTGGGTCATGAAGATCTTTTTCATACAGTTTTTCTGTGTATTCTTACCACCTTTTCTTAATATCTTCTGCTTCTCTTAGGTCCATACCATTTCTGTCCTTTATTGAGCCCATCTTTGCATGAAATGTTCCCTTGGTATCTCTAATTTTCTTGAAGAGATATCTAGTCTTTCCCATCCCATTGTTTTCCTCTATTTCTTTGCATTGATCACTGAGGAAGGCTTTCTTATCTCTCCTTGCTATTCTCTGGAACACTGCATTCAAATGGGTATATCTTTCCTTTTCTCCTTTTCTTTTCACTTGCCTTCTTTTCACAGCTTTTTGTAAGGCCTTCTCAGACAGCCATTTTCCTTTTTTTCATTTCCTTTTCATGGGGATGGTCTTGATCCCTGTCTCCTGTACAATGTCACGAACCTCTTTCCACACTTCATCAGGCACTGTCTATCAGATCTAGTACCTTAAATCTATTTCCCACTTCCACTGTATAATCATAAGGGATTTGATTTAAGTCATACCTGAATTGTCTAGTGGTTTTCCCTACTTTCTTCAATTTAAGTATGAATTTGGCAATAAGGAGATCATGATCTGAGCCACAGTCAGTTCCTGCTCTTGTTTTTGCTGAATGTATAGAGCTTCTTCATCTTTGGCTGCAAAGAATATAATCAATCTGATTTCTCTGTTGGCCATCTGGTGATGTCCACACGTAGAGTCTTCTCTTGTGTTTTTGGAGAGGGTATCCTCTATAACCAGTGCATTCTCTTTGCAAGACTCTATTAGCCTTTGCCCTGCTTCAATCTGTACTCCAAGGGCAAATTTGCCTGTTACTCTAGGTGTTTCTTGACTTCCTAATTTTGCATTCCAGTCCCCTATAATGAAAAGGACATCTTAGGCATTAGCTTTTCTCTAAATATTTGGAAGAATTTTCCTGTGAAGCCATCTGGTCCTGAACTTTTGTTTGTTGAGAGTTTTTAATCACAGTTTCAGTACTTGTGATTGGTCTGTTCATATTTTCTATTTCTTCCTGATTCCTTCCTGGGAGATTGTACCTTTCTAAGAATTTGTGCATTTCTTCCATCTTGTCTGTTTTATTGTTATATACTTGCTTGTAGTGGTCTCTTAAGATCCCTTTATTTTCTGTGGTGTCCATGTTAACTTCTTTTTCATCTCTGATTTTTCTTTCTTCACTTGTCTAGCTGAAGGTTTTCAGTTGTGTTTTTATTTTCAAAGAGCCAGCCTTTAGCTTCACTGATCTTTTCTAGTGTTTTCTTCATTTCTATTTATTTCTGCTCTGATCTTTATGATTTCTTACCTTCTGCTAACTTTGAGTGTTTTGCTGCTGTTGTTTTTCTTCTTTTTCTAGTTGCTAAGGTTAGCTTGCTTATTTGAGATTTTTCTTGTTTCCTGAGGTATGACTGTGTTGCTATAAACTTCCCTCTTGGAACTGCTTTTGCTGCATCCCATACATTTTGGATCATTTTGCTTTCATTTTCATTTGTCTCTTATGTATTTTGTTATTTCCTCTTTGATTTCTTTAGTGATTCATTGATTTTTAGTAGCATGTTGTTTAGCTTCCATGTGTTTGTGAGGTTTTTTGGTTTTGTTTTGGTATTAATTTTTTATTGGTGTATAGTTGATTTACAATGCTATGTTAGTTTCTGCTGTACAGCAAAGTGAATCAGCTATATGTATACATATATCCCCTCTTTTAAAGATTTCTTTCCCATGTTGGTCAACACAGAATATTGAGTAGAGTTCCTTATGCTATACAGTCAGTTTTCACTTGTTATTTTACATATAGTAGTGTATATATGTCAATCCCAATTTCCCAATTCATCCCACCCACCTTCCGCCTTGATATCCATATGTTTCTTCTTTGCATCTGTGTCTCTATTTCTGCTTCACAAATAAGTTCATCTATACCATTTTTCTAGATGACTCATATAACTGATATAATATTATATGTTTTTCTCTTTCTGACAAGCTTGAATCTGTATGAGAGTATCTATGTCCACCCACATATCTGCAAATGGCACAATTTTTGTTCCTTTCTATAGCTGAGTAATATTCCCTTGTATATATGTACCACATCTTCTTTATCGTGTTTGTGTTTTTTAGAATTTTTTATTTTTTTCCTGTGATTGATTTCTAATCTCATGGAGTTATGGTCAGAAAACATGCTTGATATGATTTCAAAGTTCTTATATTTACTGAGTCTCACTTTGTGGCCTAGCGTGTGGTCAATCCTGGATAATGTTCCATGAGCACATGAGAAGAGTGTGTATTCTGCCTCTTTTTGCATGGCATGTCCTATAAATATCAGTTAACATCATCTGGCTTAATGTATCACTTAAGGCCTATGGTTCCTTATCGAATTTCTGTCTAGATGATCTGTGTCCACTGATGAAAGTGAGTTGTTAAAGCCCCCCATTATTATTGTGTTACTGTTGATTTCTCCCTTTATGGCTGTTAGTATTTGTCTTTTATATTGAGGTGCTCCTATGTTGGGTACACATATATTTATTTATATTTGTTATATCTTCTTGGATTGATCCTTTGATCATTGTGTAGTATCTTTCTTCGTCTCTTGCAACAGTCTTTATTTTAAAGTCTATGTTGTCTGATATGAGATTTTCTACTCCAGATTTCCTTTAATTTTCATTAGCATGGAATACCTTTTTCCATTCCCTCACTTTCTGTCCATATGTGTTTTTAGATTTGATGTGGGTCTCATAGATAGCATATATATGGTCCTTGTTTTGGGGTCCATTCAGCTAGCCTATGTTGATTTGTTGGAGCACTTGCTGTTTACATTTAAGGTAATCATTGATAAGCATGCTTTTGTTGCCATTCTGTTAACTGTTTTAGATTTGTTTTTGTAGGTATTTTTTTCCCTTCCTCTTTTGTTCTCTTCTCTTTCAATTTGATGACTAATTTTAGTGTTGTGTTTCTATTCCTCTTATTTGTGTGTGTGTGTATTTATTGTAGATTTTTGGTTTGCCATTACCATGAGTTTTAAATATGACAGCCTATATATAAACAAGATTGTTTTAAGTTGCTGGTCTTTTAATTTCAAATGCATTTCCCATATCCTGCATAATGTTCTCCTCGTCTCGCAATTAAAGGTTTTTATATCATATTTGTGTGAGGATGATTTCGTAACTTTAGTGTGTGCTTACTGTTACTGGTGAGCTTTCCCATTGATAACTTTGTTGTTTCTAGTTGTGGCCTTTTCTACATAGAGAAGTCCCTTTAACATTTGTTGCAAAGCTGCTCTGGTGGTGAGGAACTCTCTTATCTTTTATTTGTCTGTGAAACTTTAATTTCTCCTTCAAATTTGAATGATAGCTTTGCTGAGTACAGTATTCTAGGTTGTAGTTTCTTTCCCTTTACCACTCTAAATATATTTTGCCACTTCCTTCTTGCCTGCACAGTTTTTGCTAAGAAAATCAGCTGATAGTTTTATGGGAGTTCCCTTATATGTTATTTGTTGTTATTCTCTTGTTGGTTTTTCCATTTTTTTCTCTGTCATTAGTTTTTTTCAGTTTGATTACCATGTGTCTTGTCATGATCCTGCCTGGGTTTATCCTGCCTGTGATTCACTGTGCTTCCTGGATTTGGGTAGCTATTTCTTTTACCATGTTAGTGAAGTTTTCAGTTATTATCTCTTCATGTATTTTCTCATGTCCTTTCTCTGTGAGACCCCTATATAGTGAATGTTGGTGTGTCTCCCAGAGATCTGTTAGGCTGCTTTCATTTCTTTTCATCCTGTTTTTCCTTATGCTTTTCCAAAGCAGTGACATTCACCATTCCATCTTCCAGGTCATTTATCCATTCTTCTGCCTCAGTATTCTTCTATTGATTCCTTGTAGTCTGTTTTTCATTTCAGTTATTGTATTGTTCATCTCTGTTAGTTTGTTCTTTAGTTCTTTTAGATATTTGTTAAATATTTCACATGTCTTCTTATTCCTTGCTGCTGTTCTTTCTCTGAGATCCAGGATCATCTTCACTATCATTATCCTGGATTCTTTCTCTGGAATGTTGCCTATCTCCATTTCACTTAGCTATTTTTCTGAGGTTTATCTTGTCCCTTCATTTGGAACATATTCTACTATTTCATTTTATCTAACTTTCTGTGATTGTTGTTTCCATTCTGCAGGCTGCTGGATTGTAGTCCTTGTTGCTTCTGCTCTCTGCCCTTTGGTAGATGAGGTTATCTAAGAGATTTGTGCAGGCTTCATGATGGGAGGGACTGATGGTGGGTGAAGCTGGGTCTTGTTCCTCTGGTTGGCAGGTCTGTGTTCAGTAAGACTTAAAGCTACTGGTCTGCTGATGGGTGGGGCTGTATGTCCACACCCTGTTGGTTGTCTGGCTTGAGGCTTTTCAGCACTGGAGACAATAGTTAGTGAGGTAGGGCTAATGGCAACCTCTGGGAGGGCTCAAGTCAATGAGTACTCCCCAGAATTGTTCCTGTGAGTGACTTTGTCCCTGCACTGAGCCCCAGCTGCCCTCCACCTCTTTAGGAGTCCCTCTAATACCACTTGGTGGGTCTGGCTCAATCTCTTTGGGGTCATTGCTTTTTCCACTGGGTCCTGGTGTGCATGGGCCCTTGTGTGTGCCCTCAACAAGTGGAATCTCTGTGTCGCACAATCCTATGTAACTCCTGTGATCAAATCCTGCTAACTTTCAAGACCAGATTCTCTGGAAACTCTTCCTCCCATTGCCAGACTCCCAGGCTGAGAAGCCTGATGAAGAGCTCAAAAATTTTCACTCCAATGGGAGAACTTCTGTGGTATAATTGCTTTCCAGGTTGTGGGTCACACACCTGGCAGGAATGGGATTTGATTTTATTGAGATTGTGCCCTTCCTACTGTCTTATTTGGCTTTTTTGCATTTGGATGTAGAGTATACATTTTGGAAGTTTCCAGAATTGTTTTTATTGATGGTTAAACAGAGGAAACATGGGTTAAAACCTTAGGTTGGGAAGATCCCCTGGAGGAGTGCATGGCAATCCACTCTAGTATTTTGTTTGTTTTTGTTTGCTTTATTTTTTACAAATATGATTTTTTAATTTTAATTGGAGGCTAATTACTTTACAATATTGTGGTGGTTTTTGCTACACATTCACATGAATCAGCCATGGGTGTACATGTGTTCCCCATCCTGACACTCCCTCCTACCTCCCTCCCCATCCCATCCCTCAGGGTCATCCCAGTGCACTGGCCCAGAGCACTCTGCCTCATGCTTCGAACCTGGACTGGTGATCTATTTCACATATGGTAATATACGTGTTTCAATGTTATTCTTTCAAATCATCCCACCCTCGCCTTCTCCCACATGGTCCAAAAGTCTGTTCTTTACATCTGTGTCTCTTTTGCTGCCTTGCATATAGGGTCATCATTACTATCTTTCTAAGTTCCATATATATGTGTTTATATACTGTACTGGTGTTTTTCTGACTTACTTCACTCTGTATAATAGGCTCCACTTTCATCCACCTCATTAGAACGGATTCAAATGAATTTTTTTTTTTTAAATAGCTGAGTAATATTCCAATGTGTATATGTACCACAGCTTTCTTATCCATTCGTCTGCCTATGGGCATCTAGGTTGCTTCCATGACCTGGCTATTGTAAACAGTGCTGCGATGAACATTGGGGTACAGGTGTCTCTTTCAATTCTGATTTCCTTGGTGTGTATGCCCAGCAGTGGGATTGCTGGGTCATATGGCAGTTCTATTTCCAGTATTTCAAGGAATCTCCACACTGTTCTCCTTACTGGCTGTACTAGTTTGCATTCCCACCAACAGTGTAAGAGGGTTCCCTTTTCTCCACACCCTCTCCAGCATTTATTGCTTGTAGACTTTTGGATAGCAGCCATCCCAACTGGCATGTAATGGTACCTCATTGTGGTTTTGATTTGCATTTCTCTGATAATGAGTGCTGTTGAGCATCTTTTCATGTGTTTGTTAGCCATCTGTATGTCTTCTTTGGAGAAATGTCTGTTTAGTTCTTTGGCCCATTTTTTGATTGGGTCGTTTGTTTTTCTGGAAATGAGGTGCAGGAGTTGTTCGTTCATTTTTGAGATTAATCCTTTGTCTGTTGCTTCGTTTGCTATTATTTTCTCCCATTCTGAAGGCTTTTTTTTCTTTCTTGCTTATAGTTTCCTTTGTTGTGCACAACCTTTTAAGTTCAATTAGGTACCATTTGTTTATTTTTGCTTTGATTTCCAAGACTCAGGGAGGTGGGTCATAGGGGATCCTGCTGTGATTTATGTCAGAGAGTGTTTTGCCTATGTTTTCCACTGGGAGTTTTACAGTTTCTGGTCTTATGTTTAGATGTTTAATCCATTTTGAGTTTATTTCTGTGTATGATGTTAGAACGTGTTTTAGTTTCATTCTTTTACAAGTGGTTGACCAGTTTTCCCAGCACCACTTGTTGAAGATGTTGTCTTTTCTCCATTGTATATTCTTGCCTCCTTTGTCAAAGACAAGGTGTTCATAGGTGTGTGGATTTATCTCTGGGCTTTCTAGTTTGTTCCATTGATCTATATTTCTGTCTTTGTGCCAGTACCATACTGTCTTGATGACTGTGGCTTTGTAGTAGAGACTGAAGTCAGGCAGGTTGATTCCTCCAGTTCCATTCTTTCTCAAGATTGCTTTGGATATTCGAGGTTTTCTGTATTTCCATAAAAACTGTGAAATTATTTGTTCTAGTTCTCTGAAAAATACCGTTGGTACCTTGATAGGGATTGCATTGAATCTATAGATTGCTTTGAGTAATATACTAATTTTGACTATATTGATTCTTCCAATACATGAATATGGTATATATCTCCATCTTTTTGTGTCATCTTTGATTTCTTTCATCAGTGTTTTATAGTTTTCTATATATAGGTCTTTTGTTTATTTAGGTAGATACATTCCTAAGTATTTTATTCTTTTTGTTGCAATGGTGAATGGAATTGTTTCCTTAATTTCTCTTTCTGTTTTCTCATTGTTAGTGTATAGGAATGCAAGGGATTTCTGTGTGTTGATTTTATATTCTGAAACTTTACTATATTCATTGACTAGCTCTAGTAATTTTCTGGTGGATTCTTTAGGGTTTTCTATGTAGAGGATCATGCCATCTGCAAACAGTAAGAGTTTTACTTCTTCTTTTCCAATCTGGATTCCTTTTATTTCTTTTTCTGCTCTGATCACTGTGGCCAAAACTTCCAAAACTATGTTGAATAGTAGTGGTGAGAGTGGACACCCTTGTCTCATTCTTGACTTTAGGGGAAATGCCTTCAATTTTTCACCATTGAGGATAATGTTTGCTGTGGGTTTGTCATATAGAGCTTTTATTATGTTGAGACATGTTTCTTCTATTCTTGCTTTCTGGAGGGTTTTTATCATGAATGCATGTTAAATTTTGTCAAAGGCTTTCTCTGCATCTATTGAGAATCATATGGTTTTTATCTTTCAGTTTGTTAATGTGGTGTATTATGTTGATTGATTTGTGGATATTGAAGAATCCTTGCAACCCTGGGATAAAGCCCACTTGGTCATGATGTATGATCTTTTTAATATGTTGATGGATTCTGTTTGTTATAATCCTGTTAAGGATTTTCCATCTATGTTCATCAGTGATATTGGCCTGTAGTTTTCTTTTTATGTGGCATCTTCATCTGGTTTTGGTGTTAGGTTGATGGTGGCCTTATAGAATGAGTTTGGAAGTTTACCTTACTCTGCAATTTTCTGGGAGAGTTTGAGTAGGATAGGTGTTATTTCTTCTCTAAATTTTTGGTAGAATTCTTCTGTGAAGCCATCTGGTCCCGGGCTTTTGTTTGTTGGATGATTTCTGATTACAGTTTTAATTTCTGTGCTTGTGATGGGTGTGTTAAGAATTTGTTTCTTCCTATTTCAGTTTTGGAAAGTTATACTCTTCTAAGTATTTGTCCATTTCTTCCAGGTTGTCCATTTTATTGGCATACAGTTGCTGATAGTAGTCTCTTGTAATCTTTTGTATTTCTGTATGTCTGTTGTGATTTCTCCATTTTCATTTCTAATTTTGTTGATTTGATTCTTCTCCCATTGTTTCTTGATGAGTCTGGCTAATGGTTTGTCTATTTTTTTATCCTCTCAAAGAATCAGCTTTTAGCTTTGTTGATTTTGGAAATGGTGTCCTTTGTTTCTTTTGCATTTATTTCTGCCCTAGTTTTTATGATTTCTTTCCTTCTACTAACCCTGGGGTCCTTCATTTCTTCTTTTTCTAGTTGCTTTAGGTGTAGAGTTAGGTTATTTATTTGATTTCTCTCCTGTTTCTTGAGGTAGGCTTGTGTTGCTCTGAACCTTCCCCTTAGCACTGCTTTCATTGAACTTCATAGGTTTGGGTCTGTTGTGTCTTAATTTTCATTTGGTTCTATGCATATTTTGATTTTTTTATTTCTTCTGTGATTTGTTGGTTATTCAAAAGTGTGTTGTTTAGCCTCCATGTGTTTATATTTTTAATAGCTTTTTTTCCCTGTAGTTGACATCTAATTTCACCGCATTGAGATCAGAAAAGATGTTTGAGATGATTTCAACTTTTTTGAATTTATCAAGGTTAGATTTATGGCCCAGGATGTGATCTATCCTGGAGAAGGTTCCGTATGCACTTGAGAAAAAGTTGAAGTTCATTGTTTTAGGGTGAAATGTCCTATAGATAACAATTAGGTCTAACTTTTCCATTATATCATTTAAAGTTTGTGTTTCCTTGTTCATTTTCTGTTTAGTTGATCTATCCATAGGTGTAAGTGGGGTATTAACGTCTCCCACTATTATCATGTTACTGTTAATCTCCCCTTTCATACTTGTTAACATTTGCTTTACATATTGCAGTGCTCCTATGTTGGGTGCATATATATTTATAATTGTTATAACTTCTTCTTGGACTGATCCTTTGGTCATTATGTAGTGTTCTTCTTTGTCTCTGTTCACAGCCTTTATTTCAAAGTCTATTTTATCTGATATGAGTATTGCTACTCCTGCTTTCTTTTGGTCTCCATTTGAGTGAAATACCTTTTTCCAGCCCTTCACTTTCAGTCTGAATGTGTCCCTTGTTTTGAGGGGGGGTCTCTTGTAGACAGCATATTTGGGGGTCTTGTTTTTTTATCCATTCAGCCAGTCTTTGTCTTTTGGTTGGAGCATTCAACCCATTTACATTTAAGGTAATTATTGATAAGTATGATCCCATTGCCATTTACTTTGTTGTTTTGGGTTTGAGTTTATACACCCTGTTTCCTGTATAGAGAAGATCCTTTAGCACTTGTTGAAGAACTGGTTTGGTGGTGCTGAATTTTCTCAGCTTGCTTGTCTGTAATGCTTTTGATTTCTCCTTCATATTTGAGTGAGATCCTTGCTGGGTACAGTAATCTGGGTTGCAGGTTATTTTCTTTCATTACTTTAAGTGTGTCCTGCCATTCCCTTCTGGCCTGAAGGGTTTCTATTGAAAGATCAGCTGTTATCCTTATGGGAATCCCTTTGTGTGTTATTTGTTGCTTTTCCCTTGCTGTTTTTAATATTTTTTCTTTGTGTTTGATCTTTGTTAATTTGATTAATATGTGTCTTGGGTTGTTTCAGCTTGGGTTTATCCTGCTTGGGACTCTCTGGGTTTCTTGGACTTGCGTGGCCATTTCCTATCCCATTTTGGAAAGTTTTCAACTATTATATCCTTAAATATTTTTTCATGGCCTTTTTTTTTTGTCTTCTTCTGGGACTACAATGACTCGAATGTTGGGGCATTTAACAATGTCCCAGAGGTCTCTGAGTTTGTCCTCATTTCTTTTAATTCTTTATTCTTTTTTCCTCTCTACTTCATTTATTTCCACCATTCCATCTTCCAGCTCACTTATCCTCTCTTCTGCCTCAGTTATTCTACTTCTGGTTCCCTCTATCGTGCTTTTGATCTCAGTTATTGCATTATTTATTATTGATTGACTCTTTATTATTTCTTCTAGGTCCTTGTTAAACTTTTCTTGCATCTTCTCAGGCCTTGTCTCCAGACTATTTATCTGTAACTGCATTTTGATTTTGAAATTTTGGAACATTTTCACTATAATTATTCTGAATTCTTTTTCAGATAGACTCCCTATCTCCTCCTCTTTTGTTTGGTTTGGTGGGCTTTTATCATGATCCTTTACCTGCTGAATATTTCTTTGCCTTTTCATCTTGTTTAGGTTGTTGTGTTTATGGTGGCCTTTCAGTATGCTGGAAGTTTGTAGTTCCTCTTTATTGTGGAGGTTCCCCCCTGTGGGTGGGGTTGGACGAGTGGCTTGTCAAGGTTTCCTGATTAGGGAAGCTTGTGTCGGTGTTCTGGTGGGTGGAGCTGTATCTCTTCTCTCTGGAGTGCAATGAAGTGTCCATTAGTGAGTTTTGAGGTGTCTATGGGTTTGGTGTGACTTTTGGCCACCTGTATTTTTGTGCTCAGGGTTATGTTCCTGCATTGTTGGAGAATTTTCGTGGTATATCTTGCTCTGAAACTTGTTGGCTCTTGGGTGGAGCTTGGTTTCAGTGTAGGTATAGAGGCTTTTGGATGAGCTCTTGTTAATTAATGTTCCCTGGAGTCAGGAGTTTTCTGGTGTTTTCAAGTTTTAGATTTAAGCCTCCTGTCTCTGGTTTTCAGTCTTATTCTTACCATAGCCTCAAGACGTCTCCATCCATACAGCACAGATGATAAAACATCTAGGTTAATGGTGAAAAGATTCACCACAGTCAGGGATGCCCAGAGAGCTTCACAGATTTACATGCAGAAAAGAAGAGGGAGGAGGGAGATAGAGGTGACCAGGAGGAGAAGAGGGGGAGTAAAAAGGAGAGAGACTAATCTAGCCTGTGATAAGTGCCCTAAGTGTTCTCCACAGCCCAGAACACCTGAAGAGATTCACAGAGCTAAGTAGAGAAGGGAAGGGGGAGGGAGGAGATAGAGGTGACCTGGGGAAGAAAAAGGAGAGTGAAAAGGAGAGCGAGCAATCAAGTCAGTAATCACACTCCTAACTAAAAAATGGGTACTAAAGATTGGATTCTTAAAGGCACAGAATTGACAACAAATACCAAAAAGCAAAGATTAAGAATCTAGAGCAGAGGTTAGACTCTCAAAAATACAATATTAAAAAAAAACAAAACAAAATCACAAAAGTTATTATATATATATATATGAAATTTGCTTTAAAAATAGGGTCTTTCTTCATGGTAATAGTAGGTTTTAAAAATGAAAATAAAAAATTAAATTTAAAATTAAAGGAGTAATAAAGAACTTAAAATTTAATAAAGTTTAAAAATGATAATAGTAAAATATACCTCAGAATTTCTCTGGAACTGTTGAGGGCAGTGTGGGGTCAGTTCATTTTCAGATATTTCCTTTTTCCAGCTTATGCTTCTTCTCAAGGTCTAAAGGTCCCTTCCAATGTAGCCAGTGCTAACTACAGGGTTTTAATCTGTTGTACCTGTCATTTCCAAAGCGGTTCCCTCTTCTTTGTTTATTTTGGCTTCCTCTGTTTGCAAGTCTCTTCAGTATCTAACCTCTGCCCTGACACAAGGGGGTGAAGGTGGTCATTTATTTAGACTCACTTGTTCAGTTGTACTGCAGGGAGGGAGGAACACTGCAAACAAATATCACTGGCATGTGTGGGGAGTGCTCACAGTGTCTAGGCCACACTGGGTTTGCCGCCATTCACAGCGTGTGTGCTTTCCTGGTTAACACTGCTCAGGCTCTAGGTTGCTCTGCAGGGGCACTGTCTAAAGCAAGCCCTGGGTTGCGTGCACTTCCCAGGTCTAAGCCACTCAGATTCAGGTTCTCAGTACTCCACAAAGGCACAGACTCGGTTGGGCCTGTGTTTTGTGCCCTTCTCAGGTCCGAGCAGCTCAGGCGGCCAGGTGTTTGGTGAGCACACACTCCCCAGGTGGGGCAGTGCATCTTATGACCTCCTCCATCCCAGCTGCTCTGTTTCCTGCGTGTGCAGCAGGAGTGCTATCTCATCTCAGGTGTGCTGTGTGTCTCCTCTGGGGAGCTGATCTCTGGCTGCAGCCCTCCTGGTGGATGTCAACTGTCCAGAATCCCAGGAAGCCTTGGTTAGCAACTGGGAGCCTGCTCACAGTTTGGTAGAGGATGCCATCTCTGGGGCCAAGTTTGCCCTTTGCCTTCTGGTTCTGGTTGTCGCCTACCTGCCTCCAATGGGGAATGGGCCAGTCCATAGCCGGCTAGCTCTCCTCTGGTATTCGCTCAGTCCTTTGTTCTGTGAGCAGCCTGGTGGTGCCTTAGGTTAGAGCTTTTCACAGGAAAGTTCTCTCTCTTTCTCTCTCTCTCTCTTTTTTTTTTCTCTCTCTGGCTATCCCATGGTTTGGGTTGCTCTCTCACATTAGCTCCCTCAGATTGCCCTCAGGGCATTCAGGCCTGGTTCTTACCCTACGCAATGCATCCCGCACCTCCCTGTTCAGCTCCCGCTTGCTGGTGGAGGACGCGAGCATCTGGGCTACTTCTCTGCTGGGAGTTGCAGTTAGGCGCGTAATCTGTAGTTTTTATTTATTTATTTTTCCTCCCAGTTACGTTGCACTCTGAGATTCCAAAACTCCCCAGAGACCCGCTGGTGAGAGGGTTCCCTGGTGTTTGGAAACTTCTTCTCTTTTACAACTCCCTCCCTGGGAGGGTCTCCATCCATAACTCGTTTGTCTCTCATTTTATCTTTTATATTTTGTCCTACCTTATTTTGAAGACAATGGGCTGCCTTTTTGGGTACCTGGTGTCCTCTGCCAGTGTTCAGAAGTTGTTTTGTGGTATTTGCTCAGCGTTCAAATGATCTTTCAGTGAATTTGTGGGGAAGAAAGTGGTCTCCCCATCCTAGTCCTCTGCCATCTTAGGACAGCTCCCCACTCTAGTATTCTTGCCTGGAGAATCCTATGGACAGAGGAGCCTGGCAGGCTACAGTCCATAGGGTCACAAAGAGTCAGACACTACTGGAGCAACTTAGCCCACATGCATGCACCTTCAACGTTTTTTAGCACTTTCATAAGAAGGGTAAGTGTCCTTCCATTCTGCCATCTTGTGAGATGTTCTCTCAACTTGTTTTTTCCCACTACATCTATATAAACTTTTTCTCATGAGAAGGAAAAATGCAGAAGTTAATTATGCTCTTAAGTGCCGATTGTATAGGCATCTGTATAGTGTAGTGTTGTGTTAGTGGCTCAGTCATGTCCAACTCTTTGTAACTCCATGGACAGAAGCCTGCCAGGCTCTTCTGTCAATGGGATTCTCTAGGCAAGAATACTGGAGTGGGTTGCCATTGCCTTCTCCAGGGGATCTTCCCAATCCAGGAATGGAACCCAGGTCTCCTGCATTTTAGGCAGTTTCTTTACCATCTGAGCCACCAGGGAAGTCAGGCATTTGTATAATCTAGCTCAAAAATGATGGGTTACACGAAATCAAAAGGTTAGTTCTCTTTACACTACAGTCTCTTTCTTCCCCAAAACACTCAAGTTTCCTCAATTTCCAGTTCTGCCCAAACTTCCTCAATTCTCATAACAAAATACTAATGCTTACAGATTTAAGAAAGTTATGCCTACACTACCTTTCACAATATATTTAAAGTGGAAAAACAATTGCATAGGTAAAACATTTTAGAAAATCATTGTGAAGATTAAATTTTCAGCTAGATTTAGTTGGGATATCCAATTGAGAATTTAGGCTATGTATTTTCTAGAAATCAGGCATACCTGGAGGTGTAAGAGAAGTGGAGTGGCCACAGATCTATTACATGTAATTCCTGGGGCAAAATTCAAAGTAAAAGAAGAGGGACTCAAAGCACATAAAGACAGTATAGAAGAAAGGATGGGGAGGTACAATTCTGAGTATATCTCTAGGGTTCTCATTCTGCATGGCCCCCTGGGGATCCATGACTCAGGTGATATATATGGAGAGTGCAATAAAAGAATAAAAAGGAAAAGGGTTACTTCTTTAAGTCCTTAGGAGAACTGAGCAGTGCTTCTCTGTACCCTCCTTAGGAGTATATCACACCAATAGATGTTATGGTTACTTACTCTAGTGGGGTTTACTTCTAAACCACAGAATGGACAAAATATTGGTGAGCTTCAGTTGATATGGGTGCCTGCTGTAGGCACTAGGGTAACCTTATGTGTCATAGATGTGCATATAAATTACTTAGCACAATTTCTGACACAAAATATGTGCTCAGAAAATGCTTGCTTAACAACATGGTTATTACTAGTATCAGCAACCCTTGCTTTTACGAGCTGAATTGTGTGTGTCCCAAAATTCAACTCAGAATGTGATTTTATTTTCAGAAGGTATCTTTAAAGGACTAATTAAGTTAAATGATGTCATTAGGTTGGAACCTAATCCAAAATGACCATTATCATTATATCTTATAAGAAGGGTATATTTAGACACAGATGTATACAGAGGAAAGATATGTGAGGACACAGGAAGATGGCCATTTACAAGCCAAGGAGGGAAACCTAGAACAAATCCTTTGTCCATGGCCCTCAGAAGGAGCCAACCCTGATGACACCTTGATCTCAGACTTCTAGTCTGCAGAACTATGAAAAATAATATTTCTGTTATTTAAGCCACCCAGTCTGTAGCATTTTATCATCAGCATCACTAATACACCAGACATTAGCAGCAATAGGATACATTATGCTATCAAGCTGGAGAAAACAAAGAAAATGGTGATAGCTGATATGACTAGCTCGTAAGCATTCATTCACTCATACACATTCACTCAATAAATATTGCTTAGTCATTGTATGTGCCAGACATTATTCTAAGTTCTAGAAGTGCAAAGCTCAACAAAGCATAGTCCCTACCAGTGAGGAGCTGATAGACTTGTGTATGTGTGGTCATTTGGGAGTTAGAAAAAGAGAATAAAAAGAAGAGGAATGAGATGACAGAAAAGAAATAAGGCTTCATGTACATAAATCAGTGATTACAATTTCATAATCAATATTGAAAAGCAGGATAAAGTTAGGCATAAGTTTTTGTGGATGTACAGAGGCAGGTCATCTAATTCAAAATGGTGGTCAGGAGTTAGCTAAGACAAAAACTGAGAGGAAGGACATTGCTGTTTAAGATACACTACTCCTTCTTCTTCCTAAACTCTTGCAATAGTCAAATGAAAAGTGTCAGAAAAATCGTTTTATTGTTCTGATGATATAACTTTCATCCCCCAGCTGGAATGGCCTAGAAAATTCAGGGATTTTACAGATGTGCAGCAAAGTTCAGTTTTGTATTCAAACTAAAAATTAAAAGCTAAACACACCGGCGCGCATATTTCCAAATGCTAACAAAGCCCAGTTGCTGCTGCTACTGCTAAGTCACTTCAGTCGTGTCCGACTCTGTGCAACCCCAGAGACAGCAGTCCACCAGGATCCTCCATCCCTGGGACTCTCCAGGCAAGAACACTGGAGTGGGTCGCCATTTCCTTCTCCAATGCAAGAAAGTGAAAAGTGAAAGTGAAGTCACTTAGTCATGTCCAACTCTTCGTGACCCCATGGACTGCACCCCACCAGGCTCCTCCGTCCATGGGATTTTCCAGGCAAGAGTACAGGAGTGGGATGCCATTGCCTTCTCCAACAAAGCCCAGTTAATGAAGTGTAATCTTCTTTTTATAATGACTATATTGAACGTTGAGAAAAAGAGACTAAAAATAAATTTCAACTCATATTGCAATGATATAAAAAAATTTTTACAGTGGTTTTACCAACCACTATGTAAGAACTCATTTATCCTTCTCTTGATTTCAGCATCTGACTTGTATCTAGTTCACCAATGCTTTAAATGATCTTTCATAAGTTTAGTAATGAGATTTGAAGTCACATAAAATAATACATATATTAATGTTTTCTAATATCTCTTTTCATGTATAATTAGTACTCCTATGAACTATGGAATCAATTAATATATCTGTATATCAGTTTTCTGTCTATAAGAAAGTTAATTTTTCCTCCTAGAAAAATGGCAAAATTGATTTCATCACAAAATAAGTCTTCTAGTTTCATATTGTATTTGAATAGTGAATAACGTAGGCCTATGAACTGAAAAAGATGATAATAGCAACTCTGAACAGTTCAGAAGCTAAAGAAAGCAAATTTTTAAAATAAAAGCATGATAGTAAAAATTAAGGTGAAAAATTAACCTAGGCTCACAAAGATAATGATGATTATGATGACACAATTATATTCAGCCAAAATATTTATTTTAATTCATTTTCTTTTACAATTAAAAAAAATCACATTTCTTTCTCTTTCAACAAAGAATGTAATCATTTAAAAATAGGTCTTCTTACCAGTCTCTTTCTAATAACCTGCTTCAGAATGAAGAACTGAATAATCATTCTTTCAGTGTCAATGTTTTCACTGGATGCTTTGACTTCTATGGAAGGCAGAATACTGGCAGCATGGCTGGCTTTGGAACTGCTGGAGTTAGGCTTATGGTATATTTGAACATATATTTTTGTTATAGCTTGGCAAGTTTTTCTTCTTACTTAAGTTCCTAATCTACCATAATAATTTGTCCTTTTTTGAGACAGATTCTATTTATCATGAAAGGATAGAGTATGAAAACAGCTGAAATCTTGAAAAACAGTCTATTTTAGACAAAAACCCTGGCAGTTTGGAACTCTTGTAGATTCTGTCCAAGAACCTAGAAACAAAACAAATGCTGGTCCCAGTCTGATTATGGAGCCCAGACTTAGTATCTGAGACGGAAACCTCATGCAAATAAGAATTACAATAAAATGCTAAATTATGTTGGAGGAGGAAATGGCAATCCACTCCAGTATCCTTGCCTGGAGAGAAAAAAAAAGGCTAAGTTATGAGAACATCTCCATTACTAACTCAGGTGATGTGAGGATAGACTTTGGGATATCTAAAGAAATGAGAACAAAATTCAAACCATAAAAGATAAAATTATTGACAGAAAATTTTGTGTTCTCTTAAAGAGTTAACTTTTAAAAGGCATGCTTCCAAACCATGAAATAAAAATCTTGTTTTCATAGCTAAATTGGAAATATTGGGAGAGAATCCAGAATGGTGAGTTTTGTCTTGTTGTTTGTTATGGAAAGCAGACACACAAATGCCTGGCATGAAATAAAAACTTGTTTCTGTCATTATGTTCTGTTCTGTTTCTGTCATTCATACATTCTGTTCAGGAAGAGTGCATTCATGTGAAAATATGACCCCTATCAGGCTGCCAAGTTTAGCAAAATCTAAGGTGAGTTGTCGAGGAAGTGCTAAAAGCAGCTTTAACTTACACACCCAGTTTTTAAAGGCTTTCAAAAAACCTCAAGGAGAATACTAATAACACACTGGTAATTCCCACCTCTTTCTGACTTCCTTTGTCTCAATTTATACACTACATAAATAGATTGTTCCTGAAAGAACTGGAAATATTCTGCTTAACTTGTAACTTGTGCTTTTCAACTTTGTAGCTTGCATGTTGTGGATACTAAAGTTTCATATTTGTTTATATCTCTGTGAGTTTAAAATAAGTGTCTTCAAAAAGTCTGAGTTTGTAAGAATTCATTTCATATGCTGTTTTTATGGCTTTTTGTTTATGGTATCTTTTTTAAAGAGTTTAAGTTAAGACATTGCATATGACAGACATTTAGCTGATGTAAAGAACCACATTAAACTCTGTTAATTTTGTGATGAACTGTATGGTAAAGTTCAAAAAAGAGTTTAATCAGTTTCAAAATTTGGGGGATTATGAAGGGCTTTATTTTTTGGTTCTGTATAATTTTATTTTTCAGGGTTGTAGGAGGGTTATATTTTCTTTTAACTTCCCTAATTTTCCCATTTCTTAAAAAGCACAGACAATGTAAGCTTCAAATTGGAATTTAGCTAGCTATACAGTGACACAGAGCTTTTAGTATACCCAAAACAATTGTATGTGATTTTGATAAATGTGAGTTGACTCCTGAGAGTGTGTTCAACACTTGTGATCAGAGTTTTGGTGTACCTTCTGTGATGGGTTGGAGAAAACATACAGCAGCAGTCACAGACTCATGTATTTACAGGCACCTGGCAGGGAATACAAATGAATGAAGCACTCTGATATAAGAATAACTGTCTTGAAATAGAAATCAGTCATGGTCTTCCATTTTCCTACTTTTGATGACATATAGCTAAGCTGTTTTGGTTTATTTTCCTTTCAATTACTTTAGGAAAAACAACAATACAAGCAAAACAAGAAATAGCAATCAAAAATTGGATTCAAAATATGTCAATGTGCAAGATTTGTCCATGTGTTAAGTCATTAATTTGTGACTTCTGGTTTATAGCAAAATATAAAAATTGTTAGGCTACCTAGTCACTGTGATGTCAGGTGCACAGCACCATCTGTGAAGTACTCTTGCCAAGAAATTGATCTTGAAACTAATTAAATCTCTAGAATTAACTCTCATTTACAGAAACATAAAGGACAGAGGAGCAAGTAAAATGACACGACAAGGAAGGACACAGACAAATCTGGAGTGTGGACTATTCCATATGAATAACCGTGGTGTTGCAAAGCATCAGACATGACTGAGCAACTAACATTTTCACTTTCAATGGCAGTGAACATGAAGGTGGAGACTAAACAGGCATATCAATCAAATGCAATTGTGGATCTTATTTGAATTCTAAATTGAATATGAATTTTTAAACAAGCAGGAACATTTGTTTATGGACTATATATTAAATAATACTAAAAATACTGTTAATTTTTTAGCCATGATAATGGCATTGTAGTTATATAAGACAGTATCTATAATTTTTAAAGATATATATAGAATTACTAGAGGTAAAATAATGCCATCGAGTATTTGACTTAAATACTTAAGAAAAATGAGGAAAAGTAGAAAAGAGATAGAAGAAACAAGTGAAGTAAATCTTGATAGTGATCAAGTCTGGTGATAGATATAAGGAGATCCATTGTACTACTTTCTATATTTTTTTTTGTTTGAAATTTTCATTAAAAAGTTAAAGCTACATAGAGTTCCACTTCTAGTTATGATAGACTAAGACCCTATGTGACAACTCTCCACCCCTACTCCACTGCATAAAATAACTATAAAACCTGTGCAAAAAAAAGAAAAAAGAAAAAAAGAAAATACCTCAACGTATTGGAGAGTGAACAGAAGTGTCTACTAGGTTGACAAGGCAAGTTCATTTGAGGCAAGGAAGACAAATATATCCCCATCTCTTCAGTTTTTAGCCTGACGCTAACTGCAGTCCATATCTGGCTGGGATTCATGTAGAAAAACAGCAATAACAAAAACAAAGCACACAATCTGTCTCTGGCCTGTGAAATAAAATCATTGAATTCAGAAAACTCTGGATGCTGATGAGAATGGAGGAATCCTGCAAGGGAAAGACCCAGAGAGTAGATTCCCCCAGACTCTGTCCATCCACATTTCTGACTCAGCTCTGATTTAGGCATGTGCAGAACAGATTAAGGAATTTGATTTAGGTCATACCTGAATGGTCTAGTGCTTTTCCCTACTTTCTTCAATGTCAGTCTGAATGTGGCAATAAGGTGTTCATGATCTGACCCACAGTCAGCTCCCAGTCTTGTTTTGGCTGACTGTATAGAGCTTCTCCATCTTTGGCTACAAAGAATATAATCAATCTGATTTCGGTGTTGACCATCTGGTGATGTCCACGTGTAGAGTCTTCTCTTGTGTTGTTGGAAGAGGGTGTTTGCTATGACCAGTGCATTCTCTTGGCAAAACTGTATTAGCCTTTGCCCTGCTTCATTCTGTACTCCAAGGCCAAATTTGCCTGTTACTCCAGGTGTTTCTTGACTTCCTACTTTTGCATTCCAGTCCCCTATAATGAAAAGGATTTCTTTTTTTGGGTGTTAGTTCTGAAAGGTCTTTTAGGTCTTCATAAAACCATTCAACTTCAGCTTCTTCAGCATTATTGGTTGGGGCATAGGCTTGGATTACCGTGATATTGAATGGTTTGCCTTGGAAATGAACAGAGATCATTCTGTCATTTTTGAGATTGCATCCAAGTACTGCATTTCAGACTCTTTTGTTGACCATGATGGCTACTCCATTTCTTCTAAGGGATTCCTGCCCACAGTAGTAGATTTAATGGTCATCTGAGTTAAATTCATGCATTCCAATCCATTTTAGTTCACTGATTCTTGCCATCTCCTGCTTGACCACTTCCAATTTGCCTTGATTCATGGACCTAACATTCCAGGTTCCCATGCAATATTGCTCTTTACAGCATCGGACCTTGCTTCTATCACCAGTCCCATCTACAACTGGGTATTGTTATTGCTTTGTCTCCATCCCTTCATTCTTTCTGGAGTTATTTCTCCACTGATCTCTAATAGCATACTGGGCACCTCCCGACCTGGGGAGTTCCTCTTTCAGTATCCTATCATTTTGCCTTTTCATACTGTTCATGGGGTTCTCAAGGCAAGAATACTGAAGTGGTTTGCCATTCCCTTCTCCAGTGGACCACATTCTGTCAGACCTCTCCACCACGACCTGTCCATCTTGGGTGGCCCCACACAGCATGGCTTAATTTCACTGAGTTAGACAAGACTGTGGTCCATGTGATCAGATTGGTTAGTTTTCTGTGATTATTGTTTCAGTGTGCCTGCCCTTTGAAGCCCTCTCACAACACCTACCGTCTTACTTGGGTTTCTCTTACCTTGGACGTGGGGTATCTCTTCACGGCTGCTACAGCAAAGCGCAGCCGCTGCTCCTTACCTTGGAGGAGGGGTATCTCCTCACGGCTGCCCCTCCTGACCTTGAATGTGGAGTAGCTCCGATCGGCCCTCCTGCACCCAGGCAGCCACCACTCCTTGGACATGGGGTAGCTCCTCTCAGCCGCTGCCCCTGATGTTGAATGTGGAGTAGCTCCTCTGGCCCTCCTGTGCCCACGCAGCTGCCACTCCTTGGACATGGGGTAGCTCCTCTCAGCCGCTGCCCCTGATGTTGAATGTGGAGTAGCTCCTCTGGCCCTCCTGTGCCCACGCAGCTGCCACTCCTTGGACATGGGGTAGCTCCTCTCAGCCGCTGCCCCTGAACATGGGCATGGGGTAGCTCCTCTTGGCCGCTCCTGTGCCGTCGCAACCTGGTGCTCTCGGTTGAGTCAAGGGACTAGATTTAAGGGACTAGATCTGATAGAGAGTGCCTGATGAGCTATGGAAAGAGGTTCATGACATTGTACAGGAGACAGGGATCAAGACCATCCCCATGGAAAAGAAATGCAAAAAGGCAAAATGGTTGTCTGAGGAGGCCTTACAAATAGCTGTGAAAAGAAGAGAAGTGAAAAGCAAAGGAGAAAAGGAACGATATTCCCATTTGAATGCAGAGTTCCAAAGAAGAGCAAGGACAGATAAGAAAGCCTTCCTCAGTGATCAACGCAAAGAAATAGAGGAAAACAACAGAATGGGAAGGACTAGAGATTTCTTCAAGAAAATTAGAGATACCAAGGGAACATTTCATGCAAAGATGGGCTCAATAAAGGACAGAAATGGTATGGACCTAAGAGAAGCAGAAGATATTAAGAAGAGGTGGCAAGAATACACAGAAGAACTGTACAAAAAAGATCTTCATGACTCAGATAATCACAATGGTGTGATCACTCACCTAGAGCCAGACAACCTGGAATGTGAAGTCAGGTGCACTTTAGAAAGCATCACCACGAACAAAGCTAGAAGATGTGATGGAATTCCAGTTGAGCTATGTCAAATCCTGAAAGATGATACAGTGAAAGTGCTCCACTCAATATGCCAGCAAATTTGGAAAACTCAGCAGTGGCCACAGGACTAGAAAAGGTCAGTTTTCATTCCAATGCCAAAGAAAGGCAATCCCAAAGAATGCTCAAACTACCACACAATTGCACTCATCTCACACGCTAGTAAAGTAATGCTCAAAATTCTCCAAGCCAGACTTCAGCAATACGTGAACCGTGAACTTCCAGATGTTCAATCTGCTTTTAGAATAGGGAGAGGAACCAGAGATCAAACTGCCAACATCCACTGGATCATCGAAAAAGCAAGAGAGTTGCAGAAAAACATCTATTTCTGCTTTATTAGCTATGCCAAAACCTTTGACTGTGTGGATCACAATGAACTGTGGAAAATTCTGAAAGAGATGGGAATACCAGACCACCTGACGCACCTCTTGAGAAACCTATATGCAGGTCAGGAAGCAACAGTTAGAACTGGACATGGAACAGCAGACTGGTTCCAAATAGGAAAAGGAGTATGTCAAGGCTGTATATTGTCACCCTGCTTATTTAACTTATATTCAGAGTACATCATGAGAAACGCTGGGCTGGAAGAAGCACAAGCTGGAATCAAGATTGCCAATCAAAGAGAAATATTAACCTCAGATATGCAGATGATACCACCCTTATGGCAGAACATGAAGAGGAACTGAAAAGCCTCTTGATGAAAGTGAAAGAGGAGAGTGAAAAAGTTGGCTTAAAGCTCAACATTCAGAAAACTAAGATCATGGCATCTGGTCCCATCACTTCATGGCAAATAAATGGGGAAACAGTGGAAGCAGTGTCAGATTTTACTTTTGGGGGCTCCAAAATCACTGCAGATGGTGAATGCAGCCATGAAATTAAAAGATGCTTACTCCTTGGAAGGAAAGTTATGACTAACCTAGACAGCATATTAAAAAACAGAGACATTACTTTGCCTACAAAGGTCCGTCTAGTCAAGGCTATGGTTTTTCCAGTGGTCATGTATGGATGTGAGAGTTGGACTGTGAACAAAGCTGAGCACCAAAGAATTGATGCTTTTAAACTGTGGTGTTGGAGAAGACTCTTGAGAGTCCCTTGGACTGCAAGGAGATCCAACCAGTCCATCCTAAAGGAGATCAGTCGTGAGTGTTCATTGGAAGGAATGATGCTGAAACTGAAACTCCAATACTTTGGCCACTTCATGCGAAGAGTTGACTCATTGGAAAAGACCCTGATTCTGGGAGGGATTGGGGGCAGGAGGAGAAGGGGACAACAGAGAATGAGATGGCTGGATGGCATCACTGACTCGATGTACATGAGTTTGGGTAAACTCTGGGAGTTGGTGATGTACAGGTAGGCCTGGTGTGCTGCGATTCATGGGGTCGCAAAGAGTCAGACACGACTGAGCAACTGAACTGAACTAAGAGCAGATTAAAAGCATCTCAGCTAAAGACCATGTAATGCTAGACAAGAGATTGTAAGCTGACATCTCATGGGTAATTCCTGAACACTGACACATCTAAATCCAGTCTGAACTGAGTTAGAAGTTCAACCCAGGCTCACCTACAAAAAGAAAAAAAGTCGCCTTCTTAAAGAATACAATACTCATCATGGGGAAATAAGAGAATCAAAAATATCCACTACTTAAATTCAAAGTATCCAAGATATAATAGAAACTTATGAGGCATATGAAGAACCAAGAAAATGGAACATATTAGAAAGAGAAAAAAAGGTCAATTGGATCTGACTTCAAGATGAATCAGTTGTTGGATTAATATACAACAATTTTAAAGTGGCTATAATAATCATTCTCAAAGAAGTAAACAAAATATGATTGAATAAATAAAAATTTCGTCAGGGAAAGAGAAACAATAAATGAGAAGTAAATGGAAATCTTAGAACTGAGAAAAATACACTTTCTGAAATTAAAAGAGTATTCTGAACAGCCAAATGGAAACAACAGAAGAATGAGTAAGTGAATTTGAAGATTGCTTAAAATTATCTAATGTGAAGGACATTGGATTTTCTTGGGCTCTAAAATCACTGCAGATGGTGACTGCAGCCATGAAATTAAAAGACTTATTCCTTGGAAGAAAAGCTATGACAAAGCTAGACAGCATATTACAAATCAGAAACACTATTTCACCAACAAAAGTCCGTATTGTCAAACTTGTTGTTTTTCCTGTAGTCATGTATGGATGTGACAGTTGGACCATAAAGAAGGATGAGAGCTTAAGAATTGATCCTTTTGAACTGTGGTGTTGGAGAAGATATTGAGTGTCCTTTGGACTGCAAGGAGATCAAACCAGTCAGTCTTAAAGGCAATCTACCCTGCATATTAAGTGGAAGGACTGATGCTGATGCTGAAGCTGAAGCTCCAATACTTTGGCCACCTGAAGCAAAGAGCCGACTCATTAGAAAAGACCCTGATGCTGGGAATGATTGAAGGCAGGAGGAGAAGGGGACAACAGAGGACAAAATGGATTAATGGCATCACCAACTCGATGGACACAAAGATGAGCAAGCTCCAGGAGATGGTGAAGGACAGGGAAGCCTGGCATGCTGCAGTCCATGGGGTCAAAAAGCGTCAGACACAACTGAGCAACTGAACAACATAGAGCAAAAAGATTGAAAAATAACAGGCAAGAGTCAGGGAACTGATATCAAGCTGATATCAAGTGATTTGACATGTTTGAAAATGCAATACCAGCAGATGAGGAGAAACAGAATGGGGTAGAAAAAATTTTGAAGAGATAATTGCTCAAATTTTCCCAAACTTGATGAAAGTCAGAAATTTGAAGATTCAATGAACGTCATGGAAAATAAACAAAAAGATTCTCATGCCAAGGAACATCACAGACAAGGCAAACTACTGAAAGACAGTTCAGTCGCTCAGTCCTGTCTGACTCTTTGTGACCCCATGAATCGCAGCACGCCAGGCCTCCCTGTCAATCACCAACTCCCGGAGTTTACTCAAACTCATGTCCATCAGGTTGGTGATGCCATCCAGCCATCTCATCGTCTGTCATCCCCTTCTCCTCCTGCCCCCAATACCTCCCAGCATCAGGGTCTTTTCCAAGGAGTCAACTCTTCGCATCAGGTGGCCAAAGTATTGGAGTTTCAGCTTCAGCATCAGTCCTTCTAATGAACACCCAGGACTGATCTCATTTAGGATGGACTGGTTGGATCTCCTTGCAGTCCAAGTGGCGGCTGCGACAGACAGCGCAGAAGCGCAGCCGAGAGGAGCTACCCCTCGCCCAAAGTCAGTGGCGGCGACTGACAGCGCCAGGCTGCCATGGCGCAGGAGTGGCCCGAAAGGAGCTACCCCATGTCCGAGGTACTGAAAAACAAAGATAGCCAATCTTGAAAGCAGCAAGAGTAAGACAATATTAGCAGTGGTAGTAGGCAACAATAGGTCAATTAACATCTGACTTCATCAGAAAGGAAGGAGGCTAGAAAAGAATGCAGAAAATAATTTAATGGTGAAACAAAGAAAATTGTTAACCCGTTACTTTATATTCAACAAAAATATTCCTCAAAAATGAAGTGGAAGTATAGACATTTTCAGAAAAAGAAAGCTAATTCCATCACTATTGTATATGCATGATGAAACATGCTAAAGAAAATAATACCAAATGTAAACTGAGACCATTAGAAGAAAATAAAGAGCACTGGAATGGCAAATATCTGGGTGAATGCAAATGTGACTTCGTTTTTGCCCTTTGTTCTTAATTGCTTTACAAATCACATAACTATTTAAAGAAAAATAGCATTGTTTTGTGGTCATTAGAATGTATATATAGTACATATAACAACTATAGCAGAATGGACATTATTAACTATAAAAAAACTATAGAATTTAAGGATTAATAAAATCACAAAGAAATAAAATGCAAATAATTATAGCTAAATATTCATCAAAAAATAGAATTCTAAAAAAATCAATTTGGTAAAAGGCAAGAAAGGAGGGAAAACAATAAAAGATGGAGGATATAAGTTGAAAGCAAAAGCAATTGGTAGAATCACATACATGTCAATAATTACACTAAAAATTACTGAACTAAATATGTCTAGTAAAAGGTAGAAATTACTAAAATTGGTAAAAAGAGAACAAGACCCAACTATATGTTGTCTAAAAGAGATATCAGTTCAGTTCAATTGCTCAGTCGTGTCTGATTCCTTGTGACCCCATGGACTGCAGTATGCCAAGCCTTCCTGTCCATCACCAACTCCCGGAGCTTGCTCAAACTCATGTCCATCATGTAGGTGATGCCAACCATCTCATCCTCTGTCATCCCCTTCTCCTCCTGACTTCAATCTTTCCCAGTGTCAGGGTCTTTTCCAATGAGTCAGTTCTTCCCATTAGGTGGCCAAAGTATTGGAGCTTCAGCTTCAGCATCAGTCCATCCAAGGAATATTCAGGACTGATTTCCTTTAGGATGGACTGGTTGGATCTCCTTGCAGTCCAAGGGACTTGCAAGAGTCTTCTCCAACACCACAGTTCAAAAGCATTAATTCTTTGGCACTAATCCTTCTTTATGGTCCAACTCTCACATCCATACATGACCACTGGAAAAACCATAGCCTTGACTAGATGGACCTTTGTTGGCAAAGTAATGTCTCTGATTTTTAATATGCTATCTAGGATGGTCATAACTTTCCCTCCAGAAAGCAAGCATCTTTTAATTTAATGGCTGCAGTCACCATCTGCAGTGATTTTGGAGCACAAGAAAATAAAGTCTGTCACTGTTCCCATTGTTTCCCCATCTATTTGCCATGAAGTGATGGGACCGATGCCATGATCTTAGCGTTTTGAATGTTGAGTTTTAAGTCAGCTTTTTCACTCTCCTCTTTCACTTTCATCAAGAGGCTCTTCAGTCTTCTTCACTTTCTGCCATAAGGGTGGTATCATCTGCATATCTGAGGTTATTGACATTTCTCCTGGCAATCTTAATTCCAGCTTGTGCTTCATCCAGCCCAGCATTTCGCATGATGTACTCTGCATATAAGTTAAATAAGCAGGGTGACAATATACAGCCTTGACATACTCCTTTCCCAATTTGGAGCCAGTCCATTGTTTCATGTCAGGTTCCAACTGTTGTTTCTTGACCTGCCTACAGATTTCTCTGGAGGCAGATAAGGTGGTCTGGTGTTCCAATCTCTAGAAGAATTTTCCACAGTTTGTTGTGATCCATACAGTCAAAGGCTTTGGCATAGTCAGTAAAGCAGAAGTAGATGTTTTTCTGGAAATCTCTTGCTTTTTTGATGATCCAGTGGATGTTGGCAATTTGATCTCTCATTCCTCTGCCTTTTCTAAATCCAGCTTGAACATCTGGAAGTTCACGGTTCACATACTATTGAAGCCTGGCTTGGAGAATTTTGAGCATTACTTTGCTAGCGTGTGAGATGAGTGCAACTGTTTGGTAGTTTGAACCTTCTTTGGCATTGCCTTTCTTAGGGATTGGAATGAAAACTGACCTTTTCCAGTCCTGTGGCCACTGCTGAGTTTTCCAAATTTGCTGGCATATTGAGTGTAGCACTTTCACAGCATCATCTTTTAGGATTTGAAATAGTTCAACTGTAATTTCATCACCTCAACTAGCTTTGTTCATAGCGATGCTTCCTAAGGCCCACTTGACTTCATATTCCAGGATGTCTGCATCTAGGTGAGTGATCACACTGTCATGGTTATCTGGGTAATGAAGATCTTTTTTGTGTAGTTCTTCTGTGTATTCTTTCCACCTCTTCTTAATATATTCTGCTTCTGTTAGGTCCATAGCATTTCTGTCCTTTATTGTGCCCATCTTTTCATGAAATGTTCCCTTGGTGTTTCTAATTTTCTTGAAGAGAGCTCTAGTGTTTCCGATTCTATAGTTTTCCTTTATTTCTTTGCACTGATCGCTGAGGAAGGCTTTCTTATCTCTGCTTGCTATTCTTTGGAACTCTGCATTCAAATGGGAATATCTTTCCTTTTCTGCTTTGCTTTTCACTTCTCTTCTTTTCTCAGCTATTTCTAAGGCCTCCTCAGACAACCATTTTGCCTTTTTGCATTTCTTTGTCTTGGGGATGGTCTTGATCACTGCCATCTGTACAATGTCACAAACTTCCATCCATACTTCTTTAGAGAAAAGAGATATACTTTCAATTATAAAGCATGGGTTGAAAGCCAAAGGATGTATAAAGATACACCTTGCAAATATTAAACTCAAAGCATATTGACTTAAAGGAGCAAACATCTATTTCCCAGTTTCTGTGGGTTAACAGTACTTTCTGTGGGGCTCTCACAAGGTTGAAATCAAGGTTTGGTTGTGGCTGCAGCCATCTCAAAGCTTCACTAAGAGGTGGATGTTTGTCTAGATTCACTCCTGTGACTGCTGACAGGCCTCAGAAGATCCACTTTAAACTTCATTCATGTGGCTATTGTCAGGAGATAAGTCCTCACTGGCTTTCAAAATTCATGTAAGAAACCATGCCCTTTCTTTATAACACATCTCCTCTATTGATCCTTCAGGGTAAGTTTGATGTTTCTATGGTGTCTGCGTGTATAGTCCAGGTCCAATCACTGGGTCAGGAAGATATCCTGGAGAATGAAATGGCAACCACTCCAGTATTCCTGACTGGGAAATCCTACAGACAGAGGAGCCAGGTGGGCTACAGTCCATGGGGTCAGAAAGAGTTGGACACAATTTAGCAACTAAACCACTAAACCACCAGTATATTTGACGATATGACCTCAGGAAAGGCACGCTGGCATGTGCCAAACCATCTAGAGAGAATACCAGTATGGAATGAAAGATTATGAACTGCACCTAGCTAACCATTCTACAGTAAGTTCATGAAATTTAGAATTTGGGTAGTGACATCTTAACTATCTTAGCATATATTTCAAAGTATACCAAAGAAGTGAATCCTCTTGTCTCTGTATAATTGTGCCCTGAAAGAGAGCTAAGGGGGTCTAGCAATAGAAAAGAAAAGAGTGAATTCTCATCACAAAAGCAATACAGGAACCACCCGAGTCTCAGTTGCTCAGGGAAAATGAAAATCTCTTGAGCAAATTTTCACATACTAGTAATGAGTTCTCTATAGCAGAGTTTCTCAAGCTGTGCTTATTGATAATTGGAGCTGGATAATTCTTGGTTGGTGGAGAAGAGGCAGAGACTGTCTTGTGAATTTTAGGAGGTTTAACACCCATGACCTCTACCCACTAAATGCTAGTAGCTACTCTCCTATCTTCACCAACCCCTGCAATTTCGAGAACAAAAAGGGTTTGTAAACATCGCCAAGTGTTCTCTGGGGGGCAAAACCACCTCCTACTGAGAACCAGTTCCCAGACAGCACTTTTCAAGCTGAAGCATATCCCTTACTGGGTACTGAATTCAGTTTAGAGGACACCAAGCCAGCATTTTTTAATGAAATTGAATTGAATAGATAATATCAGAGCACTTAGTCTCTAGTACATCATGTGTGTACTGTGATGCTATCTAGAAGTCTTTTTCCTCAGCCTCAATTTCTCTCTGCAAAACCACAAATATGTTTATATGCCTATAATATGATGAGCATGAAATGCTCTTTTTTAATATTCAGAAAAAAAGGTAGTATGCTTGGTTTGAAAACTCTAAAGGAATTGTAGAAACTCTTAAACTTTAGATAAAGAACCCAGATTGAGGGAGTTTCCTGGTGGTCCAGTGGCTAAGAATCCACATTCCAATGCAGGGGACATGGGTTTAATCCTTGGTCGGGGAACTGAGATCACACAAGCCATGGGGCAACTAAGCCTATGCTGTGAAACTAGAGGAGCCTGCACACAACTAAAGAAAGTCCACATGAGGCAACAATTCCCAGCACAGCCAGGAAAGAAAAGAAAAGAAAAAAAAAAAAAGATTGGTTTTCTTTCATATCAGAATTAAAAGATTCCTCCAGACTCCTGTCAATATGCTGTTCTTTCTCCTGTTTACTGGCCCCTTCTCTTCCTGATTGGACAAGGAAATGGCAACCCACTCCAGTATTCTTGCCTGGAGAATCCCATGGACAGAGGAGCCTGGTAGGCTACAGTCCACGGGGTCGCAAAAAGTCAGACACGACTGAGCGACTTCACTTCGCTTCACTTCACTTCTCTTCCTGATGATGCTCCTTAAATCTTCTACATGGTAGTTTCAATAGAATCTTACTCTGGGTTGTGACCCCCCAAAAGCTTGAAAGCGCCTGTGCCCAGAGCACAACTGAGAGCCCTCAACTAGAATAGCTGCTCTGAGGCCATAGACTTTATTTTAGCTGATCTAAGAGTATGATCCTGAACCTTTGTCCAAACTTGACCCAGCCCCACTATACCCTTCAGAAATATGCTCATGCCGTCCTGTCTTTATCCCTCTTCTCCTACAGTTTTTCCTGAACTATTTATCAATATTGCCCATCTTTCAAGGTCTCTCCAAGTACTCTATGATGTAATACCTGACATTCCAATACAAAATAATCTCTTCATTCTGTGAACACTTGTTATACCTTTGTCCATATTGCAGATGCCCTCTTTTTATTTTTGAAATTACAAAACAAATTACAAAACTGGCCTTAATAGAGCATTAAGATCATTCTGAATTTAAATGCTGGAATTTGAACATAGATGTTAAAGCAACAAGAACCAAACTGGTAAAACAAGTTTTCATTATTTTGGTGCACTAGAGTGAAAAAAAGAAAAAAAGAACCCTTCAGTAGTTCTTAGGAAATGGTGGATAATCAGGTCAATTTAGTTGTTAGTTGAGACATTGTTGATCTGTTAAAAAGATAGCCTTGTTATAGATTCCTTACTCCTTGATCGTTGATGGGTTAGATAATGTGACTTTGTGAGCATATATCTTTTGCTTTAGCATTTCAGACAGTCAATAAAGTTCCGATTTGTGTAACTTCTGAGCAGTGTAGATGCTCTCTTAAACGATGTAATTAGGAACCATACTTTTGAGGTTACTATTAAAAAATTAATGAAAAATGTGACATATCTAAAACATTTTATGGAAATGTAAATAATATAAAGGGCTTCCCCGGTGGCTCAGATGGTAACAAATACCCCTGCAGTGTGGGAGACCTGGATTCGATCCCTGCATTGGGAAGATCCCCTGCAGAAGAGAACGGCTAACCACTCCAGTATTCTGGCCTGGAGAATTCCCTGGGTTGAGATGATCTCCTGGAGAAGAGAACGGCTACCCACTTCAGTGTTCTGGCCTAGAGAATTCCATGGACTGTATAGTCCATGGGGTTGCAAAGAGTCGGACACGACTGAGTAGTGTAGATGCCGCTTAAATGGTAATTAGGAACCATACTTTTGAGGTTACTATTAAAAAATTAGTGAAAGACATGACATATCTACTAAAACATTTTGTGGAAATGTAAATAATATAAACATACATTAATTTGACAGTCTTTTGATGTAGAGGCCAAGGCTTTTTCTTTGAGTACACATCTGATTCAAGTTCTATATAGTCAGTTACTATTTTAATTTATTTCTTTAAAATAAGAAAAAAGCCTTAAAGATCTTTGTGTTAATAAATCTAAGTGCAGAGTTCTTCAGATTATGCTTTTTTCCCACTCTAAGGCAGTTTTCCCCCAATTCAACAAGGTCCTTTTTTAAGGAACTAAACTTTATTCAGTCTGCCTGAAATATTGGACTTAGTTTTCGTAAACTCTCTTGCTACACAACCAGCAGAGCTGAGCTATTCTAGCTGTGAGTATTCAGTGGGCCATGGGCATCAATCAGTATGAGGGGTGTGTGATGAACGGCATGAGAACAAGTATTTGTAAGCAATTACCATCCTCATCCTCTCTGGACTCTTATCACCTCACTAATGCCTCAAAGGAGACGTATGGCTAGAGAAGGAGCAGGGTAAAGTGGTTGCTCACCCTTGAAATCTGTCTCCAAAGTATCACCTTACCAATGTTTTTAAAGGTAATAACTGTACATTGACTTAAAACTTGGTTAGACCAGTGTTTATCAAACTATCTGTTGTGAAGTAACTTTTTAAGAAATTTGCAAATCAGTTACAGACTGATACCTTGTAAAATACGATTACCAGAAAAATGAAAGACATACAATACAAACCTAATTATTATATTCAACATACATAAAATTACTGTTAATTCCTATAAATATTTCTTAATGTTTACCCTCAATTTCTGTACTTATCCTAGGCCAGTGACAGTTTGGGGACAGGTACTGGTCAAAGGACCTTATTTTGAGTAGCCTCAGAATATAATGGCAAGACTATAGAGAAAGTAATGTTAATTATGCAATTGAAAAATATAAGTGAGACCGTGAGATGGGAGTAAAACGGTATTACTTTATTCAGGTCCTCACTCATCTACCAACCAAAAAGTGCAGGTTCTTGCCCATTCTGATACCCCCGTTGGAACCTGCCAAGTTCTAGCAGGCAAGAGAGTGGAGATTGAGGGTTGCCTTGAATATACCCAAAGGCAACACTGATGTTCATGTCAGCTCTTTCTTAAATTCCTGCTATCCTATTCTCCATTACCTACTCCAGAAATTCACCTACTATGCCTGACACACATTAAATAATTACTTCTTTTTAAAATGTCACTTTGTATAATAGAAACCAAGAGAACTGATAAAAGTAAGCCATGTTTAAAAAAACTTTCTTCTTGAAATTAACACATATTGACCCTTTCGGCAAAAATGTAAATATTGTAAGCACCTTTAAGCCTCTTTCCTTCAACTCTTTTCTCACAGATGATTTTAAAAAATGATACACAGATAGTGAAGGTAATGAACTCTGTGTCCAGAAATGAGGGAACATTTACCTAAGAAGCAGTAAGTACCCACAGTGTTTCTAAATTTGAACACATTTGGTATTGGAGAGAGACAGAGAGACAGTAATTACATCTACACTTTCAGTAAGTATATTGGATATGTAGTAAATGTCAAAAGATACAAATAAGTTTCTTAATTACAATATTCCACTGGACTTCAGAGCTTATAAAGATAATGATTAGGAACTTTCTTCATTATTTTGAGTTTTTTAAACAGTTTATGCTCTTTGTTGCTAATGTGCTTTCAGCAGTTATTGAACAACGAATTACTTAAGCTAAATCACTCACATTACAATTATTTCTTTTCTCATAGAATTGTGTAAGCTCCAAGAAATTTAGGACTTTGTTTTTCTGGCTCATCGCTGTATCCTCAGCATTTGTCAGTTTTTGACACATGGCAAATGTTCAATAAGTGCTTGTTGAATGAATAATACCACACAATTTTAATGGTATTGTTATAATTGCATTTGGAATATAAATTCTTAAAAGCAGTGTCTGTGGGGTTTTGGAGTCTATAGAGTATCTAACCTTATCACATACCAGCAGTCAATATCACTTGTAGGCAGACTTGAACTCTTAAATATATGTGGTGTATATTTCCAAACAAGGCTAATTTTGAGCCACACAGCTATTCCTGAACTTGGAGCTGGGAAGAGATATGGACAGCTCCAGCATACCACTCCCAGGGAGATGTCAGTCCCCACTTACTCTACCCTATCAAAATTTAGATATTAAATCTACAGTTTAAAGGTTTCAATATCTCCTAAAACAATGCTTGACAAGCCTGGCATTTTGTTGTTTTTCAATTGCTAGGTCACATCTGACTCTTTGTGACCCCATAGACTGCAGCACGCTAGGCTTCCCTGTCCTTCACTATTTCAGATTGCTCAGATTCATGTCTGTTGAGTTGGTTATGCTATCTAACCATCTCTTCATCTGATGCCCTCTTCTCCTCCTGTCCTCAATCTTTCCCAGCATCAGAGTCTTTTCCAATGAGTCGGCTCTTTGCATCAGGTGGCCAAAGTATTGGAGCTTTTGCATTAGTCATTCCAATGAATATTCAGGGTCGATTTCCTTTAGCATTGACTGGTTTGATCTCCTTGCTATCCAAGGGACTCTCAAGAGTCTTCTCCAGCACCACCATCCCATGGACAGTATGAAAAGGTCTGGAATTTTACAAGGAGCTCTATTTCCACCAGATGATGAAAGTCCGTAATTAGTGTTGTTGCCACAATCCAGTAGTTCTCTAAGTCCCAAGAGCAGCAGCATTATTATTACATGAGAGCTTGCTACAAAATTGCAAGGCAAATTCTCAGTTCCCACCCCAGACCTATCTATCTAATCAAGAACTTATGTAATGAATGGCAGAATCTGTGTTTTAAATCTTCCAGGTGATTCTGATACTCAAGTTGGAGAACCCTTGCCTTAATCCAATATTCAGTAGGCCTGAGGCAGGCGCCACAAGCACCTGCATTTTCAGCCATCTGCAACCTTTCTCTCCTACATCCACGTGTAATTTCAATCGGTTTACCTTAGTTTCTACCCCTTTCAGTGAATCTTTATCCACTTTTCTGAAGGGACTACTAATGTCTTGACCTAAACCACAAATAGAAACTTTGAGAATTAGACAAAGATGCCAACTGAAATGGAACCAGTTACACATAACCAGGACTGTAATGTCAGTCTTCCTATACCAGTTGTAGCTCTTTTTCTAGTAGCTTTTAACCTAGACACCACAGATTTTAGCTGTTTACTCAAATATCTAGAAAAAGTGACAAACATGACAGTATTATTTTTTTTGTTTGTGTACCTATCTTTCTATTCACACTGTTCACTGAACCCCAGGTAGGCAAGGCATGAGCAGAGAAGAAAACTTGAGGAGCTGTGGGAACTGCAGACATGTTTATTCTCTCAGGGCTGGTACAGCAGCCACACAGCAGACATACTGTGTTCTCTCATGGTTGACCCAGCAGACACAGCCATAATGCAGTCATGACACAGATTCAAGGGCTTTTCAGGTGGAGCTTACATATGCTTACAGAACAAAAGTGGCCCATGGCCAAATGGGTACATTGTGATCCGCATATGCAGTGCTGTCAGTGATCTCAGCTGTTACATAATCATGTATTGACAAAATGTGGGGTGAGAGCGAGAGGGTGTGGGGTGAGAGAACCTGACCACTGCCATCTTGGTTAATTTGCTCTTTCTATATAGTACCTTTTCTCAAAAACCATATGAAATGGTGATTTTAGGCATGATTTTAGTTTTAAGTCTCTAGAACAAAATAGAGGTTTAAAAATTGTGCTCTAAGGCAGCTATAGAGAGATTAAAATATAATGAAGCTATGCAGGTTCGATCCCCGGGTTGGGAAGACCCCCTGGAAGAAGGCATGGCAACCCACTCCAGTATTCTCGTCTGGAAAATTCCATGGACAGAGGAGCCTGGCAGACTATGGTCCATAGGGTCACGAAGAGTCAGACACGACTGAAGCAACTTAGTATGCATGCACATTCCCCAATAATTACTTTCTTAGTTGTCATATTGTAGAGAAAGAGCAAATTAGCCAAGATGGCATGGTCAGGCTCTCTTGCCCCACAGCCTCTCACTCTTGCCCCATGTTTTGTAAATAACGATTATGTAACAGCTGAGGTCAGTTATAGCGCTGTGCATACATAGCATGAAGTTTATATAACAGCTGAGATCACACGTCATGAGTACTTGCTTGGACACAGGCTACTTTGGTCATATAAGCTCCACCTGGAAAAGTCCTGGGGGTTGTGTGCGGTATGCCTGTATGAGCTTCACCATGAAAGCCCTGGTTGCTGCTGCATTGGGGCTACATTGGAGCTGCGTCATGGCTATGTTATATGAGATTCTGTCATGGCTCCGTCATGGCTGTATTATGGTTATGTTATGGCTGCTCCTACAGCTGCTGCATCAGCCAGGAGAGAGGCTGTGTTATGGCTGCCATGCCAACCAGGAGAGAATAAACATGTCTGCAGCTCCTATGGCACCTCGAGTCTTCTTCCAGCCTCTTAGCTTGTGCCTTGCCTACCCTGGGTTCAGTGAACAGTGCGAATAGTGTGAATAGCAAGACAATTGATATCACAAACAGGATCAGCAAGATACATATTCAGTTCAGTCGCTCAGTCGTGTCCGACTCTTTGCGACCCCATGAATCGCAGCATGCCAGGCCTCCCTGTCCATCACCAACTCCCAGAGTTTACACAAACTCATGTCCATTGAGTCGGTGATGCCATCCTGCCATCTCATCCTCTGTCGTCCCCTTCTCCTCCTGCCCCCAATCGCTCCCAGCATCAGGGTCTTTTCCAATGAGTCAACTCTTCGCATGAGGTGGCCAAAGTATTACTTAAGCATTAAGTCCTAGGACTTCTCAGAAAAGGCACTTCCCAGAGGCTTCTTCCTCTATCCTGTCCAGGTCTACCACAGAAATATAGAATATATACTAGCAGGATGTATGAATATAAATCACTAAGAAAAAGTAAACCTTATATTTTAAATAGCCAGGAACTACAAACAATAATGTAAATTAGTAGAGACCTTGATTTCTGGGGCTTTCCAGGTGGCGCTAGTGGTAAAGAACCCACCTGCCAATGCAGGAGACAGTAAGAGACATGAGTTCGATCACTGGATTGGGAAGCTCCCCTAGAGGAGAGCAGGGCAATCCACCCCAGTATTCTTGCCTGGAGAATCCCATGGACAGAGGTGCCTGGAGGGTTACAGTCCATAGGGTAGCAAAGAGTTGGACATGACTGAAGTGACTTAACATGCACACACACTTGAATTCTGTGATGTGAAAGATATTAACAGGGTCTAAAAGAAAGTTAATTACATGTACATTTAAAATGTCAGTAAAATTTTTAAATGTAGCCCAATGTATTTTCCTATTCATTGTTTTTTGTGGGAGATGTCTATTACTTTTGCCCCTGAGGGTATTCACTATTCAGTTCACTATATTCACTATTCGGTTTGTGACAAAATGTATTATAATTTCCTCAGAACTCTCTCTCTTCTATTCAGTTTATGTGCTTAGGGTGGAACAGAGTCCATCCCAAGCTTTAGGGGAAACCACCTATGTCTCTTCATCCTTGCCTCTGAGAACATCTTATTTCCACAATGATTGGGTCAGAGATGGACACATGGCCCAGTTGGAGCTAATGAGACTTTCACTGAATCAATTAAAAGAAAAGCAAATTATCTTCCCTGTTGGAAATGTGTTTATCTAAGAGGATCTTGCCACTAGAAAAGGAAAGCCTAAAGTCAGTGGAGGGCCACCACAGTCTGAAAAAGGAGTGACATACAGTAGAAGGTAAAGCTGAAAAATGGAGTCCAGTGGAGTTCTATTGACATGGTTTGGACCATACTCCTTGAAATTTAGTTATACAAGTCAATAAATACTTTTAACTTGAGACAATCTGAGTTTGATTTTCTGTCTGATAGAAATGTATCATCATGAAGTCCGTGAGGAGTAGTTAAGTTGTGAGCTTATATCTACCCCATGCACCATAATGTTCTGAAGGAAGAGTCAAGAAAACTCCAAGGGCACTCAATAAAGTATGTAGAACAATGTAAAATGCCTCTACAGAACAAGCTGAACAAATAAGGTGACAGATTTAGGAGCCAAAAGAAACTGGGAGAAGGTGAAAAACAACTCTTCAAGGAAAATTGTAGGGGAACAAGTGGATATCCTGTTCTTTTTCTTGAAGAATTCCTCAGAAGCTACACTATTTGGGAAGGAATCAAATAATTAAGAAGATCTATTGGTAAATAAAGGAGAATGTTTCTGTGGATTTTTAAAACCTTATATGAGATATGGCTGATTCATGTTGATGTTTGGCAGAAACCAATGCAATAATGTAAAGCATTATCCTTCAATTAAAAATAAATAAATTTGATTTAAAAAACCTTAGATGAGAAGCTTATACTTACTTTTTTGAAATGTTTTATACTTCAAATTTTCAAAAATAACAAATCAGAAAATGGATTAAATGTACATTTCCTCATGGGCTACTTGTTTCATTCAAATAGTAGATATCTCAACATAGTTATTTAGTTTGTGTGTGCATATGCATGTGTATGTGTGTAGATTGAAGTAATAACTATAAGGATCACAAACTCAAGTATCTACACAGATAAGGCAGGTAATCTGAATGAAGGAAGTGGGCTATCTGAGACAAAGAAACAGTGGAGATTGTGGTGAACTGGAAAACCAAATATGCTACTCAATTCAGTTGTCCTGTGGGAATATAGATCCAGTATTGCCATATCCTTTGAATTTTCAAGGTAGCCTCAAAACCTGTATTTTTACAAGAAATAATCCAATTTTTTAATACTGGCAATTATTCTCTTATTGTCAACACTGTGCATGCCAAACAAATGCCAGCATTCATTTGTGTGACAAATATTTATTGAGCTCCTACTATTATATTCCAGACCTTATGCTAATCACCAAGGATAAAATTAATAAACAAAACAGACAACATATCTGACCTCATGGAGCTTACTGTCCTAGAATAACAGCATAGGCAACACAAGTTATAGTAATGCTTCTTAGGTCCTTGTTCACAAAAGTTAACAAAAACAGTTTCAATGGAACATGTATGGAAGTGTAATATTTTTAAGCATGTCATTTTTTCTTCCTCTTCTCTAGTAAGTAAATATTAAAATTGTGTCTGTATATTAATACTATGTTATTGTGTAACAGAAATGATTGTTATATTTTTCTAATTTTCCACTGCTTTTCAGGGAGTGGGAATAGTGGTAAATTTAGGGACCTTTGTTTGTTGAGCTCCTGTGGGTGTGTATGTGAACTATTGTGAGCTAATATTTTGAGATATTTTATCTTCATTGCCTCTATTCCTTGTATCCATTATCCTTTCCCACTAATTGGACAACAGAGATAGCTTTCAATATGCCCTGCCTTTGCTTGCAGGATGAGCCTGTCTTAAAACAAAAATGTCAATTGGGTTGCTAATTGGATTTTGAAACTTATAGCAAACATGATAACTTAAAAGCCAAATTATTTTGATTTGTAAGATCCAAGTATAGTTGATAAAGAAAAATGTTCCTGGAATTTAAAAATTTATGTATAGAACCAAAGCTGAGAACATGGAGTTTGTATTATTATCAGCCACTAAGCAAGACTTTTTTATGCTTTTGTTTTTTGGACTGTGGAAAGCAGACCACCACACACCACTGTCTAGCTTCTCGAGGTTTAGTGTACTAAAAGCTAAAAGTCTCCTAAGGATGTACCATGACAGTAGATGAGCAACAGTGGTGGGAGGTGTTTAGGTAGATAGATCTCAGGGCAGCCTGCATACATCATGCCTACCTCAATGTGGTGCCTGTAAAGCAACTATGTGCTCCAGAGCCCCAAGAAGAGATAGACAGTGCTGATGGAACCAGTTTTGAAGATAAAAGGAGAAGGAGGAAGTGATAATTTCAAATGCTGCACTGACCACATTTACAACTAGAGGTTACTAAGTTACATTGAAATCACAAGTTCAAGTTTTCTGCCATTTGTGAAAATGGGATTTGTGAATTACAGTAAAATGGAAGTTCTCTTGCTTCATAGCTGACTTTTGAGACAGAAAATTTATATCTGCTGCATGAGTTTGGAAGAACTGAGGTAAGCTTGAACAGTGCTGCTGAATGAAGGAGCAAGATTGAAAGGTCCAGGGGAAAGATCTTAGATCAAAGTATATCCAAGTCAAAAAGACTGAACAGTAAGGAGGAAGATGGCAAGTAAAAAGGAAGGAGAGAATGGAAGAATCACTGCTCCCTCCCTGCTCAGCGCGCGCACACACACACATACACACACACACACTGATGATGCAACTAGAGAAACTTAGAAGGATTTTCATCATTAAATTCTATGCAACATGCAGTGTGTTCCTGTGTACCCACAGATTTTCAGTAAAACTGAAAACAAAAGAGCAAAGACAAACAACGATATGCTCAACATGATTGGGATTCTTGTGAAAGTCAGTGAAGGAGTCAAGTTTTGTGTCAAGGTTTGTGGAATGCCAGATTATAGACACATTGTACGAATGGGGTGTGTAGCCCAGTAATTAAGTTTGAAAAGTTAGTTATCTATGAGAGAGTTCAATATAGGAATTATGTCTCAAATGTCTTTGTATCTCTCCAAACCTCAGCTATTTAATGTGTAAAATGAAGATGAAGATATCTAACTTGTAAAGTTGCCCAAAGGATTAGAGATAATGTATTTAAAATACTTAACAGAGTGACTGGCACAGCAGCCCCATAAGAAATGATGGCAAGTATTATTATTACCTCATTGCACTAAGCTTTTTTAATATATATATTTTGGCCATGCCATGTGGCATGCGGAATCTTAGTTTCCTGATCAGAGGTTGAAACCATTATTTATTTATTTCTATTATAGCTAGTTTCCTCCCTTGATGCAATCAATATATGAATTATTATATTGTCCATTAAACATTTATGCTGATTAGGACATTGATAAATATAGTTTGAAACGAGTTCCTTTACAATATATGGGCTATTGGTAGTGTTTTAAATGGAAGAATAATGTGTAATTTTGAACAATATATATTGAGCTTTAAAACTAAATGCAGTATGGGACTTCCCTGGCAGTCCAGTGGTTAAGAACTGTGCCTCCACTGCAGGGGGCATGGTTTCAATCTCTGGTCAGATTGACCCCACACACTGTCCTAATCAGCATAAATGTTTAATGGACAATGTAAGAATTTATACATTGATTGCATCAAGGGAAGAAACTGGCTATTTCACCTAACAATTATAGAAACATCCAGAATACATATTTTATTACTTAAAAAATCTTTATGTGAAGAAATAAGTTCTGACAGGTTTATTTAGCTACAGTATGACAGACCTCTTCCTAGTTCTTCAAACATATCTTGACTTTAATGATTCAAACTCATTAAGGATTTCTACCAGCCCCCATAGCAGAAGGAAGAACTCCTTCCTTTGCATGTACATGACATTCTGTTTACTCCTTTATAATGGCACTTATTATCTAATGTCTGGTATTATAAGCCATTTCTTGTCTATTTTCTCAAAGAAGGATCTGTCTACTTCTTATTCACCTTTTAGACACTGCTGATATGTTATACCTAGTAGGTCTACTCAATATATCTTTTAACATTTTTCAGTTCTTTCTAATTTACACACTCAAATAAATGATGTAAATATATCTTCTTTTTTAAAATCTTATTTATTATTTAATTGAAGGATAATTGTGATTTTGTTGTTTCTGTCAAACCTCAACATGAATCAGCCATAAGTATAGATCTTCTTAAGTAAACTGATGTCAAGATTTTAAAATAACCTTTTCATTATCCTAAATGTGAGGATATCAGTTTGAAGGTCTGCAGTTAGCTCCCAAACAATTAGGGAAATGCAAATAAAAACCATAATGAGATGCTATTTTATTTTTACTAGCATGGCTACCATTAAAAAGTCAGATAATGAGAAGTGTTAGCAAAGATATGGAGAATCAGAACTCTGGTACAATGCAGGTAGGAAAGGAAAATGGTGCAGTCGCTTTGAAAAACAGTCTTGACAGGTCCTCAGGCATTAAACACGGAATTATCACGTGATTCAATAATCCCACTACTAGGTATACACCTAAAAGAAACAAAAAAAAAAATGTCCATTCAAAAATTTGTACACGTTGACTCAGTGGTAAAGAATCCACCTGCCAATGCAGGAGACACGCATTCAATGCCTGATCCAGGAAGATCCCATATGCCACAAACCAACTAAGCCCCTACACCACAACTATTGAGCCTGTGCTCTAGAGTCCAGGAACTGCAACTACTGAGCCCTCACACCACAGCTACTAAAGGCTGTGCACCTAGAGCTGGTGTTCCACAAGAGAAGCCACTGCAATGTGAAGCCCACACACCACAGTGAAGACCCAGCACAGCCAAAAATAAATAAAATAAAATAAAACTTGTACACAAGTATTTATGGCTTATTCAGTTCAGTCACTTAGTCGTGACTGACTCATTGTGACCCCATGAACTTCAGCACACCAGGCCTCCCTGTCCATCACCAACTGCCAGAGTCTACCCAAGCCCATGCCCATTGTGTCGGTGATGCCATCCAACTATCTCATCCTCTGTTGTCTCCTTCTCCTGCCCTCAATCTTTCCCAGCATCAGGGTCTTTTCAAATGAGTCAGCTCTTCGCATCAGGTGGCCAAAGTATTGGAGTTTCAGCTTCAACATTAGGCCTTCCAATGAACACCCAGGACTGATCTCCTTTAGGATGGACTGGTTGAATCACCTTGCAAACCAAGGGACTCTCAAGAGTCTTCTCCAACACCATAGTTCAGAAGCATCAATTCTTTGGCGCTCAGCTTTCTTTATAGTCCAACTCTCACATCCATAGATGACTACTGGAAAAACCATAGCCTTGACTAGATGGACCTTTGTTGACAAAGTAATATGTCTGCTGTTTAATATGCTGTCTAGGTTGGTCAGATCTAGTCCCTTAAATCTATTTCTCACTTCCACTGTATAATCTTAAGGGATTTGATTTAGGTCATACCTGAATGGCCTAGTGGTTTTCCCCACTTTCTTCAATTTTAGTCTGAATTTGGCAATAAGGAGTTCATGATCTGAGCCACAGTCAGCTGCTGGTCTTATTTTTCCTGACTGTATAGAGCTTCTCCATCTTTGGCTGCAAAGAATATAATCAATCTGATTTCAGTGTCAACCATCTGGTGATGTCCATGTGTAGAGTCTTCTCTTGTGTTGTTGGAAGAGGGTGCTTGCTATGACCAGTGCGTTCTCTTGGCAAAACTCTATTAGCCTTTGTCCTGCTTCATTCTGTACTCCAAGGCCAAATTTGCCTGTTACTCCAGGTGTTTCTTGAATTCCTACTTTTGCATTCCAGTCCCCTATAATAAAAAGGACGTCTTTTTTGGGTGTTAGTTCTGAAAGGTCTTGTAGGTCTTCATAGAACCGTTCAACTTCAGCTTCGTCAGTGTTACTGGTTGGGGCACAGGCTTGGATTATCATGATATTGAATGGTTTGCCTTGGAAACGAAGAGAGATCTTTCTGTCCTTTTTGAGATTGCATTCAAGTACTGAGCTTTGGACTCTTGTTGACCATGATGGCTACTCCATTTCCTCTAAGGGATTCCTGCCCACGGTAGTAGATATAATGATCATCTGAGTTAAATTCACCCATTCCAGTCCATTTTATTTATTTATTTTTCATTTATTTTTATTAGTTGGAGACTAATTACTTTACAATATTGTAGTGGGTTTTGTCATACATTGACATGAATGAGCCATGGAGTTACATGTATTCCCCATCCCAATCCCCCCTCCCACTTCCCTCTCCACCCGATTCCTTTGGGTCTTCCCAGTGCACCAGGCCGGAGCACTTGTCTCATGCATCCCACCTGGGCTGGTGAACTGTTTCACCATAGATAGTATACGTGCTGTTCTTTCGAAACATCCCACCCTCACCTTCTCCCACAGAGTCCCAAAGTCTGTTCTGTACATCTGTGTCTCTTTTTCTGTTTTGCATATAGGGTTATCATTACCATCTATCTAAATTCCATATATATGTGTTAGTATGCTGTAATATTCTTTATCTTTCTGGCTTGCTTCACTCTGTATAATGGGCTCCAGTTTCATCCATCTCATTAGAACTGATTCAAATGAATTCTTTTTAATGGCTGAGTAATATTCTATGGTGTATATGTACCACAGCTTCCTTACCCATTCGTCTGCTGATGGGCATCTAGGTTGCTTCCATGTCCTGGCTATTATAAACAGTGCTGCGATGAACATTGGGGTGCATGTGTCTCTTTCAGATCTAGTTTCCTTGGTGTGTATACCCAGAAGTGGTATTGCTGGGTCATATGGCAGTTTTATTTCCAGTTTTTTAAGGAATCTCCACACTGTTCTTCATAGTGGCTGTACTAGTTTGCATTCCCACCAACAGTGTAAGAGGGTTCCCTTTTCTCCACACCCTCTCCAGCATTTATTGCTTGTAGACTTTTGGATAGCAGCCATCCTGACTGGCGTGTAATGGTACCTCATTGTGGTTTTGATTTGCATTTCTCTGATAATGAGTGATGTTGAGCATCTTTTCATGTGTTTGTTAGCCATCTGTATGTCTTCTTTGGAGAAATGTCTGTTTAGTTCTTTGGCCCATTTTTTGACTGGGTCATTTATTTTTCTGGAATTGAGCTTCAGGAGTTCCTTGTATATTTTTGAGATTAATCCTTTGTCTGTTGCTTCATTTGCTATTATTTTCTCCCAATCTGAGGGCTGTCTTTTCACCTTGCTTATAGTTTGCTTTGTTGTGCAAAAGCTCCAGTCCATTTTAGTTTGCTTGTTCCTAGAATGTCGACGTTCACTCTTGCCATCTCCTGTTTGACCACTTCCAATTTGCCTTGATTCATGGACTTTCATTCCAGGTTCCTATGCAATGTTGTTGTTTACAGCATCAGACCTTGCTTCTATTACCAGTCACATCTACAGCTGGGTATTGTTTTTGCTTTGGCTCCATCCCTTCATTCTTTCTGGAATTATTTCTCCACTGATCTCCAGTAGCAAATTGGGAACCTACTGACCTGGGGAGTTCCTCTTTCAGTATCCTATCATTTTGCCTTTTCATACTGTTCCCGGGATTCTCAAGGCAAGAATACTGAAGTGGTTTGCCATTCCCTTCTCCAGTGGACCACATTCTGTCAGACCTCTTCACCATGACCCATCTGTCTTGGGTGGCCCCACACAGCATGGCTTAGTTTTACTGAGTTAGACACAACTGTGGTCCTGTGATCAGACTGGCTAGTTTTCTGTGATTATGGCTTTAGTGTGTCTGCCCTCTGATGCCCTCTCACAACACTTACCGTCTTACTTGGGTTTCTCTTACCTTGGACCTGGGGTATCTCTTCATGTCTGCTCCAGTAAAGCACAGCCGCTGCTCCTTACCTTGGATGAGGTCGCCCCTCCTGAGCTTGAATGTGGAGTAGCTCCTCTTGGCCCTCTTGCGCCTGCGCAGCCGCCGCTCCTTTACGTGGGGTTGATCCTCTCCACCGCAGCCCCTGACCTCCGAAGTGGGTTAGCTCCTTTCGGCCACTCCTGCGCCATCGCAGCCATGCCAAAGCCTTTGAATGTGTGGATCACAATAAACTGTGGAAAATTCTGAAAGAGATGGGCATACCAGACTACCTGACCTGCGTCTTGAGAAACCTATGTGCAGGTCAGGAAGCAACAGTTAGAACTGGATGTGGAACAACAGACTGGTTCCAAATAGGAAAAGGAGTACTCAAGGCTGTATATTGTCACCCTGTTTATTTAACTTATATGCAGAGTACATCATGAGAAACGCTGGGCTGGAAGAAGCACAAGCTGGAATCAAGATTGCCGGGAGAAATATCAGTAACCTCAGATATGCAGATGATACCACCCTTATGGCAGAAAGTGAAGAGGAACTATAAAGCCTCTTGATGAAAGTGAAAGAGGAGAGTGAAAAGTTGGCTTAAAGCTCAACACTCAGAAAACTAAGATCATGGCATCTGGTCCCATCACTTCATGGGAAATAGATGGGGAAACAGTGGCTGACTTTATTTTTTTGCGCTCCAAAATCACTGCAGATGGTGACTGCAGCCATGAAATTAAAAGACACTTACTCCTTGGAAGGGAAGTTATGACCAACCTAGATAGCATATTAAAAAGCAGAGACATTACTTGCCTACAAAGGTCCGTCTAGTCAAGGCTATGGTTTTTCCAGTGGTCATGTATGGATGTGAGAGTTGGACTGTGAAGAAAGCTGAGCACCAAAGAATTGATGCTTTTGAACTGTGGTGTTGGAGAAGACTCTCGAGAGTCCCTTGGATTGCAGGGTGATCCAACCAGTCCATCCTAAAAGAGCGCAGTACTGGGTGTTCATTGGAAGGACTGATGCTGAAGCTGAAATCCAGTACGTTGGCCACCTCATGCAAAGAGTTGACTCACTGGAAAAGACCCTGATGCTGGGAGGGATTGGGGGCAGGAGGAGAAGGGGACGACAGAGGGTGAGATGGCTGGATGGCATCACCGACTCGATGGACATGAGTTTGGGTAAACTCTGGGAGTTGGTGACGGACAGGGAGGCCTGGCATGCTGCGATTCATGGGGTCGCAAAGAGTTGGGCACGACTGAGCGACTGAACTGAACTGAACTGAACTGAGCTAGATTGGTCATAATTTTCCTTCCAAGGAGTAAACTTTTTTTAATTTTATGGCTTCAGTCACCATCTGCAGTGATTTTGGCGCCCACAAAAATAAAGTCCGTCACTATTTCCACTGTTTCCCAGTCTATTTGCCTTGAAGTGATGGGACCAGATGCCATGATCTTAGTTTTCTGAATGTTGAGCTTTAAACCAACTTTTTCACTCTCCTCTTTCACTTTCATCAAGAAGCTCTTTAGTTCTAGCATTACCCATGATAGCCAAACGGTAGAAACAATCCAAATGTCCATCAACTGATGAGTGAACAAACTGTAGTGTATTTGTACAATGGAATGTTATTCAGCCATTAAAAAGAATGCATGTTTTCAAGGTTTACTCTTGTCAGTGAGAGTAAACCTTGAAAACATGCATTATGAAAGAGGCCAGACACGAAAGACCACTTCTTGTATGATTCTAATCATGTGTCATGTGAAATGTCCAGAACAGGAACATTTATAGAAATAATAGATTAGTGGCTGCCAGGAGCTGAGAAGTGAAGGAGGGTGTCAAAAGGGAAAAGGGGGTAATAGTTAAAGAGTATGGACTTTTGACGGAGTGATGAAAATGTTCTAAAATTGTGTTGATGCACAACTCTGTAAGTAAACTAAAAACCCACTGAGTTGTATACTTTAAGTGATTGAATTCTATGGTATAGTAACTATTTCTCAATAAAGCTGTTAATACAAACCCCACTTTATCCTAAACCCTGAGAATACTAGTTTGCAAGCTTATTATTAGTCCTAGACAACTGCTTTTTGTAACAAAGCAAAGGAAACAACATAGTAAACTAATACATGTGCTCAGTCGCTTCAGTAGTGCCCAACTCTTTGTGACCCCATGGACTGCAGCCCATCAGGCTCCTCTGTTTATGGGATTCTCTAGGAAAGAAAACTGGAATAGGTTGCCATGCCCTCCTTCAGGGGATCTTCCCAATCCAGGGATAGAACTAGCGTCTCCTGCCTTTCCTTTATTGTAGGTGAATTCTTTACCACTGAGCCACTGGGGAAGCCTGAAGTGGTGGCATTTAAACAAACAATCCTAGTCACTTCAATGGTTTATTATTCAGCTTTACTTGTTCACTTGGTTTTCCCTAAATTTTATTTTCTTACCATTTTTCTTTCTCTTTACTATATGGGTAACTTGTCATCTCAGAAATCAATGTCATTAAATTTTTCATTGGCCAATACCAGTAAATGACACTTTCTTAATAAAAGAGGGAAACAGAAACCAGGGCTCCTGCTTATATCTGTGCAGGCTGTGTGCTGCACTACTCCAGAGGATGTCATTTATATAGACCACAATGTCAATGGTTCCTCCTAGAACTGGGCAAAGTCATAGCCTTGATAAAATACTCTTTGGTTTCATTGCCATTATCCAATCATCTAGGGTGTAGTTTGGCTTACTGCTTCTCCTCATATCCACTCCACAACATATTGACTGGTATGTCATTGCTACTGATAAGTCTCCTAAATTCATTCTTATTCCATTCTCACTGTCACTGCCCTGGTTTCATTACACATTTTCCTTTTGTCAATTGTTGCAATAGTTTCCTTAGTAATATACCTCCTATTTTCCACTATATCCTTCATACCACAAGCAGAATTTTCTTCTAAAGATATAATTATGCCTTTCCCTGTACCAAAAGCTCACAGTGCTTCCAGTTAGCTGTAAAGTCCACAGTTCTTACCCTGTCATTCAAAGTCTATCATAACCTCAGTATAACCTACTGTTAAAACCTCATTTTTAACCAGTTCTTTCCCATGTTCCATACTACAACCAAATAGGTCTGTTCTCTTCCTCAAACCTCTTGGATTTTGCTGTCTCCATATCTCAGATCATGTTCTCTCTTCTTTATAATGTTTTTTTCACTCATTTCCATCTATTTAAATTCTATTCTTTCCTTAAGGGCCTACCTTAATGTTACCATCTCCTGTGTGTCTTCTCCCATCCTTCTTGGCAGAATGAATAGATCTTTATTCAACAGTCTTATATTATTTTGTTGTTCTTGTTGTTCAGTCGCTAAGTTGTGTCTGACTCTTTGCAGCCCCATAAACTGCATGACACCAGTCTCCCCTGTCCTTCACTATCTCCCAAAGTTTGCTCAAACTGATGTCCATTGAGTTGGTTATACCATCCAACCTTCTTATCCTCTGTCATCCCTTTCTCCTCTTGCCCTCAATCCTTTCCAGCATCAGGGTCTTTTTCAATGAATTGGCTCTTCATATCAGGTGGCCAAAGTATTAGAGCTTCAGTTTCAGCATCAGTCCTTCCAATGAAACATGTATATCTATGGCTGAGTTCCTTTGCTGTTCACCTGAAACTATTACAACCTTGTTAATTGGCTATACTCCAATACAAAATAAAAAGTTAAAAAGTAAACAAAAAATATCTTTCTGTAGAAGCTGTTTGATGGTTTCTTTAGATAAAAAGACTCACAACAGAAAATATAAGGAGTAAGTGAATGCGTGAAATTGAGGATAAATAATAAGAAAAGATAATCTTGATAGCATTTATAAACTAAAGTATTTCTTTTTGCAAAGAAATTATAGCAAATCCAAAGTTAAGATAATTTTATATTCATGTTTGCTCATATTTTCACAACTGTAATATGTATGATTGTGGTCACAACATTTCCCACATTATTCATACTTCAGCTGCCTTGACAACATTTCTTATTCTAAGACTAGGTCCTAATGGAGCCAGGCAGTTTGTAAAGGAAAAAATGAAGACAAATTTACAATTTTAGTTTCAAAGATTAATGCCCTTTGTGGCAATATTAAACTAATATTTATTAGATTATATGAAAATTTTTGACAACATTGCATTTTGGCAAGTCAAGTCCTGCCACTTCTATGAAATTCGCACTGCTCTGTCATTTTATTAAAATAAATGTGTACCTCTTGGATAATAAAGATATAACTATTTCATTTCACTAACAAATACTTTTTTGCACATAAGTTTATGTAATATAAACATTTCAGAGTTCTATTAGGAGAAATAACACATGACATATTGTACTTTTAATCTCTCTCAGCTTCATCACTATTTAACATCTATGGCAAAGGTCAAACCAACTTTTTAGTAGGTCTAAATGCCTAGAAACAGACAGGCATAAATATATGGAGCAAAGCATCCATGTTTGTGCAGGAAATGTGCCTTGAGGGCAGGATTTCCAGCTGAGAAAATCTGACGGATTGTAAATCCTAACCTCATGTCACTCTTAGATAAGGACATCTTTGCCAGTGATGCAAGCTTCGGTATAATTTTTTTGGAAGAGGAAAAACATACAAAGCATTCATTTCCAGGCATTTAAAAAAGACATCTCTGAGCCAACTTGGAACATATGAAATGTCTCAAAATAGAATGAAGATGAAAGCTTTGTTTATATTTCCTTTAACTGTTTTCAAAACATATAAACAAAAGATATTCCAACTGAATATTCATTAATATTACTCATTAATTTTATTTAAGAATTGTTCCATGTATTGTGATGAATGCTGCAGTGGACTCAAAGATGATTAGAAAAACACATAAGTTTTGTTCTCTATGTACTTTTAATCTGATTGGTGGGGTAGGAAAAGTCAGAACTAACTATAACTTAAGACTGAAATTAGTAAGTGCCCTCAAAAATAGTCTAAAGCAGAATTGGGTTTGCACTAGACATATTTTTCATCCAATTTGGGGTACTACCTCATACCAATCTATGGTTCTGATGATTCTGTTCATTATTGTGTCACCTTGCCCCACCTCAGTTCTCTTCCCCCAGGGTGACCATGTGACACTAGCTGATCAACCTGATTAGCCTGTCCTGTGCCATAGGCCTATATATGGGGGCATGATAAAGTCGGGTGTCTGAAATATTTTCCCTTCCTCTCTTCAGATTTATTATCTACCTTTTTCTATCCTACTCTAAACCCCTGAAGGCTGAACTTTATCAAATATGTTAATGGACTTCTTTGTCCTCTGTTTTCTTGTTGGGTTTAGCCAATGAGGAGCTTCAAGAAATTAATACAAGGGAGGAAAATGAGGCCATCCAAGGTATTTGTTCCTGTGTTTTTTTCCCTTGCAAGGTTGCTATGCAATTGGCTACATCCCTCTACTGAAGTCACAGCACATGCCAGGTGACCTTTATACAGCTCCCCTCTCTGGGCTCAAGTTAACTCTTCCCATCTCTTATCTCTTCTGCTCCAGAGGGGATAACAGCTTTTCTCAGTTGTAATTGCTGCAGAATTCTTTGCAGGTTTCCCCAAACTCTGGCAACAAATTGTACAGGTTGAGTGTGTCCTCAGTTCCTGCTGGGACCCTGGTAGATAGAAACAGTCAAAGTCTTCCTTTATATATGGAGGTAGAGAAGAGAGAGAGAGAGAAACAGCTTATGACATTGTCTGAGCCTCAGGATCCAGTCATGGTTAAATCATCTCTATCCCTTGGGTATTCCACTCACGCGAACAAATAAATTCACCTTTTGCTTGAACTAGTCTGAGTTAGGATTCTGTCACTTGCAACTAAAATAGTCCTGAATAACACAGGGCTTAAAAATAAAAAGCTGTATCACCCAGTTTGGGAGATCAATAAAGCTTGCATAAAATGGATGGCACCTGAGAGGGATTATGAAGGAAATGTGACTTTTACAGCAAAGATAGGAAAAGAAAATTCTTTACAGTGAGAGAAAACTATTTGAATGAAGATATGGAGTCATGAAAATGATCATGGGGTAGTGAAGTTGACCAGTTTTGCTGGACCATATAGTATAGATAGTGGTGAAGTAGTGATAGATAAATCGGGAAGGTTAGATTAGGGCTTGACTTGACTAAAATATTTGGGATGAAGTCGGGGCATAGATTTCTTAGATGTAGCAGTGGCAGTTCTCTCCATGAGACAGCATGATTTAAATGTCATCTTCAGGTGGATTCAGTTCAGTTCAGTTGCTCAGTTATGTCTGAATCTTTGCAACCCCATGAACTGCAGCTCGCCAGGCCTCCCTATCCATCACCAACTCCCAGAGTTTACTCAAACTTACGTCCGTTGAGCGGAGGGCTTTATTTCTTTTACTAGCTAACTTTTGCTGAATAAGAAATCACTTTAAAAATTAGTATCTTAAAACAATGAATATTTATTACTTTACAGTTTCTGTGGATAAAGAATTCAGGAGCAGCTTCCCTGACTAGTTCTGTTTTGAGGTCTTTCATGAGGTTGCAGTCAAGATGGCAACTGAGGCTGCAGGGCATCTGAAGCTTAACTGGGAATGGAAGATCCACTTCCAAGGAGGTCCACTCTCTCACATAGCTTCTGGGAGGAGGTGTTGGTTCCTTGCTGCCTGTGGACAGAGTTACTGGCATATTGAGCTCTCCTTAGAGTTGTTTGAGTGTTTCATGAATTGACAGCTGGATTTTCACAGAGAATGATCCTAGACAGAGTAAGGTGGAAACTGCAATGTCTTAAATGGCCTGTCCTCTGAAGTCCACAAAATTCTATTTGTACACAGGTCAGCCATGACTGAGCATACACACACACACACACAGCCAATTTCATGTGGGAAAGAACTGCACAAGTCCATGACTGCCAGGATATGGGACCCATTGGGGTCATTTTGGAGACTGGCCACAGCAGTTTCAATCTTTCTATCTTGATTTGTTGTTGTTCAGTCACTCAGTTGTGTCTGACTCTTTGTGATCCTGTGGACTGCAGCATGCCAGGCTTCACTGTCCTTCACTATCTCCCAGAGTTTGCTCAAACCCATGTCCATTGAGTCTATGATGCCATCGAACCATCTCATCCTCTGTCACCCCCTTTTCCTCCTGCCTTCAATCTTTCCCATCATCAGAGTCTTTTCCAGTAAGTCAGCTCTTCACATCAGATGGAAGCTTCAGCTTCAAGTGTTAGTCCTTCCAATGAATATTCAGGGTGATTTCCTTTAGGATTGACTGGTTTGATCACCTTGCTGTCCAAGAGACTCTCAAGAGTCTTATCCAGCACCACAGTTCAAAAGCATCAGTTCTTCGGCGCTTAGCCTTTATGGTCCTACTTTCACATCCATACGTGACTACTGGAAAAACCATAGCTTTGACTAGATGGACCTTCATCAGGAAAGTGATGTCTCTGCTTTTTAATATGCTGTCTAGGTTGGTCATAACTTTCCTTCCAATGAGCAAGTGTCTTTTAATTTCATGGCTGCAATCACCATCTGCAGTGATTTTGGAGCCCAAGAAAATAAAGTCTGTCACTGTTTCCATTGTTTCCCCACCTATTTGCCATGAAGTCATGGGACCAGATGCCATGGTCTTAGTTTTTTGAATGTTGAATTTTAAGCCAACTTTTTCACCCCCCTTTTTCACTTTCATCAAGAGGCTTTTTAGTTCCTTGTCACTTTCTGCCATAAGAGTGGTGTCATCTGCATATCTGAGGTAATTGATATTTCTCCCTGCAATCTTGATTCCAGCTTGTGCTTCATCTAGCCCAGCATTTCTCATGATGTATTCTGCATATAAGTTATATAAGGAGGGTGGTAATATATTGCCTTGACTTAACTCCTTTTCCAATTTGGAACCAGTCCATTGTTCCATGTCCGGTTCTAACTGTTGCTTCTTGACCTACAAACAGGTTTCTCATGAGGCAGTTAAGGTGGTCTGGTATTCCCATCTCTTTCAGAATTTCCCACAGTTTGTTGTGATCCACACAGTCAAAGGTTTTAGCATAGTCAATTAAGCAGAAGTAGATGTTTTTCTGGAATTCTCTTGCTTTCTCTATGATCCAAAGGATGTTGGCAATTTGATCTCTGGTTCCTCTGCCTTTTCTAAATCCAGTTTGTACATCTTGAAGTTTTCAGTTCATGTACTGTTGAAGCCTAGCTTGAAAGATTTTGAGCATTACCTTGCTAGCATGTGAAATGAGTGCAACTGTGTGGTCAGTTGAACATTCTTTGGCATTGCCTTTCTTTGAGATTGAAATGAAAACTGACCTTTTCCAGTCCTGTGGCCACTGCTAAGTTTTCCAAATTTGCTGACATATTGAGTGCAACATTTTGACAGCATCATCTTTTAAGATTTGAAATACCTCAGCTGGAATTCCATCACCTCCACTAGTTTTGTTTGTAGTATTGCTTCCTAAGGCCATTTCACTTCACACTCTAGAATGTCTGGCTCTAGGTGAGTGAACCACTGTTGTTATCCAGGTCATCAAGATGCTTTTTGTACAGTTTTTCTGTGTATTCTTGCCACTTCTTATTGTCTTCTGCTTCTGTTAGGTCCATACCATTTCTGTCCTTTATTGTGCCCGTCTTTGCATGAAATGTTCCCTTGGTATCTCTGATTTTCTTGAAGCAATCTCTAGTCTTTCCCATTCTATTGTTTTCCTCCATTTCTCTGCATTGGATGAAAACCTGTAGTTTGTATACTGGTGTAAGGAAATTAGGACTGCAACTGAGGATTCACCATTAAGACAGATGATTTCATATGTTTTGATAGTTCTGTAACATTTCTCACAGAGTCTTTGATATCATGTCTATATTGGGACCATTGTTTGGAGCATTTTGAATGCTAGGCTGAACTGGCATCGGTTGTTTTATATTTAATCACTTCATGATGATATGTTAATAAGTTATTAATATATCACTTAGATCTCCAAACTTAATATTAAAAATTATAGCAACCAGCAGTGCAGTAGTAGTTTCCTAACAGTGAAGAAATGGGCAAAAAAGATTGAGATACAGTTCTCCAGAGATATTCAAAATATAATAGCTTCTTCAAACCACCTGGAATAACTTGACTACAAACTGGGCTGAAGGCAAAGATAAACAGGTTATCTCTTAAGATCTGTTTTCATCCTATGACTTCTTGATCACTACTTAAATTTGAATTGTAATAATATTTGAATTGACTTCCCATTTGCTCCCTGGGTAAAGAATCCTCCTGCAGTTCAGGAGATGCAGGTTTGATCCCTGGGTCAGGAAGAGCCCTTGGAGTAGAGCATGGCAACCCACTCCAGTATTCTTGTCTGGAGAATCCCATGGACAGGAGGAAACTGGTGGGCTATAGTCCATAGATTTACAGAGTCAAACATGAATGAAGCGACTAAGCATGCATGTAATATTTGAATGCTCATAATAAAATTCTCTTTCAGCTGTAATTTTTGGGTGGAGAAATAGTTTGCAGAGAGCCATCTGTAATTGTCTTTTATTTTGCAGGGTCCACAGGTGTTTAGAAATCTTTTTATTGAAACTGTTTTGGTAGCAATACTCACACAGGCTACCTGAGGAAAACAAGGTGTCATTGTAAGGGTACACTGGAGTCTGCTGGAACTGAAGGATTAAAAAAAAAAAAAGTCAACCTGGGACAGACACCACAAGTCTTTCTTCACAAGGGCAGGAACTTGCACTTGCCCTCATGGCAACTGTACTTCTCTTTGCAGGTCTGCTCTACCTTCCTTTCTCTTTACCAATCAACTTCCTTTGGTATTTATCTTGATTATGGCCATAAACAAGATGGATGCTTTACACAATGACTGATCCAGCCCATTTCACATCAAGACAAATCTCAATACTTCTTTTAGCTTTTCATATACTATAACTTTATCTGTTTCATTTGTTTAGAATTTCCTGAATAAGGAATCTGGTTGGCCCAGGTTATCTTTTTAAAACAGACCTCAAGTCTAGGCATAAATCTTGGCAAGCCATGGATTCCCTTGGGTCAGCTTTATTCTTTTTCCTCCAGTCAACTGTGGTTAGAGGCTTGAAGTCAACTGGTATTTAAGACATGATTGTTGTCTTTTGGCAGGGATGTAGGAGGGGTATTTTCCAGGAGAAGGTACAGTGCCAATGGTAGACATAGATACTATAGAAATACAGAGATAATTCTTGCTTTTTGGAAGGCATTTCATATATTTCTGTCTAAACTGCTAATCTATTCTGATAGATAATATACAATATGGCTCAAATGACCTCATCATATTCAAACTTGTCACCAAATCAGTCCAAACATGAAATGATTCTATTTTTAATGTTCTGAGTCATACATAGACTTAAAAAAACATTATCCTTGAAGATCAGAGAAAATAAAAAGCTCTGAATCTTAGGTTATTCAACAATATCCTGTAAAGATCAATTTAAAATGCTTTTGTGTTTAGATAAAACATAAATGTATTATAGTAAAATCAGACTGTACTAATAAAACACAAATGATAGGAAAGACTACTAGTACAACATAAAGAATATTTTAAATTTTTGCTATGAACATTTATGTTGTAAATTCTGATGTGAGGTTTTTGTCAACAAATCTGGAGGGGATAGCTCACCCTTTAAGATTCATTATCGCTTTAAATATGAATTTTTTCTTATCAAAATGAAAAATTGAATAGAATTAAGTGGGAAGTCATCTTATGTTGCAGAGTTCCATGTGCTTGCCTGAACTTTTTACTTTGTGCAACCATATACGGAATTTGCTACATTCAAACTTTGGGGATAATAAAACAGAAGAACACAAATTATTTTATTGAATGATGAAATGTAAATGATCAGTGTTGATACTTAATCTTTTCAGTGTGTATGCTTGAATATGTTTAGACAATTCTAATTAACTGGATGTTAGTTTGATAAGATATGGGGAAACTTAGCAATCAGGCCACTTAATATTCAGTTTAATTATGTTGATAGCACTTCTATTTGCTTCTAATGCCAAGGATTCATTGGTGAAATGAATGCCTATTTTGTGGTCTGTTATGAAGAAATGTTTAATCCAGTATTTGATTTACTCTATTAAATCTCTTTTGTTGAATGTGCTTGTTCATCCATGTGGAATTGGGTATGCTGCTTTCTGTTACTATGACATTACAATTAAACAGCTAAAAGAGGAACAGTAAGACTTTCTGTAAAGGTTCATGAAATTCCCACAAAACTATTTATAGTTTATTATTTTGTTTTGTTTTATAAGGACTATGAAAAAATGCAAATGCATTCTGATAATTTCTGTATCAAAGAAACTGACAAATAGTTACTATGAATAATCACTTTGTTAATAATACTAGCACTTAAAACATATTTCTGATATAGCAGAAATGATTCCTGTGATTACATGGATTATTTTTTAAAGATAGAAATGAACACGAACTCAAAGTACCCAAATTATACAAGAGAAAAATGGATGTAATAATATTTGTACTATTTTGAAATGGAAAAGTCTAAGTTGACTTTGTCTGGGTATACTGTAAGACTCAGAGGGTTTGTATGCTCAAAAGTACTACTTTGTGTAATATCCGGTTGTTCTCCAGTAAACTGGACTTTCTCCACTTTTAGCTAATTTTTTTTTTTGTCCTGAGTACTTGTGTTTGTGAACTTCTATTACCACACAACAACAGGCTTAGACTGAAAACTTTTAATTCAAAGCAAGCCCTAACACTAGTTCTTCATTTTTAAAAATTCTCCTTTGTAAGTCTGGAACTTGTAGCAAGATACTAATAATCTACTTCTGAACTGTTACTCCTTTTTTTTTTTTTTTTTTGAGGGATGTTTAGAGCTATACACTCATACAGACACAGCTATTTTCTAAGGCAAAAAGCTCTCTTTGAGAACTCAGAGTATTGATGGTTATAAGACATACTTACTTTATATAGTAGGAGATCAGATGCTGGTTAGTTTGGTTTTCTACAATATGGTAAGAATGAGATTCTCTGATAGTGGACACAGTGTGTGTGTGTAAAATTATGTGACTGCTGGATCATAAACTGCACTAGTAACACTGAAATCTGGGAAAAGTATGTAATAGTTCTGGTTCATCTGGCCCATTACCATACCTAGAAATTATTTTGCATGTCCTACTGATGACTGGGCAATACTATCATCTATGAAAACACACAGATGTTTTTATATATGTTAAAAATTTGTTTGATTCACATTCTGAATCAGACCAATTCCAGCCTAGTGTTTCCTAAGGTGTGTTCTGTGGCTTAAAACTTATTATGAAATCTTCATAGGTCACATGCATCTTTACTATAAAAGATTCGAAGAGTCCTCCAGTAAGGAAACCATTTAATTGCTCCCTAAATGTATTTGATCATGAAATCCCTCTTAATATCCTGATGAATTACTTTACTCCCAAGAACTCACTTTGGGAAAGAGGTTAGCCATGGTACTGAAAGGGATTTCATAGATCAGTATTATAGCTCTCTACCCCTTCAGCATTGAAAAAATATTTATTAAGCTCCTATCCAATTATAGGCATTCTTCTAGATGCTTTGGATAGTTTAGTGAACAAAGTTTCCTTCCTTCCTGCTACTAACTTTTATGATTGTTGAATTTATTTATATAAGCCATTCTTTAATATCTTTACATGTTTAATTCCCCAGCTATCTTGGAAGGAACATATTTTATATATTGGTATTTTCATTTTTGCCAATTAGATTGGTGAAAATTTGTATCTCCCACATGCTCACAATGACTATTACTACTACTGTAGATACTGTTACTCACAACAACATTTACTGAGTGCTTACTACCAGTCAAATATAGTCTTAAGCACTTTATTTATTTACCCCTCATAACTACCTTGGAGGGTTAGTAATATTATTGTCACCATTTTTACAGGTGAGGAAACTGAGATTTAGACAGAATAAATAATTTACCTAAGATTGTTCAGCTGGATAGAATAGGGACTCAAAAATGCACTCATAACTATTATCCTATACTGCATATCTAAGAAAAGGCTGTTCATTGCAGTATCATTTATAGTAGAAAAAGACTAGAAAAACTTAATATCCATCAATAAAGAAATATTAAATAAACCTTGGTGTATCCATATAATGGAATAATAGGAAGCCATTAAAAATGAGGCATCTATATATGTACTAAGAATACAGGATCTCCCAAATATATATTAAATGAAAAAAACAAACATGTAAAGTAAGGAATAATGTTTACAGCATGCTACTGTTTGTGTCAAAAAATAAATATATTACTGCTACACACACACACACACACTCTAACACACAAAATCTTTAGCAGGATTCACAAGAAACTGAATACAGTATTTCTGGGGAAGACAACAGGGGGCAAAGATGGTATGAAAATTTATTAGTATGACATTCTGTACTGATTGAATTTTTATTAACCATGTGTGTATCATCTGCTTAATTATAAACACAAAACCTGATGATGAAACAATTTTATTGGGTAATAAACTCATTTTATTCCCACTTAAAATAGCACTCTTGTATTGTTTCCTGAAGAATTCCTATATCATATTATTTATCTGGTCACTAAGTAGATTAAAATTTATTTATTTATTTTTGACAAATAAAAATTCCATATATTTAAGGTATACAATGTGATGTTTTGATATATGTAGACAGTATGAAATGATTACCATAATCAAACTAATTAACATATTCATCACTTCTCATAGTTACCATTTTTCTATGGTGAGAACACTTGAGATGTACAATCACAACAGAATTCATGTATACAATACATTATTATTGACTGTAGCTACCACACTCTACATTAGGTTTCCAGAAATTACTCATATTATAACTGAAATTTTTCACCCTTTGATCATATTTCCCTTTTTTCCTACTCCCAGCCTCTGGTAAGCACTATTCTATTCTCTGCTACTATTAGTTTGACTTAATTTTTTTTAAGATTCTACTTATAAAGTGAGATCATGTGATATTTGTCTTTATGTGTTTGGCTTATTTCACTAGCATAATGTTCTCCAAGTTCAGCCACGAGATTCTTCTTTTTTAAGGCTTATTTTATATCTAACATACAGGTAGATACCACATTTTCTTTATTCATTCATTCATTGATGAACATTTGTTTCCATATATTGTCTACTGTAAATAATGCTGCAATCAAGATGGATATCTCTTCGAGATAGTGTTTTTATTTGCTTCAGATATACACCCATAAGTGGAATATTTTTGATGCCTATTATTTGCCAGGCACTGAAAGATGTGTTGGGAATGTAACAGTGAACAATATAGGCACAGTCCTTGACTTTGTGGAACTTGTCTTCTAGGAGGATGGCAGATATGAAACACATAATTGCATAAGGAACTCATTATTTCCCATCATGAAAAGTTCAACAGAGGAGTACAGGGTGAGATCCTAAGCTAGTCTGAGGCACTTGCCAGATTGTGTCGCTTTGAATGAACTGCAAAATGAAGATTAAGCTAGAAGAAAGAGGGAAGACCCTGAAGTAAGAAGAAGCATGGGATATCAATGGAAAGTAAGGAGAGCCAATATGGCTGGAACTCAGAAAAAGGTGAGAGATACGAGATGATTGTTGAGTTCAGCGGGGCCTTTTTTTAAAAAATTTTATTTATTTTATTTTTTATTATTTTATTTTATTTATTTATTATTTTTTCAGGAGTGCCTTTTAGAACACGTTTAAAATCTTGGAGTGGATTTTTAAAGCAATAGGAAATCATAGAAGTTTTAGGTAGAGAAGAACATGATCAGATTTGAATTTTTAAAAGTTTACTCTACTGGCAGTGTGGAGCGTGAACTGGAGAGGAGCAAGCATGAATGAGGTGGCCAGCTGGGATCTACTGTAGTAGCCTAGGGAAGAGATTATGGGGGCAGTCCAGATTTAGAGGTGGATGCATTTACAATATATCCTTGAGATAAATCTGGCAAGAGTTGCTAATGAATTGGTTTAAGGGTGAAAGACAGTAATATATTAAAAGGATGATAAATGATGATATATTAAGTTTTTGACTTGAGAAACTGATGAGAAGTTGGCAACATTTCTAAGCTAGGGAACACTGGGTGAAGAGGTTTGGGAGTAAGGTTGAAATATTCAGGAATTCAGTACTGGATACGGCCAGAAGAGATAAGGTTGGATATATGGATTTGGAGCTCAAAGGAAAGGTATGGGAGAGAGACCATTAAACTGCAGTTTGTAAAAATTTTTACAGTTTGTAGAAACATCATATCCCACAGTTGAATAAACTTCTGAATACAAGGTAAATGTTCAGAGAACTGTGGTTTCTCAATTCAAGAAATCATTAAATAGAAAAAAATAATGTCACAGTGATTTAACAGGTTAGTCAGTTTGTAGGTATCCATCAACTCATCATACTGTGATTTATCCACATAAAATATTTCAGTTCTCAAAAATAGATATCCTCAGAATAATATAATAGACACAATTAAGCTGCTCTGCTTCATGCTACTTTGTTGATGTTGTCAACCTCTACATTCACTTTTGCCTTGCAAAAGATTAACAAAAATACATGGAAAAGAAAAAGTACTTTGAGTATTTTCTCCATGAAGACACTTTACATTTTCCTAATATAATAATCTTTTCTATGCCCAGAGAGGGTGTGATAACTTCAGAGAAAGGGCAGCTAAATATAGGCTGGCACATTGTAAAAAATTATTTTTATTTATTTATGGCTGTGCTGGGTCTTCATTGCTCCACGCAGGCTTTCTCTAGTTGTGGTGAGTGGGGGCTACTCTTCGTTGCAGTGCACGGGCTTCTCAATGCAGTGGCTTCTTTTTTGCGGAGCGCAGGTTTTAGGCACACGGGCTTCAGTAGTTGCAGCACACAGGCTTATTAGTTGTGGTGCAGGGGCTCAGTTGCTCTGACATGTGGAATCTTCCCGGACCAGGGATCAAACTTGTGTCGCTTGCATTGGCAGGAGGAGTCTTATCCACTGTACCACCAGGGAAGTCATAGGGTGGCATTTTTATCTTTCTGAGGGTTGTGCTCTCTAGCTTCAGGGGAAAATAGTATTTCAAATCTGGGGGAAAACATAGTGGAAAATTAATACTACAGAGTAATTATTTATTTTTTTACATCATTAGATATGAAATTCATGAAGACATGTTCATTGTTGTAATCCCAGCATCTAAATATTGCACATAGTATCTAAATACTTGCACATAGTAGGTACTCAATGAATATTTAAGGAAAGTTAAATTAATTAATGAGTTGTATCTTCAAAGTATGATTATATTTGTTAGAAAATGTCTGAATCCACAGAAAGTTAGATATGGTCATATTGAAGGATATATACATATATATATATATATTATATACACACACACACACACACACACACACACACATACATATACCCAAATATCTCCAAAGACAAGAATACTTTCATTTATCATGTTTTTAACCACCCACCCATCTCCAAAATAGAGATTTTGGAAAGCTTCCTGCATTTCCTCTGGTAAATCTATTAATTTTCATTTCCACTGCTGGTATTAAGAGTCTCACAGATCTCACAGTTAAGGTCTATTTCACTTCTGATACTACTCAAAACTTTCTATTTGTACCAGGGCAAATAGCAGAGGGATTTGCTAGACAATAATTTCCCTTTTCAGAGGAATCTCTATTACACAAAATATTCGTCACAGAACCCTATCACAAGAGTATTGTTCAATACAGCAAGAGATTCCATAAGTGATATTAATACAACACTGTATAATGTTGCTAATGATTGTCACAAAACTCAACAAAGTGCAGCCAAAAACCCCAGTAAAATACAATTTTAAAGACTTTTCATGGAACTTAATGTGGTAACAAACATGTATTGAGCATCTTCAAAATATAAGATACATGCTAGTGATGGGCAGCTATCAAAGTGAAGACCCAGTCCCTGTCCCTATATTAGGGGAATCAGAGCTAAGTTGTTCAGCAAACACTTATTGAATTCCTGCTATACACCATGCTTGTGTTTGCTGCAGGGGGTAAAAAGATAAGTAAGGCACAACCCCTGTCATTAGGGGCTTATAATTTAAGGTATGGTACATCTGGGTGCGTATTTTGGGGGCTATGTGTCCAGTATAGGAACCAACATAAACACAAATAATTTTCAGTGCAACATGGGAGGTTATGACAGAGTGGTAGCAAAATGTAGGGAAATTTAACCCCATATAGGGAAGAAATGCAAGGAGGAGGTGGTGGAAATGACTGACTGAGTCTTGGGGATAAATATTACCTGGAGAATGGGAAGATCATTCCATGCTGGAGGAACAACAGTGTGACTGGGGAACTACAAACAGCTCAGAGGTCAGACAGGTGGTGTAAGGAATGGTTCAACGTGGCACTTTATTTAAATTATTTTGAAACTTTGGTAAAATAACAACACGATGAATTTCTGGGATCAAAAAAGTACCCTCCCTCACTCCCATGCACCTTCCCTCTCTTTTTACTTTGGTATTATCAGACAGCAAAGCATTTTAAATAAGGGGGGTGAGGGTGCAGGTGGGAGGAGGCCGACCTTGAAAATGCTAGAGAGCTGTATTAGCTGCTTGGCAGAGGTAATCTAACCCTCATCAAATACAATCACTTGAATACAAAGGCCACTTTACCTAGATCACCTCTGCAGTACCTTATTGGGAAAATCTTGTATGAACTCCTTGTATACGCGTATGAAACCAGATTCAGAATCAGTTAACGCCTATCAACCAACTACTCTTTTTTCCCTCTTGCAACCAATATTAATATATATGCAAGGTGGTTGTTTGGACTAACTAGAACAAATACAGATGCTTTGAGGTTCCATTCCGGCGAAGCTACGGAGAGATTTTTTTGTGGATTTTTATTGGGGCGACAAAGACAAAAAAAGATAAGGAATAGAGTGTGAAGATATTGGTGTGAAAAATTATGCTTCTGGGGCCAAAACGAAAGTATAGACACGCTAAGGGAAACAGTTTCCAGGCTGAAATGAAAATTTCCTTTGTTCACAGAGCAATTCCCTTTCAATTTCACTCCGCCCTCGTGTCTCCTGACAATTCTTGCTTCATCATTGTCAAGCAGTTCGCAGGTCTTCCCACCATTCGTCCTAGCCATCAGAGTAAAAATCTACAACTCTTTTCTACCTCAAAACTTCAGGCTAAATGCACTACTGTTCAGCCTGGAAAAGGAATGGAGCTCTTAATGTTCGATTAAAAAGTTTCAAATATAATGCTGTAGCCTCCTGCCTGGACCCACCACTCGAGAACTACAATACCCAGAATGCACTGTTTCCCTTCCGCCTCCTACCGCGGCAGCGCCGAACTTGATCTTATTTGCACAAGGAACAGTCACATGACACATTTCCTGTCAAGATGGCGGATAACCTCCCTTCGGAGTTTGATGTGATCGTAATAGGGACGGGTATGTGTGGCTCTGGTACTACCTGGACAAAGTGTAGGAAGTCTGTCCCATTCCTACCTTCTCTGTCAGGGGTGAGGGTCGGCGAGAAATGTTGGGGTCGAGTGTGGGAGGGAGGACGGAAAGGAAGTGAGGTAGTCTGGAGTCAACGCGGGACTTGGCGCTCCAGGGAGGGGCTTGGACCCGCGGTGCTTAGCGCCATTTGAGTAGGGGTCGATCTGGTTGATGCCGATTGCTGAGGTTGGTTGCTGCGGGGGATTCCTGTAATTTCCTTAGAGGGAGGAAGGTTTGCAGTGTCAAGAGAACGGAGGGTGGGAATTTTATCAATGGAGACACCATGGCATGACATTACTTCCTCGTTGATTTCGAAATGATATTCCCCATCATTTTGTCTCGCCATTTCATAGGAATTTTTCATATATTTATATAATCCTAGGGTTCAGTGCATTTCGGATACAGTTTGTTACTCAGTTGTTACCCATTTACGTTTAAATGTACTAAGGCGAGGAAGTGGATTCTTTTCTGTTGTGTTGAGAAGCCTGCTACTGCTACTGCTAAGTCGTTTCAGTCGTGTTCGACTCTGTGCGACCCCATAGACAGCAGCCCACCAGGCTCCCCCATCCCTGGGATTCTCCAGGCAAGAACACTGGAGTGGGTTGCCATTTCCTTCTCCAATGCATGAAAGTGAAAAGTGAAAGTGAAGTCGCTCAGTCGTGTCCGGAGCCTAGGGGGTTGTAATTTGTTGAGGTAGCCATTATTCCTGCTTTATGGTGCTGAAAGAAATAATTTTGCTTTCTTCTACCCACCTATCTACCCACAGCTAAATGAGCTGAAAACAAGGTCTGTGAGTCCAGTTCTAATGTGTGATCATATCTTTCTCTTGCTTGCCCATCGTTGATTCTTCATGGTTTGGGTGGTGCCAGAACTCCCTCTGCAGTTTCTAGTTGACAAATTACACGTACAACACGTGGCAGAAAACATTTGGAAAAAGTTGTTATTTTGTTTTTCTTGACAGTGTAAAGGGTGAATTTTAGATGGGATGAAATAATTTTTTGGGTGGGGTTTTGTCCTGTCTACAGAATGTGGTAGGCTGGAGAACCTCTGGTGAATGAGAGCCTGTCCATTGTGTTAATAAATTCAGCTCATTGTCTTCTCAAACGGTAGGAGCAGCCATGTTTCCAGGTTGGGAGTAAAAATAACTGCCTATTTTCGAGTGATTATTAATCCATGTGCCAAGCTCTTTACAAATGGTATATAATCCTCACAACTTTGTTAGAGTAGGTATTCTCTACACTTTACAGAGGAGGAAAAAGTTCTTAAAAAGGTTGCAGTTTGCTCAAGATCACACTGCTGGTAAATTTCCAAAAGTCCATTGTATACTAAAAGGAGAATCAGTAGTTCTGACACTCAGAATTAAACCATATTAATAGAAATAACTGGGAAAACTTGGTTGTAGACCTTGCTTGGCCATTAACCAACTGTGTGAATTTCTAGGGTTAGGAACTTAATCTCTCAGAGTCTCAGTTTCCTTGGTTTTGAATATAGGCAGTGTGAACTAAGTAACCTTTTCAGTATTGTCTAACAAAAAGTTCTCTTACTCTAGTTCTACATGGGTGATTGTTCTCAAAACAGCAAGGACATGTTTCTTCTCAACCTGAGAATTGCATGGCTACAAATAACCTTGATGTAGCTGCTATGAACAGATCTTGGGTAACAGCTGGAAGGAGTCAGTAGACTCTATTTATTCTCTCCAGTCTATCCTAAAACTTAGAACAATATCTATTTTAGAATAGTTGTTATAACATACTTGGGTCCTGTGTTACTCCCTTTTTTTGTTGTACTTTGGAAATTAGGGCGTGTTAAAAATTATTTTGTATCATTAAAATATTGTTTCTTGATTCAAATTTTAATTGATAAGTGGCAATTCTTATTATTAAGTGCTGTTAATTCTTATATAAGACTTCCCTGGTGGCTCAGATGGTAAAGCGTCTGTCTACAATGTGGGAGACCCGGGTTCGATCCCTGGGTGGGGAAGATCTCCTGGAGAAGGAAATGGCAACCCACTCCAGTATTCTTGCCTGGAAAATCCCATGGACGAAGGAGCCTGTTGGGCTACAGTCCGTGGGGTCGCAAAGAGTTGGACACGACCGAGCGACTTTTTTTGCTTATTTCAGTTTGTGATATGGACTATATCCGTCTTCTTGGAGTCTGTTGTGATAGAGGTAGGAAGAGTCTGTGGGTGATCCAGAAAATTGCATCAGGAAGCATCTGGTGTATTTGGAAAAAGATTCATTTTAGACTTATTTCCATGAGAGTAATGTTACTTCTCAAAGTATGGGAAGAACTTATTTGAGTTAGAGGTTTTCATATCACTTAGTGAACACTGTTTAACTTTTCAAGCACATTGTTTACATTTATGATTTGAAGTTTTGTATTTAGATAAAAGTCATTCTCAAATAAATGAATTCAATAATTATAATCACTATTGAATTGAATAGGTGATTTTTAATGTGTTTGGAATATTTTTCTTCTGAAATAGTATGCTGAAAGTGGCCTTTAAGATGTGTTTGCCTTAGTAAGTGTACTAGCTTGAGTCAATCATAGAAAAATCAGTGTTTCAAAGATTCAGTTTTGATAACAAAAGCAGAATTAATCATGTATGTATCAGAAACATGAAGAAATGGGCTATGAGATGCAGTTTTTCTTTTAGCAGATTTAGTTTTAGTTAAAATGTCATAAAGAAACAGTTGCTTTATCAAGTAAAATAACCTGTGGATATTATTTTAAATCCTTTTGGCCTTGATTAACTTGTTTTTCTCTTCATTCTTCATAATATAACATTTTCATTAAAGTCATGTTTTTAAGAGATTATGGGAAAATAATGATTTGTATGTATTTTCTTACTTAAGCCCATTTCCTCCTGGTTACAGAATACAGGAAATAATCTCTCAAACACCTGAAAACAGAAGAATAAGATAAAGTACTTAAACCATGCAAAATATAGAAGAAACTGAAATAAGGAAGGAGGGCCAAATGGAGCCTCAAGGGAGAGGACAGAAATGGAATAGTGACTCCAGTATAAAATTAAAAAAATTTTTAAAGTGAAAAAAAATCATGACAATTATCTTAAAAAATGGATGTAGAGATAAGTGTCTAGAAAGTGGCCTTTAGTTTGGGTGCACGGTTGTCATTTTTAAGACATTTGCCATTTATAAAGATATTTGAATAATAACTTTGTAGGTTACAGAGAAGTATCATTTGTCACAAGTTAAAAATTGTCCTAGTCACGTAATAACATAATAACACCTCACTGGAGGTGACTTATCTGACATCTTGTATAATCTGTAACCTCCAGCAGAGCCATCAACTCAACATAAGGGCAGGTGAGATGGAAGTTACAAGCATCATGGGATATTATTGGCATCATTTTTACATAGGGGAATCCCTCATTCTCTCACTTAGAGCATATTCATTCTTATTTTAGAAAATTCTAGCATGCTCAGAGCATATTAAGTGTTAGTCACTCAGTTGTGTCCGTCTCTGTGACCCCTTGAACTGTAACCCACCAGGCTCCTCTGTCCATGGGATTTTCCAGGCAAGAATATTGGAGTGGGTTGGCATTTCTTCCTCTAGAGAAGACACAGGAAATGTTAACAACTTCTGCAAAAGCTGTGTTTGGAGGTTATTAGACCTAAGTGACAGTTTATATCCTAATGTAAAAGGGGAGAGACAAACACCTAAAATGCAAACCTACATCAGGCAACACAATGATCTGGGACCATTTGGCATAGTGACAGACTACATAATTTTTAGAATTATTCAGCCCAGAACCTAGTCCCTGTTCTTGTGATGTTTACTGTGTTACTTATTCTGAGGAACTATTTGGAGTTCCTGACAGTCACATGCTCAGAGCTGTTCTAAGCCAATGTGGGCTTTTTGTTGCATCCGTCTTGCTTTCTGAAGACCACAGAGAGATTCATTCAGCATCCATTTCCTTTCTAAAGTACATCACACATACTATATTTTGGAGTTCTTCGCCTAAATAAACTGTGGAGTAGACTAGCTTAAACATTTTTCCTGCAGAGGATAAACACATGGATCCTTTTCATTTAAGAATTTTATTGCTAAACATTATGGGGAAAGAAATGAGATAAAAACAAATATGGGAGAAATTACAGGGATATTGCTCGTAAATCCTGACTGCCTTGCTATATCATGCTCAGCATAGTCCAGAATCAGTCACTGTAGCAACCTGGCATAAAGGGAATCACTTAACCTTCCTTCTAGGTGACTTTGGCAAGTTGCATAACATCTTGGACCATCGATTTGTTCATCTGTAAAGTGAGAGACTTGAATTAGGTGACCTCTAAGATAGGCATCTCCCAACTCTAAAATTTACCATTGTATGTGCCTAATTATGACACTGGGTCCTTGAGAAAAGACTAAATTTTATATAGTCCTCATTTGAAGTCAAGTCAGTGTTTTCAGAAATTTTTCTATCAAAGCAGCTTATAAAGAATCATTTTCTTGGAAATGATAAACTGCTTTCATCAGGAAAGATCATGTAGGTAGCACAGCTGAATTTCTTGATGTTCAGTTCAGTTCAGTCACTCAGTCGTGTCCGACTCTTTGCGACCCCATGGACTACAGCACACCAGGCTTCCGTATCTATCACCAACTCCCGGAGCTTGCTCAAACTCATGTCCATCGAGTCGGTGCTGCCATCCAACCATCTCATCCTCTGTTGTCCCCTTCTCCTCCCGCCTTCAATTTTTCCCAGCATCAAGGTCTTTTCTAATGAGTCAGTTCTTCTCATCAGGTGGCCAAAGTATTGGAGCTTCAGCATGTCCTTCCAATGAATATCCAGGATTGATTTCCTTTAGATTGGCAGGTTTGATCTCCTTGAAGTCCAAAGGACTCTCAAAAGTCTTCTCCAACACCGCAGTTCAAAAGCATCAGTTCTTTGGTGCTCAGCCTTCTTTATGGTCCAACTCTCACATCCATACATGACTAGTGGAAAAAACATAACTTTGATTAGACAGACCTTTGTCGGCAAAGTAATGTCTCTGCTTTTTAATATGCTGTCTAGGTTTGTCATAGCTTTTCTCCCAGGGAGCAAGGGTCTTATAATTTAATGGCTGCAGTCACCATCTGCAATGATTTTTGAGCCCAAGAAAATAAAGTCTGTCACTGTTTCCATTGTTTCCCCACCTATTTGCCATGAAGTGATGGGACCAGATGCCGTGATCTTAGTTTTTTGAATGTTGAGTTTTAAGCCACCTGTTTCACTCTCCTCTTTCACCTTTATCAGAGAGGCTCTTTAGTTCCTCTTCCCTTTTTGCCATAAGGGTGGTGTCATATGCATATTAAATGTAATTGATATTTCTCCCAGCAGTCTTGATTCCAGCTTGTGCTTCATCCAGCCTGGCATTTCGCATGATGTACTCTGCATATAAGTTACATAAACAGGGTGACAGTGTACAGCCTTGATGTACCTCTTTCCTAATTTTGAACCAGTCCATTGTTTCATGTCTGGTTCTAACTATTGCTTCTTGAAACATTGGGGGGCAGTAATGTTGTCGGGGGTATAGTTGAAACTGATTTTTACTAAATACCTGCTTATGCCAGACTTCCTGCCAAGTGATGTCTCATATATGTGTATTATTTAGTCCTTTCCTGGGATGCCTGTATGTGGTTCTAACATCAGAGGATGTCTATGCTTTATTTTTGCCTGTATTTCCAAAAATCCATGAACCTGTGGTCTAGAGCAGAGTTTTTGTTTTTTTTTTTTTAATTTGCAAGATGCCACCTATTTGTGGGTCATGGAATCAATTCCAGCATTTAAAAAGAACAGGTAGAATAGAATGTGTATTAGAATATATTATATGTAATAAGGATGAGTATAGTTTTATGGAACATATTTCATGTGTGTATCACTGAAGCACACCCACATACATATATTCGTATATATTTAAGGGGATTGGCTAAGGGCAAAAAGTTTTAAAGTTTAGAGAATATTGATTAACTGAATAACATGGTAGGAATGAAAGTAGTATTTTAAAAGTCCTTTTGTTTTATAAATGCTATACCATCCATATGTTCTGTTTAGTTTGACATATATGTATCTCATTTGAGAGCATCGTGTAGTGCAGAAGTCCCTGATCTTTTTGGCACCAGGGACTGATTTTGTGGAAAACATTTTTTCCATGGATGGGGGACAGGATGGTTTGGGGATGATACAAGTGCATGACATTTATTGTGCACTTTATTTCCATTATTATTACATCCGCTCCACCTCAGATCACCAGGCGTTAGATCTCAGAGGTGGGATAACCTGGTTTAGTGATTGACAGTGTGGCTCTGAAATTGGACAGACTGTGTTTGAATCAGTTATGACTCTTGTGCCACGTTACACATGTTCTTTAATGTCTTAAGTTTCTTAGCTCTAAAAGAGAGTAAACCTCAGACAGCTGTGTTGAGGATTCAGTGGAATAATTATTTAAAATGCTTAGTAGGTGTTCAGAAAACGTAGTTGAAATTTATAGCCCATACTGTTGGATTGAGAGGCTTCTATCACCACTGCTGTCAAGGAGTGAAGGCTTCTTAGGAAAGGCTCATGGTTTCCATGGAGAGCAGCGGAAAGATTCAGGTGTCTGAGTCATTGTCTTTCTCATTGGCTGTTTGGTGGGAAAGACCTTTGTGTGTCTATTACCACTATTTCTATCAGACTTCTTAACTGATGATTTTCTTTCATTTTCTTTTCTCTGTTTTGTTCACCAGCTTGCATCATTTGTTATTTGTTTTGCCTGATGGTTTTGAACAGGTTTATCTTGTTTGAGGCATAGTATGAAACTCTTGTCAGTGTAAAATGCTGAAGGAACTAAAGAAAGCTTAGAGGTTTTGCTGTTTGAAAAATGCTTTGCAATTCTTCAGCCATTTATTGATGGAGAAGTATGTCTTTTGTGTTGTCAATACCTAGAAAAGTAAAGGGAATTATATAACTGTGGAGAAGATTCTTTGGGAGAGGCTTACTCTTCCCTGTAAATCATAAGTTTGAACCAGTCCCTCAGAGAGAGCTGCATCTGTAACCAGAGTTCTCTCTGCAGCATCGTTTTCATCTCCCGTGCCTCATGTCATTTTCTCGTTTTCTCCAGTGTTCTCATGATGTTTTGGGTAACTCAGGCTACAGCAATTAAAATCAAATACGGCTGCTTGCCATCACATTCTCATGTTTAACATAAAATTCCAATGCACAGAAACAATTATAATTCCATATAATTGACCTGTTACTCACGCTGTTAAGTTTCAGTGCAATCTTCTAACTGAAAAGTTAGGCTTTGTAACTATGTAAATGGTTTAAAATGGTCTATGTAAATGGTTTAAAACCTAGAACAGCTTAAAAATCACTAACACTTCTCAGTTTATATTCATATGTATATTACAAACTATATATATGTATATGTACACATATATTATGCGTAAATGCCAGAGAGATTGGAAACATTTGGGGGATATTTAGTTGTGACAAACAAAATAGGGATACTTTTGAAAGATTGATTTATTGTCATTTTTGCTTTTCTGATAATCTTATTAAAAGGCAGTGTAAAAGATGAGAATTTATCACAGATAGTGACTTCTCCAAGTATGATTATAAGAACTATTGTGTTATTCATAATGAGACTATTTAAAAACTAGTTTGAAAATAGAAAGGTGAAGAGACCAGGGGCAACTTTGCCCGTGTGGTGCTTCACACGAGTGTTTGATCTTATATTGGATTTTTACCAAGAGTTTAAGTGAATAATGTCATACCATTTGACTGATTTCATTTATATCACGTTTATAAAAGTACAAGTATCTGCTTTTTCTCCTGAGTAGTGTTCATACATATCTTTTTTGTCCAGCCCAGTGTTCATGTTGAGTTACAGTGGCTTTTGGTTAATGGCAATTTTAGTCATTTTGTATTGCTTTGAACTATTTTGGGTCATGTATCTGTGATCTGAATTTGGATATTTGTTAAACTGCTTTTCGATATATGCATTTAAAATAATTGTGATGGAAAAGCTTGCACAAAATAACGTGTAGGGATATAACATTTTACATACAGATACCAAGCACATTAGGAAGATGCTGAGTTGTGTTCTAATCCTTAGTTTTCTATGTTTGGCATGAGCTATCTAAGCTAAATAGATGACAGAAAATTAAATTTAGTATATACAACACACTGTTAAACAAATGTATGAAATTATTTCTAGCATTTGTTATATGTGAGTACTATATTAAGCCCGTAAAGTACATTATCTCATCTGATTCTCACAGTAACCTTGTCTGTTGCTAGATGCTTATTGTTATCTCCATTTTACAAATGTGGAACCTAAGACTTAGTTAAGTTTGACTGAGGTCAGACTGTTAAGACTGAAGTTGCTCTGGCCAGGTGTTGTTAGATTGAACTGGTTGTATTTTTCCATGTGAAAAAATATCTTATATTGTCAAGGTTAGATTATTGTGTTTTACTTTAGTGGTTGGCAATTGCTTCATTTTGGGGTGTTACTGTTGTTGGCATTAAAGTCCTGATGCCAGAGAAGCCTTGTGATGTTAACTCATTATTGATAGCATCATGACGTCTGTTGCCATCTTGCAAACCTTTTGATGAAGGTGAACCAAATGACCTGGTTGTGTTTATCCCTTAAAACTGAAAAAACAGAATCAGCCACTGAAGTAATGGCAAGAAATGGGGTCAGAGAATACAGTCATATTTCCACTTGAAAATCTGTTTCCCTAAGAATTATTCACTGATTACAAGATACATAATTTTCCACAGAAATAAAATCATTGTTAGAAATGCCCTATAGGTTATTTGTGTGTGTGCAAGGGTTTGCCATTTTGTCATTTAAATTTTTATTTTTAGTTTTATGCACTTGTAGATTAAGTTTTCAAGATCAAGTATGGGACTTATTGTTCTGTTCATGAAGCTTTTTTTTTTTTTTGGTTGGTTGGTTCTTTTGGTTCCTATAATTGTCAACAGTTGTCAGCACTTACAGTGGACTCATCCTGTTAATAATTGACAGAGTGGATGTGGTAATATCTTTTCCCTCCAAGGGCCCTGTCATTAACAAATAATAATAATAACTAACACTTTTATGTTTATATTTCCAGACCTTTTCTCACTTTGTGTGTATAGATGTGTGTATGCTATTCTGTTTTTCAGTTCACAGCGTTATGAATATCATTTCATAATAGCCAAATCTTCATCCTCAGTGTCTTAAAAAAATAACTTATTATTTGGAGATAATTTTAGATTCATATGCAGTTGTAAGAAATAGTATAGAAAGATCGTGTATATATTTCATCCAGCGTTCCCAAGTGGTAAGTAGCATCTTGCATAAATATGTGTAATACAACCAGGTAATTGATCTTATGCAATGACCTTATTCAGATGTCACCAGTCTTACATATACTTGTGTGTGTATTCAGTTCTGTGTAATTTTATCACATGTGTAGATTGTTGTCAAATCCAGATACAAAACAGTTTCATCATAGTCTCTCATGATATCTTTTTATAGCCACAAACACTTCCATCCTTCCTACGTCTCTAAATCCTGGCAACGCTTTATCTGTTCTTCATTTCTATGATTATGTCACTTCCAAAAGCTTATTAAATGTCATTTTTAGTAGATGATTAGTAAATACACTAGTATTTCTATAGATGTCCTGTAATTTATTTAAATTATCAACTTTTTTTGGACATTTAAAGTTTTCAGTTTTTCACTTTCATGAAGTGATACTATGATGAACATGCTGTACCTAAACCTTTTGTATATATTTAGTTACTTCCTTAGGATAAATACCTAGAACTGTAAATGTTAAATTGAATTTTAGAGGGTGGTTATGTAAAGATTTTGATTTGTATTGATGAATTACCTTAAGGAAAGTTTGCTAATCTAGTATCACTAGCGGAGTATGAGAATGCTTACTTTCCCATAGTCTTTCAGTATTTTCTATGAATGTCAACATCATAGCCAGAAAATATTTCCTTGTCTGAATTTACAGTTTCAGATTATAAGTGAGATTATTTAATAGGTATGTTGGTCAATTATGTTTCTTTTATTCATTGCTTTTACCCATGTTCCTATTGTGTGATTTTTTTTCTTTTCAATATGTAATAATTCTTTATATATTAAAAGCTTTAATTCTTTGTTAGGTATTTTATAAATTTGCCTTCTATTTTCATGGCAGTTTTTCATGTGTGAAACTTGATAATTTTTAAGTATCTATCAATTTTTTTTCCTTCTATGGTTCCTGCCTTTGGAGGTATGCATAGAAAAGCCTTCCCCTCAAAGATTAAGTAAATATTGACTGTTTCTTTTTAATATTTTATATCTTACATTTAAATTTTAATACACCTGAGATTTACTTTATTCTAGAATATGAGGGTTTTTCATACTAAATCATTAACTTGTTATTCTAACACCATTGATCTATTTTTACTCCACTAATTGAAATATTGCCTTTATTTTTTCATTATAGGAACAATTTTTGACCTTTCTGCCAGTAATCTGAGTGTCTCTTTGAGTATAGTTGGAACTGTTAAGTGGAAACAGATGAATCATCTGATCTGTAGAGAAATGATAACTTTTCCTCTTTGAAATCTCAAGAAACGAAATGTTAAAATATATAAAAAATTATAGCATCTATTCTGAAAAATAGCAAACTAAAAGAAAAAGGAAAACAGAGTAGGAATATTTGTAATTCATAACAAAGGACTAATTACATACAAATAATACCTTCAAATTTGTATGAAAAACATCAAGATCTCTACAGGTGAGATGGGCAGAAAATGTAAACAGACAAGAGGAGTTACAGATAGTTGACAAACTGTGGGGAAAATATTTTTCCTGATCAGTAGTCAAGTGCAAAATAACCTAATAGTTAAAAACATTAAAAACACACAAAAACACAAAAAGTTTTTACAAATCTAATCTTTTAAAAACATTAACATCAACTAATTGTTGATAAAGTTGTATTCAGTTGAAATGCTGATGATATTATAAATTGGGACAATGCTTTGGCAAAGTAATACAATGATTTGTCCTAAGAATTGTACATATGTTTATTCTATTAGACTCAGTAACTCCAGATCTGAGAATTTATTGTGAGAAAATCACTTAATAGAGGTAAAAAGCTACAAGGGTGACAGCATCTATTTTAAAGCTGCTTTTCATAGTAAAATTTGTAAATAATATAATGTTGTATATTGGAGAGCCCCAATGTCTCAAAGGAGTCTGGTGGGTGGATGGAGTAGGCAGTTTTATAATATTGCTCAGGATATTTTTTATTACAAGATATCATACATACAAATGAAATGTGTGTGTGTGATATCTATATATCTATATGTATATATATATATAATTTCTTTCTTTCAATGAACAATAGCAAAGTGAGTGACATGTATGTATGACCCAGCTGAAGAAAAAGAGCATTACCAGAACCTTGGGAGCTCCCTGTATGTATATGTATCACTGTCCATCTTCCCTTCCTTTCCCATGCCATAACCATTATGACAAAGTGCTTTAATTGTTCTCTTGTTTTTTGTGAAGTGTTTTATATTACATGTGTATATCCCCAAACCACATGTTGTTAGTTTTTTTCTGTTTTTGACACTTGTCAAAAATTCTGTGTGTTCTTTCCGTGACGTGCTTTCCTTGATAAATGTTATGCTTGTGAGATTCATCTGTACAGATGCATTTAGTGGTAACTCCCCCTCCCCTACCCACAGCTATTAGTATTTCGTAGTATTCTAGGATTGCAAATCTTCAACTTCAGTCGGTCATGCATATTCATCAAAATAATTGTATTTATTTGACCTTCAGTTTTCAGCTTTTCAAGCCCCTGTCTCCCTTAGGAAATATATAAAGTCGTAAACACACTCACACATTCACGACACAATAAGATCATTAAGTACGTGTTTTTCTGCAACTTTTTCAGTACATAAGTCTCACCTTTCTTTTCATTCCAGTAGTTTTATCTTATCTAGCACACAGACTGTATTTAACTTTTGTAAGGTATAGTTCAGGCCCAGGCAGAAAAGATTGAGAGACTACCTCAACGGAAGTAGGTTACCTTTATTCAGGCAAGGAGTCTGCCTAATGACCAGGCTGAGCGCAAGAGGGATCAGGGAGGCTTCATATTTTTTTTTGTTTTTTTTTTTTTTTTTTTTATTAGTTGGAGGCTAATTACTTCCAACATTTCGGTGATGTTTTTGTCATACATTGATATGAATTCACCATAGAGTTACGCGTAATTCCCCATCCGCATTCCCCTCTCCACTCCCTCTCCACCTGATTCCTCTGGGTCTTCCCAGTTGGCACCAGGCCCGGCACTTGTCTCATGCATCCCACTGGGGCTTTTTGGTGATCTGCTTCACCACGATAATATACATGCTGTTCTTTTGAAAAATCGCAGATGAATGGATAAGGAAGCTGTGTACATATACACCATGGAATATTACTCAGCCGTTAAAAAGAATTCATTTGAATCAGTTCTAATGAGATGGATGAAACTGGAGCCCATTATACAGAGTGAAGTAAGCCAGAAAGATAAAGAACATTACAGCATACTAACACATATATATGGAATTTAGAAAGATGGAGCCTTCATATTTAAAGGAAGATTTGTGGAAGCAATGAGGGAAACGTTAATCAGGCTTTTTTTGGGTATTCTTTAGTTGAGATGGCATTTGTAGTTGGGCAGGGGGTGATAAGTCTTCTGGGCAGGGGGTGATACGTCTCTGGTAGATGTAGGGGGTGGAAGGTTTCTGGACAGGGGGTGATAAGTCCCAGATAGATACAACTGGTCTGGAGCATCAGGGCAGGAACTAAAGTTCAATTTTGTTTTCTCTGAAGTTAGATGATTCAGCAAGGGCCTTTGAGACTGTTGTTTTCTTTTCTAGGCCCAAAGACTCCTTCAGCTTTCCACATTTTCCCACCCCAAAATACCCTTTACAGCTGGTATATACAAACTTGTGTCCAATTCATTATTATGTATTGCTTCTGGTTGATGTGTCCTGTAAATCTGTTTTATTCTGGCGTAATTTTTTTTTTTTTAAGTGATGACTGAGATGTCAAAGAGAGACTAGGCCTGTGATCCTTCCCTTTTAAATTTGGCTGCTTTCTTGCTCATAGTATCATTTACCTTGTTCCTCTAGACTGTCTTTCCTATAAACTGAAATATATATCTAAAGGCTTGGTGGATTCAAGGTTAACATTTTTGGCTAGGACATCTTTGGTGATATAGATATCATGTTGAATCATATCAGAAGACACAAAATATCTGGTTGATCCATTGTGAGTGTTGCTAAGATTGACCCAGGATTAGGATGATGACAATATGATGCCTCCATTGTATGGATGTAGTTTTCCCTTGTGTATTGAAAATAATCTGTATATTGCTTCTGGCACTATGCAAAAAACACTGTTTGATACCAGGTATTCACAGCATTGTTTTAAAATTGATTGATAGTCCTTATATGAGTAAGTATTTTCATTAGTACTTGTAAAATGATGTTTTTGTTTAGGTCTTTGATTCCTTCTACATTTAATAGCTACCACTGAATGCCAATTTCTTAGTTTACAAAGAGGAACATACCTGTATAGCATTATTGTGCTGTGCTAAGTCGCTTCAGTTGCATCTGACTCTTTTCGAACACAGGGACCATAGCTCGCCAGGCTCCTCTGTCCATGGGATTCTCCAGGCAAGAATACTGGAGTGGGTTCTCATGACCTTCTCCAGGGGATCTTCCTGACCCAGGGACTGAACCTGCCGTTTTATTGTCTCCTGCATTTTCTGGTTGGTTCTTTACCACTAGTGACACCTGGGAAGCCCTTTATAGCATTATTGGTATCTACCAATAAGGACCTATTTCCAAGATTCAAGTCATTTGGGAAACTGAATTAATTGTAAGATTACCTAATGGAGATGGACAAAGAGATTTAGATGTCCTGAGGCAGGATAGTACTTAAGAACATAGACTCTGGGGCCAGACTAGATAGGTTCCAATATTAACTTTGCCATTTACTGGGTATGTGACTTTGGGTACAGTACTTAAGCCCTGATGTCTGTTTTCCCATCCTTTACTGCCTAATGTATACCTGTGGACAAAGAATAGTAAGTAAAGGAAAAATGAAAAAAAAAATTGTTAGGGGTTGGGTTATGGGTGAGTAAAATATTTTCCTTAGCATTGTGTCATATTTGCAGTGTAAAAGAGAAAAGTCATGCTGATTTTTAGATGTTTTTAATGTGTATTTTCAAGTGCAAGATCATTGACAAATGACTCACAAACCTTTTACATTGATTTTGGTTTATCCCTCTTGTTACAGTGTTTTAGAAATTCTTAATGCAATAAAATTGTTATTTTCATTAGATAAGATTTTATGTTTTATTTTAGTAAACTCAGTATAATCACTGTTCAGCTTTTTAATAAATAGTATAAAATATTATCCTCAATGTTTTCTCAATGAAATGTAGCCAATTTTTTCTTAGATACATAATAAGACTAAGTTTAAAACTTAATTTGAAGTGGTTTACCTCAAGGAATGATATATAGTAACAAATTCATAGACTCTTTCAAAATTTAGTTCATAAGGATCATAAGGTTTATCTCTATACTTTTTAAAAAAATGGATTTCATGAAAGGATTCGTATAAGGAAGAAAGGTTATTTGTTGCTTGATCTTGGAATAAGCACAATCTCTCTTATCTATTTTAGTCTCATAGCTTTATAAGTAATACACTAAAGATCATTTTTCTTCTGTGACGCCTAAGTAAAATATGTTCTGAACAAGAGACTTTATTTTCCTTTTCACAAGTTAAATATTGCTATTAAATTTGAAGAGAGCTCAGCTGGGATATCCTTCACTGTGAAAGATGATTTTAGTCATTTAAATTGATAAAACAGAAATACTAGCATTAAGAAAATCAAGTGAAAGTTAATTGTAGTTGAATCTGCTTATTTTATTTCCTGGTATGAAATAGGTTTTTGTCAAATATTTACATTACTTAGTAAAACTTTCATTAAGAGATTTGAGTTGATACAGTTTTCTCAGTTTAAATAACAAAATACTAAATGTCTGTTTTCCAAGGGATTATTTTATTTCATAGACCCAGCCTTTCATTATCTCACTAAATTTGGTATTAAATTTTATTTTTTAAACGTTTTATTATGGCCAGTTTCAAACATAAAAAAAAATAGAATAATAAAACTGTCATGTACCAGTTTCCCAGTATCAACTCTTATCAATTTGTGGCCTATCTCTTTCATTTGGTACTGTCTGCCTTCTCATTTCAGCGTCAAATCCTGGATTATTTTAATGAAAATCCTATATGTCATATTGTTCCATCTGTAAATATTTCAATATGTATCTAAAAGATAAGGGCTCACCTTTTAAAAAATAACCACTGGGCTTCCCAGGTGGCCCAGTGGCAAAGAATTCACCTGCCAATGCAAGAGACACAGATTCAATCCCTGGGTTGGGAAGATCACCTGGAGAAGGAAATGGTAGCCCACTCCAGTATTCTTGCCTGGAAGATTCCATGGAGATAGGAGCCTGGTGGGCTACAGTCTGTGGGGTCGCAAAGAGTTGGACATGACTGAGCACTCACTCACTCACTCCCAATAGTTACTCCTCCATGCAGGAATTTACCTAGAAGGACAGTTTTTCATTTTCCTGAGTTCATAGGGCCCAACTCCATCCGCACTTTCTCACCTCTCTAGCATTCCCAGGGGTTCCTTTGCACTCATCCACAGCCTGGAGTCTGTAATGTCCTCTCCCACTTGCTGCTGTTATTCTCAGAATGACCTCCCAAGCTTCCAGTGAGTACCTGATAGCAATTTTGGGGTTTTCTGGCCACCAATGCTGTCACACATTTCTTTGTCTTCTGGTCATTTTCCTTGTACAGTTTCTTATACCATGCGGATTTTATAGCTATTGAAAGTTCCTAATGACCCACTTGTATTTTGGAGTTCATCACAATATTTTGTCATCTATCTTTGTTGTAGATATTGTCCCTGGGTGTTTGGTTTTGGTATCCTGGTTGCACTGTCTATTTTTATGGGGGTCTCAGGGGGAGATTCAGAAACTTTGCTCCTAATGCCATCTTCCCTGAATCCTGTTTTTAAGTTCAAACCATTTGTATAAGAACAGAGGCCAAGTTGTTGATCTGTCGCTAACATTCATCTCTGAGACCTTGCAACAAACCTTACAGGTCACTTACTTCCAGTTCTTCATTTTATCTATAAGGATATTTATAAGGAAGCTGAATTCCAGAGAGGCTAAGTGACTTTTCAGCTATTTACTATAAGCCTGAAAAAAAGAATCCAGTTTTCCTAATATTGAAACAGTGCTGTTATTCAGTCAGTCAGTTCAGTTGCTCAGTCGTGTCCAACTCTTTGCGACCCCATGGACTACAGCATGTCAGGCTTCCCTGTCCATCACCAACTCCTGGAGCTTGGTTAAACTCATGTCCATTGAGTTCATGATGCCATCCAACCATCTCATCCTCTGTCGTTCCCTTCTCCTTCTTGTGGCTTAGCTGGTAAAGAATCCACCTGTAATGCAGGAGACCTGGGTTTGATTGCTGGGTTGGGAAGATCCCCTGGAGAAGGGAAAGGCTACCCACTCCAGTATTCTGACCTGGAGAATTCCATGGACTCTATAGTTCATGGGGTCACAAAGAGTCGGACACGACTGAGCAACTTTCACTTCACAGTGCTCTTATTAGACATTCCTAAAAATTCATATGAATAAAGCTAGTGGAGGTGATGGAATTCCAGCTGAGCTATTTCAAGTCTTGAAAGATGATGCTGTGAAAGTGCTGCACTCGATATACCAGCAAAATTGGAAAACTCAGCAGTGGCCACAGGACTGGAAAAGGTCAGTTTTCATTCCAATGCCAAAGAAAGACAATGCCAAAGAATGTTCAAACTACCACACAATTGCGGTAGTTTGAACTTAATCTCACACACTAGCAAAGTAATGTGAAAATTCTCCAGGCTAGGCTTCAATAGTAGGTGAACCAAGAACTTCCAGATGTTCAAGCTGGATTTAGAAAAGGCAGAGGAACCAGAGATCAAATTGTCAGCATCCGTTGGATAATCAAAAAAGCAAGAGAATTCCAGAAAAACATCTACTTCATTGTTTACGCTAAAGCCTTTGACTGTGTGCATCATAACAAACCGTGTAAAATTCTTCAAAAGATGGGAATACCAGACCACCTGACCTGCCACCTGAGAAATCTGTATGCAAGTCAAGAAGCGACAGTTAGAACTGGACATGGAACAATTGATTGGTTCAAAATTGGGAAAAGAGTACTACAGGGCTGTGTGTTGTCTCCTTGCTTGTTTAACTTATATGCAGAGTACATCTTGCAAAATGCCAGACTGCATGAAGCACAAGCTGGACTCAAGATTGCTGGGAGATATATAAATAACCTCAGATATGCAGTTGAAACCAGTCTAGTTCTGTGTAATTTTCTTTCCATTCTGGTCTTTACTAGTTATAAATAACACATGAAGTGACTTCCAAGGTAGAAAGTAAGAATCCATTTAGAAATGTTCTAGAAAATAAAGAGTGATTTATAGTTTCATATGATTTGGGCTGCAAGCACTCAGGCTTTGCCAGGTCATCAGAGTCCTGTCAGGGGAATCTGTTATTTATTGTTTGATATGCTGGGAGTGGTGTAAGTACTTAATGTTTATCTTATGTAAGTATAGTGTTAGGAAAAATCAATTCCAGGTATGATACAGTTTTAAGAAAGATCATAGGGAACTAACCTAAATATTATAGTTGTAAGGGATGAAGTTCAACATTAAGGATTTGGATTAAAGGGTTTTTGAAAAATGAATAAATAATAGTTGCATTCCTATAAAATATTTTAGATGAGATTCTTGAAAATACTAATTTCGTACCTTTTTGGTGCTGATTTTAGCTTAGCCCTGTTTGATAGTGAAACATTTCTATTTTATCTAGATGTATTTTGGAAAACTATAGGAAGATGGGACTAAACATATTTGTTATATGATCACAAAACATTCTACAAACTTATAATATATTTTTTCTAGTTGCCAACTTTATAACAACCTCAGCTGAGAAGGAAGTGATGTTAGAAACCTCAGTTTGCCCTGTTGCAAGCTGTTATGAAATGCTAATGTAATACTTAATATTTAACTGTGTTTGACAGAATTAACTTGCTGGTAAAAGTTGTTGATCTTGCATCAGATTTATAAATTTTCCTATAGTCCTTTGGCAGATTATTTATTTGAAACAGCCTCACAAATGAATTTAATGATCATATTTAATGTTGTGAAATGTTTAAATGATATCATGTTTGATGAACTTCTATAGCATAAATCTAGGAAAGGCTTATAGTATACATATAGAAAAGGTTATTGGATTTAAAAAAAAAAACATTTTAAGTTGTTAGATCTTCAAGGATAACTTAATAATGAGCAAATGACTTATTTTCCCCCATCAAATATTAGGTTGGTACAAAAAGTAATTGCAGTTTTGGACCATGAATTTCAAATCATTGTAACTAGGCTCAAACACATCTTTATTAATCAAAATAGGAATCATTACAGTCAACACATTTTTGCCAACAAGAAATAAGTTTGTTTATTCCTGTAGCATAAAAATCTGTGCTTAGGGATTTGACGAACTCTTGGAAAGCATTTTCTGTCTCCTGCCGGTTGTGGAAGCATTTTCCCAGCAAAAAGTTGTTGAGATGCTTGAAGCAGTAGTTGGTTGGCGAGAGGTCAGATGAATATGGCAGACGAGGCAAAACTTTGTAGCCCAATTTGTTCAACTTGTGAAGCATTGGTTGTGGTGCATGCAGTTGGGTGATGTCGTGGAGAAGAATTGGGCCCTTTCTGTTTACCAATGCCGGCTACAGGCATTGCAGGTTTTGGTGCATCTCATCGATTTGCTGAGTATACTTCTCAGTTGTAATGGTTTCACCAGGATTCAGAAAGCTGTAGTTGATCAGATGGGCAGCAGACCACCAAACAGTGACCATGACCTTTTTTTGGTGCAAGTTTGGCTTTGGGAAGTGCTTTGAAGCTTCTCAGTCCAACCACTGAGCTGGTCATTGCTGGTTATCATATAAAACCCACTTTTTGTTGTACATCACAATCAGATCAAGAAAAGGTTCATTGTTCTTGTTAGAATAAAAGAAGATGACACTTCAGAATGATTTTTTTGATTTTTGGTCAACTCATGAGGCACCCACTTACCGAGCTTTTTCACCTTTCCAGTTTGCTTCAAATGCCATGCGACCGTAGAATGGTTGATGTTGATTTCTTGGGCAACTTCTTGTGTAGTTGTAAGAGGATCAGCTTCAATGATGCCCTTGGTTGTTGTCAGCTTCCCACGGCTGACTACCGTGCTCCTCATCTTCAAGGTTCTTGTTTCCTTTGCAAAATTTCTTGAACTACCGCTGCATTGTACATTCATTAGCAGTTCTTGGGCCAAATGCTTTGTTAATGTTGCGAATTGTCTCTGCTGCTTTACGACCAATTTTGAACTTTAATAAAAAAAATCGCTCAAATGTGCTTTTTGTCTTAACATTTCTGTAGTGTAAAATAAATGCAAAATAAACAAGTAATGTCATTAGCAAAAAAAATAAAGTGAGAAATATGTATTAAGATGATGTATAACATAGCCACATTTATTTAAGAATGTATTCCAGTATCAAACAGGAAAGTTCAACAATGCAAAACTGCAGTTACTTTTGTACCAACCTAATAACTCTAACTCGATAACTTCAGGTTTGTTATTGAAGGGATGGGAAGAGAAGGAAAGGGAACTGACATTGAATATAAGCAATATGCTTGGAGACTCTGTGTAAGGTGTTTTATATCATTTTTACCCTATTCCTCCCTATACCCCTATGAGATAATTATTAGCCTCATATTATGGTTGAAAACATTGTACTTGTATATTTGTACTCAAAGTCTTTACAGTGTGTTTCCAGTGTAATGCTGTGTGATTTGACCCTGATCTAAGGTGTATGTTAAAGTCGTTCAGTCGTGTCTGACCCTTTGCAACCCCACGGACTATACAGTTCATGGATTTCTCCAGGCCAGGGTAGCCTTTCCCTTCTCCAGGGGATCGTCCCAAGCCAGGGATTGAACCCAGGTCTCTTGCATTGCAAGCCGATTCTTTACCAGCTGAGCCACCAGGGAAGCTGATCTAAGGTATTTGTTTCTAACTCATGTCTGGCTTTCCCTTGTGGGAGAGACTGTATAATTCATTGTAAGCCTATGTATATTCCATATAAAAATGCCTCACAGGGATGTTGTGTGAATTTGAGTAATGATTCAGAAGTAAGTAGTTCACTTTTTATGATGCCAAGTGTTAAAAAAAGCATTGTTTTGAAATTAGTCAAGGGTTTAACAGCTATTAAAATTGAGCTTATAAATATTAATTTAAACAAAACAAGCAGTTACATATTTTGCTAAATTGTAAGTAAGACCAGAAAGTTTAATTATGTAAACTTTTCCAAAATAGGAATTTAAGAAATGTGAAAGCTAAAGCTTCAGTTTTATGCAAGTTCATCCTTCATGCTGTGACTAGAGATATTTTTCTGAAATGCTGATTTGATCTTGTTCTTATGGCTAAAATCTTAGACTCCCTATTGCTTACAGGTTCAAGTTCAGATGCCACAGTTTGGCTCCAGCTACTCTTTGGGGCATTACTTTTTGATACTCTCTTCCTTCACCCTTTGCCAAGAGTATTCCCTTCCACTTTCTTCTTCTACAGTTTTCAGTTGGGTGATTATAGATCTGAAGGACCAAGCTGGTTTATTTCCCCTGCTCTTCAGAGCTTTCCATGACTATCCTTTACAGAGGGAATGCTTCTTTCCTTTGTGTTCCTTTAATGGTTTTAATTACATTTATTATTTTAAACCTTTTAAATTGTTGTTGTTTAGACTCTGAGCTCTTTTAGGCTAGAAATTACCTTTATTTATTTATTTATTTTTCTCACTACCTATCACAGTCTGTTCTGTCCCTCCCTTTTCCCATTACCTTATCTCTTCCTTTTCTTCCTTCAAACAAATGTTTATAGAGAATCCACTGTGTGCCTCCTCTGTTCAAGGCACTTGGTGTTTATTGAATGAGTGGGAAGAAGTATGAAATCCTGGCCAGGAAAACTTTAGCTGTGTTATTAGCCTGTTGTTTTAATCTTTCTAAGCATGAGGATAATAGGCCCTTGCCATTTAACATTGAAATGGTCTATTGCTTTCACCAACTTGTGTGGGACTATTAAGGGAAAACACAAATGATGGTCATTTTGGTTTTGTGTGATTTGGATTCAGATCATGTTCAGTATTGAAATCTGTTCTTGGCTTTGCTTTGTCAGTAGAGACATGACTTCTGACAGTGTTGATTGCAGCATTGGAAATAACCACATGCCTATTTGCCTATCCAAGGTAACAGCTAATTTGAGCCAGACAGAGGAGAGTAATTTTATTACTGTTTGCCGTTGGAGTTGGCATCTGGTAAAAATGGGTGTATGTTTGGAGTAGTATTTAGGTGAAAATATACTGCTTCTAAAATACCTCTCTGAAGAGAATAAAAGTAGGTATTCTTTATAGAGCAAATACCCTCTGCTAACAATTAACAATCCTCCAAGGTAGATGGTGGTATTTCCATTGATGGATGAGGAAATAAAGGCCTGAGGTCGCAGAGCTAGTTAAGCAGCAAAACTAAAATTCAAACTTAGCTCTGTCTGACTGGGACCAGGCCCGTTTCATTATGTTACCATCCTGCCCTTACATCCTCATTCTCAGTCTCAAGTCCAAATTGGAGAGAGTGAATTTATCATGGTAATTTGAATTTGTGATGCCAAATTACTGAATTGCTTGATCTTTGGCAAGTAATTTAAAATTTCTCATCCCACTTTTTTCACATGGATAATACTGCTTGCCTCCCAGGGTTATAATGAAGAATAAATGAGCTGATGTATATGAAAATACATTGTGAATCATAAAGCCCTATACTGATATTTGGTGGTGTATTTTTAATGCTGTCTTTATTACACACTTAAACATACTAATTCTCCTTCCTGAATATTTCTTTGCTGTTGTCCTTTTTAACTAAGCCACTTAGTCAGTCAGTGTTGGTCGCTCAGTCATGACCAACTCTTTGAGACCCCATGGACTGCAGCCCACCAGGCTCCTCTGTCCATGGAATTCTCCAGGCAGGAATACTGGAGTGGGTAGCCATTCCCTTTTCCAGGGGATCTTCCTGACCCAGGGATCGAACCCAGGTCTCCTGCATTGCGGGCAGATTCTTTCTCATCTGAGCCACCAGGGAAGCCCACTAAACCACTTAGCAACCTGTAAAGTACCATAGTGACTGCATTTCTTTATAAAGAAAACTTATTTTTTATATATAAAGAGTGTATGTATACATGTTTATGTATAAAGAGTTAAGATAAAACATTAGAACAATACAGTTTTTACCATTATGAAGAACTAAGCATACTTAGCTATTTAGAATTTTCCTTTCATTCCTCCTGTTTCCTTCTACACTACAAACTCACTTTTTTTCCTTTGAATTATATCCTAAGTTAAGGTTGCAATTTTATAATGGCTGATTTCCAATAGTTGATATTTAATGGCTATATCTAGTACATTTGGTCAGAACTTCTTTTTTGAACCAAACATTTTATACCCACAAAGTGCTCAGCACTGGAAAACTAGTTCTTCCATGAATGCAGATGGAGCTTTTGTTTAATGTGAGTTTTAACTAGAGATTGACTACATTAGTTGCTTCCATATACCTGTTGCTTTTTTACATAAAGAAGATAAGCATTCTCTTTTCTTGAAATCTTTGATGGTTAGTGTTTTGTTCAAACTCTTGCCAGAAGGATGCTGTTTCTTTTCTACTAGGTGAAAATCCAAGAGGACTATGGTATCTCATTGTAGTGAAAGAGTCAGTAGCAGCACTATAGAATTACACTAAACTAGCTTTGTTCATTTGACTGATATAAAATATTTTAGTCTCTGTTGAAATGGTAGCTCTTACGATAAAAAGTTATGGAAGAGTCTTGAATTTATAACACAGAGTGTTAACTACCTGATGTAGCTTAACATCTGAATTTTTTATTATAAAATTATCTTTGGTAAATATTTTTTTGGTATTGGTATTAATAGTAGTAATATATATTTCCCTTTATGATAACAAAGGGGCTTCCCTGGTGGCTCAGATGGTAAAGAGTCTGCCTGCAGTGCAGGAGACCCAGGTTCCATCCCTGAAGAAGGAAATGGCTACCCACTCCAGTAATCTTGCCTGGAAAATCCCATGGGCGGAGGAGACTGGTAGTCCATGGAGTCGCAAAGAGTCGGACACGACTGAGCGACTTCACTTTCACTTTATGATAACAAACTTTATGATATGGTTTAATTTAATTTCAAAACAGTAATGTTCTTATCAAACTACTGTATTAAGTAGAAGTGAAATAATGTATCATGTAAATTACCTTTTTTAAAATTAGTTAGCCTATTGCTTAAACTGAAAAAATACATGCCATTACCCCTAAGAGACACTGTGACTTGAAGTTAGATTTATGTTAAAATTTCAATTCTAGAGCTTTTTTTTAAAGCATTGGGCAGCAGGTTAACCAGTTTGCACCCCAGTTTCTTCTTCATCTTTAAATGAACATGCAGATCCTTTTCTGTCAGTGCATTTGGGAGAATCCGATCAGCTAGTATGTGAACATAGTTTCTGAAACAAAGTGCTTATATGAACAATATTTTGACAGTTGCTTATTTATGGTAATTGGCAGATAAAAAGAATTTAAGTACTTGAGTTTTAAAAAATCTCCCTTCCACATGATAACATTTTCAGTATTACTAGTATATGTTCAAGAAGCATCATTCAAGTATAATATAAAGTTTATAATTTTGAATACAAGAATGAGCCTCTTTTGTTAAACTCTTCTATACAACAGTGGTATGAATTGAACATTTTTTGTGCTTTATATATATATTTTTTTTCTACATCCTAAATGATATAGGTGTATGTTTTTATAGGTTTGCCTGAATCCATCATTGCGGCTGCATGTTCAAGAAGTGGCCAGAGGGTTCTGCATGTTGATTCGTAAGTTTATCAGTGGTAGCATTTGATACTTCCTAAATATCTCTATACAAAATTAAAATTTAAATATGCATACACGTGTGTACATGTATATGTCCAGTATAAACTTTTAAAGTTAGAAAAATTATTAGAATTGTTTAATTTTCACAAAAAACATGTGAAATATATAATGTACGGGTTCTCCTATTATAGTTTGTGAAATAGTGATCTCTTTCCTTTGAGTATAAAACAAATGTACCATAATTTTATTTTTAACATTAATGATTTTGTTTTTCTAAATGATAAGTAATTTTCCACAAAGCTTGGAAACATACTTACCCTTTTAATCATATGTATGTGGGTATGTAAACCCTGTATATGCTGTTGTATTTTAGATGTGGCATATGATAGTTGAAGAAATCAGCTAATAGAGTATGTGGTTTGCTTGAAAAATCTTAACTAAGAGTTTTCTAAAATATTTAGAATTTTTCCCCCCTTTTCCTTAAATGTGATGATAAAAAGGAAGTAAATGGAAAATTCAACTTTAAGGTAAAGTATAAATCTTTCCATTCCTGCTTCCTTCAGAAACAAACTCTTAACTTTCCACCTATCTATTTAACGCTTTTGACCTTTGTATTGGTACTTTAATTGTTCATTAAATTGGAGTAGAAAGGAAACACGAAATAATGACTTTGTATTTTCTGTTTGATAGTAACAGGTTTTTCAAAATGCCAGAATGCAAAGAATAGCTAGATTTGTTACAGCTTACAGTGCCTTCTCATATATTATTCCATTGTAAGTATGTAGGAATCCAAAAGTGGTATTAGTTCATTTAGCCTTTCTAAAGTTATTTTCAAAATATATTAATTCCCCAGTCATTGAATGAAATTTCTAAATTGAGTTATTTTCTGTTCTTAAGTCCTGCCCTTGGAATTCTCTTTCACTGTTATATGCACACACATACACCACAGTAATTGCTCAGTCGTGTCTGACTCTTTGCGACTGTAGCCCACCAGGTTCCTCTGCCCATGGGGGTTCTTACTGGAGTGGGTTGTCATGCCCTCCTCCAGGGGATCTTCCCAACCCAGGGATCTAACCCCGGTCTTTTGCATTGCAGATGGATTCTTTACCATCTGAGCCACCAGGGAAATCTGTTATGTGTGCAACTGCTGTGTTAACGTCTTAATTCAGTCTTTTTGACATATGGATTCACATGCCAAAAAAGGTGCTGCCTTGAACGCTGAGGTACTTAGGACTAGTATGCTTTAAAAAGGCTTAATAAGAACATAAATTCAAATTTGTTTCTGATAACATTAATTAACCTAAAACTGAAAATAAAATCTCAAATTTCCCAGTTATCTCTTGTGTTTGCACTGTAAGGTACTTCTTGTATCAGCTTCTTTACATATGTAATTTAATTCCCATCACAGCCAAGTGAGGGTAGTGTTATCCTAATTTAACAAATGGGAAATGTGGGGCATAGTGAGGTTAAGTAATAATTCTAACTTTACCCAGCTAGTGCATGTTTTTTTCTAAAACCCGAGATTTACCCAGAATGAAGAATATTTTATAAATCACATAGGGTTTACTGATAATATAAAATAAGTTTTGATTAGGAATATAACAAGTTAAATCTAATTTTGATAAGCAGTGAGTCAGTTAGAAAGACTTGATAATGTTAAAAACTTATACCTTAATAAATAGTATTTCAAACTGACAAAACTTTTTTCTTCTATTTTAGATCCTCATACTTGGTAGCTTTTGAGAGTTTAGATACATCTGGATATTGATTTATAAGATGGTTTTCTGCTCTATGCCACGCTTAAATATTTTCTCATTTTTATTCATTTTTGCCATTATGGCTCTTCATGTTGCTGTTGCTGTTTGTTGTTCAGTTGCTCAGTCATGTCCGACTCTTTTGGACTGCAGCATACCAGGCTTCCCTGTCCTTCACCATCTCCTGGAGCTTGCTCAAACTCCTGTCCATTGAGTCGGTGATGCCATCCAACTATCTCTGTTGTCCTCTTCTCCTCCTGCCTTCAATCTTTCCCAGCATAAAGGTCTTTCCTAATGAGTTGACTCTTTGCATCAGGTGGCCAAAGTATTGGAGCTTCAGCTTCAGTATTAGTCCTTCTAATGAATATTCAGGATTGATTTCCGTCAGGGTTGACTGGTTTGATCTCCTTGCATCCAAGAGACTCTCAAGAGTCTTCTCCAGCACCACAGTTCAAAATCATCAATTCTTTGGTACTCAGCCTTCTTTATGGTCCAACTCTCACATCTGCACATGACTACTGGAAAAACCGTAGCTTTGACTATATGGACCTTTGTCAGCAAAGTAGCATCTCTGCTTTTTAATATGCTGCCTAGGTTAGTCATAGCTTTTCTTCCAAGGAGCAAGCGTCTTTTAATTTCATGGCTACAGTCACCATCTGCAGTGATTTTGTAGCCCCCCAAAATAAAGTCTCTCACTGTTTCCATTGTTTCCCCATTTATTTGCCATGAAGTGATAGGACTAGTTGCCATGATCTTAGTTTTTTGAATGTTGAATTTTAAGCCAGATTTTTCACTCTCCTCTATCACCTTCATCAAGAGGCTCTTTAGTTCCTCTTTGCTTTCTGCCATAAGGTTGGTGTCATCTGCATATCTGAAGTTACTGATATTTCTCCCAGCAATCTTGATTCCAGCTTGTGGTTCTTCCAGCCCAGCGTTTCTCATGATGTACTCTGCATATAAGTTAAATAAGCAAGGTGATAATATATCTCCTTGATGTACTCCTTTGCCAATTTGGAACCAGTCTGTTGTTCCATGTCCAGTTCTAAATGTTGCTTCTTGACCTGCATATAGGTTTCACAGGAGGCAGGTAAGGTTGTCCGATATTCTGATCTCTTTCAGAATTTTTCACAGTTTGTTGTGATCCACACAGTCAAAGGCTTTGGCATAGTCAATAAAGCAGAAGTATATGCTCTTCTGGAATTCTCTTGCTTTTTCAATGATCCAATGGATGTTGGCAATTTGATCTCTGGTTCCTCTGCCTTTTCTAAAACCAGCTTGAACATCTGGAAGTTCTCAGTTCATTTGCTGTTGAAGCCTAGCTTGGAGAATTTTCAGCATTACTTTGCTAGTGTATGAAATGAGTGCAATTGCGTGGTAGTTTGAACATTCTTTGGCATTGCCTTTCTTAGGGACTGGAATGAAAAGTGACCTTTTCCAGTCCTGCGATCACTGCTAAGTTTTTCAAATTTGCTGGTGTATTGAGTGCAGTATTTTCACAGCATCATCTTTTAGGACTTGAAATAGCTCAGCTGGAATTCCATCACCTCCACTAGCTTTGTTCGTAGAGATGCTCCTAAGGCTCACTTCGCTTTCCAGGATGTCTTGCTCTAGGTGAGTGATCACACCATCGTGGTTATCTGGGTCATGAAGATCTTTTTTTGTATAGTTTTTCTTTGTATTCTTGCCACCTTTTCTTAATAGATTCTGCTTCTGTTAGGTCCATACCGTTTCTGACCTTTATTATGCCCATCTTTGCATGAAATGTTCCCTTGGTATCTCTAATTTTCTTGAAGAGATCTCTAGTCCTTCCCATTCTATTTTTTTCCTCTATTTCTTTGCATTGATCACTGAGGAAGGCTTTCTTATCTCTCCTTGCTATTCTTTGGAACTCTGCATTCAGATTGGTTTATCTTCGCCTTTCTCCTTTGCCTTTCACTTCTTCATAGGGAAAGGAGAAGATAAATAGAAGATTCATAAGGAAAGAAGATTCAGTCTTTCCCTAGTCCTTTTATTTCCTTTTTTTTGTTTTAGTTTTCTCCTTAGAGTTTTATTGTGATAAAATTGACATACGGTACTGTATAAGTGTAAGGTATATAGCATAATGATTTGACTTACATCATGAAATGATTCGCACAATAAGTTCAGTGAGCATTCATCATCTCACATAGATTAAACAAGTAGAAAAAATTAAATTAAAAATTAAAGAAATAGAAAAAATTTTCCTTGTGATGAGAAGTCTTAGCTTTCATGTATAACGTAAAGCAGTGTTAAGTTATATTTGTCGTGTTGTAGATTATGTCCCTAGTACTTAGTTATAAGTATCAGGGATGTAATATCCCTATTGAACCTTTTGACTGCCTTCATACAGTACCCCCTCCCACAGCTGCCCCACCTCCAGCCTCTGGCACCAGAAATCTGATACCTTTTTTCCTATGCCTAGTCCTTTTATTTGTGCTTTACATCTACAATAGTACCATATATCCCTGTTTCATGTACATAGCTTCCCATACTTTATAAAAAAATAACCTTTAAATTGTAGTTTAAAAAAAAAGTAACATAAAACTTGCCATCTTAACTATTTCTAAGCATATACAATTCAATAGTGTTGAGTATATTCCTAATTGTTGTATAGCAGATCTTTAGAACTCTTTTGATGTTATAAACCTGAAACACTATGCCCATTAAACAATAACTCCCCATTCCTCTTCCTCCCAGCTCCTGGCAACTCTCATTTTACTTTCTGTCTCCATAAATTTTACTTCTGTAGATACCTCATATAGGCTTCCCAGGTGGTGCTAGTGGTAGACATGAGACAAGGAGTTCAGTCATTGGGTCGGGAACAATTCCTGGAGGAGGGCACAGCAACCCACTCCAATATTCTTGCCTGGAGATTCCCCATGGAAACAGGAGCCTGGCGGGCTACAGTATGTGGGGTTGCATAGAGTCAGACCACTGAAACGACTTAGCACACATGCACACAGATACCTCATATAGTGGGAATTAGATATTATTTGTCTTTTTGTAACTGGCTTATTTCATACAGTATAAGTCCTCAAGGCTCATCTATTTTGTATCATGTGTTAGAATTTCCTTCCTTTTTAAGATTGAATAATATTCCATTGTATGTTTACACAATACAACATATTCATTTATCTGTTGATGAATGCTTGACTCACTTCCACCTCTGGCACATGGTAAATAATACTGCTATGAACATGAATGTGCAAATGTATCTTCAAGATCCTGCGTTCAGTTCTTTTGGATATATACCCAGAATTGGGATTACTAGATCATATAGTAATTCTATTTTTAAGTTTTTTGAGAAACTGCCATACTATTCTTGATAGCAATGGAAACTTAAAATTCTTAGTATTACATGTTCCTTTTTTCTGTTTTCTCCCTGCTCTGTCTTGGTAGAGATTTGTCTGTATTGTTAGTCTTTTCAAAGAACCAGGTTTTGCTTTGTTGTAACCTTCTATGTTATCTTTGTTTTCTATCTAATTAATATCTGTGCTTATCTTTATTGTTTCCGTCCTTCTTTCTTTGGCTTGAGATTAGTCTTGTTCTTTTTCTAACTTCTAGAATTGAATTCTTAGTTCTTTGTATTTTAGCTTTATGTTTAGTGTGTTTATGATTCTAGCTCCCTCTTAGGATCACATTAGCTATCTTGTACAAGTTTTAAGTCTTATAGCCATTATGATCTCTTTTTTGAGCCATTAGTCACATTAGCTATCTTGTACAAGTTTTAAGTCTTATAGCCATTATGATCTCTTTTTTGAGCCATTAGTTATTTAGAAATATGTTTTTAGATTTCTATATACATTTTTTATTTCAATATTTATAATTTTGAACACTCGTGACAAAACAGGGAAGTGAGAATGTAAAGTTCTAGTGTGCCTCTTCAATCTTCCTGCCTGCAACCCACTGTTAACTTTTTATGTGTCCTACAATATGCTCACCAGAAAAAGAGGATGAGGAGAAAATATGTAAGTTTTTATCATGTTTAAATTTGATTCAGTATAGAAAAAATTCAGAATACTGAGTAGTTCCAGCACCATGGATTGCTCATTTTGCCTTTCTATGTCTGTACCTACCTCCTTCCTCTACCTCCCCTATTTCTAGCCTCAGCAACCACTGATTTGATTTTTAGCTGTATAATTTTGTCATTTTGAGGATGAAACTGTACAGTGTGCATTTTGGCCTTGTCTTTTGTCACTCAGCATAATTCATCAAAGTTGTTACTTGGAGATTTATCAAAGTTGTTATATATATATCAATAGTTTTTTTTTCCTTTTTTATTACTGTATTCTGTACAGTAATATAATTATAATTACTATTATACTGTATAATAGTATTCTGTATTCTGTATGTATCATGGTTTGTTTAACCATTCACCTGTTGAATGTCATTTGAACTGATTCTAGTTTTTGGCTCTGATAGAATTGTTGTGTTAACATTCATCTGTAGGTTTTTGTGTGTGTGAACTTACGTTTTTATTTTTCTGCGATAAATGCTCAGCAGTTCACTTGCTGGGTCATATGGTAATGGCATGTTTATTTTAGTTTATTGAGAAAGGCAGTCAAGTTTTCAGAGTGCTTATACCATTTTACGGTCCCACTAGCAATGTATGAGTGTTCCAGTTTCTTTGTTATCTTTGACAGCATTTGTTGTTGTTAACTCTTTTTGGTGGAGGAGTGAGGAGAGTTCAATTCTGGCTAGTGTGTAGTGATATCTCATTGGAGTTTTACTTCACGCTGCCCTAATATTTAATAATGTTGGCCAGTTTTCAGGTGCTTATATGGTATCTGTGTATTCTCTTTGATGAAATGTCTTCATGTCTTTAGACTGTTTTCAGTTTGGATTGTTTTACTGTTGAGTTTTGAGAGTTCTTCATACATTTCTTACCAAATATAATTTTTAACTATTCTTTTTTGAATAACCAATTTCTAATTTAATTACATTAACGTCAGATAATTAGCTCTGTGTGATTTCAGTTATTTAGTATTTTTGAGAATTGTTTTATGGTTTATAATTATATGACTCCATGTGACTTAAAAGGTTTTTTTTATGTTTTAGTATACTTGTTTAAAGGAAAATTTGTATGTTTTTAGAATGTTTTTATGAGTAAATTTAATGTAGAAATAAAACTAAAAGAGAAAACTTTTGCTGATTGTTGGATATGGAGATCCATCTTTTCGTTAAATCAAACTTGTTAATTTTGTTGGTTCAGAATATCTGTTATCTGATTGCTCTATTAATTGGGAGGTGTTTATTAGATATCACTTTTACTGAGTGTGGCATTCTTATTTTTTCTTTATAATTCTATTAATTTTTGCTTTATGTATTCTTGAGTATTCATAAAAGCATGTAGATTTAGAATTAATGATATCCCCATGTAGTTTACCTTATGTTTTTTCCCCTTGCTAATGCCTTTTGCCTTAAAGTTTGTTTTTTATATTACATAGCAATATGAGGTTTTCTTGTTTTTCCCCCCAAGATTTCTTCTCCTTTTATTTTCAGTCTTTCTGCATCTTAATATGTATGCATCTTACAAATAGCATATAAGTAGATTTTACTTTATTGCTTCAATCTGGCAGTCTTTTTTAACTGAATTTAGTATATTTATCATGATTTACTAGTATTTACTAGTATTCACATGTATTTCTACTATCTTATTTGTGTGTTCTCTTTACCATTCCTTTTTTTTTCTTCTCTTAGTTTTTTGTCTTGTATTGAGTAGAGGTATATTTGTACTTTTTCCCTCCTCACAACTGGGTTGGAATTACAGATGAAATTTCTCTTCCTTTGGTCTAGAATATGCTTAAACTTTTGGCATATATATTCAAATTATACTTTCAGAATCATCAAAGTACTTACTCTTTTCAAGCAATACAATGACCACCCCCTCATGTTTATTGCTACCTAGCATTTTGGTAATACTTTGATCTTGTATTTTTTTTATTAGTATTTGATGGGCTTCCCTGGTGTCTCAGATGGTAAAGAATCTGCCTGTAATGTAGGACAGCCAGGTTTGATCCTTGGATTGGGAAGATCCTCTGGAGAAGGGAATGGCTATCCACTCCAGTATTCTTGTCTGGAGAATCCCACATGGACAAAGTCTGGTGGGCTACAGTCCATAGGGTCACAAAGAGTCAGACACAATTGAGTGACTAACACTTCATTTTATTTTTTGTACTAAATACTTGTTTGGATATGCCCTTGTGTTTGTCAGTATTTTTTTCTTTTTTGTCTTTGCTACTACCTGGAGACAATATCCTGCTTCCTTAAGTTCCTTCAACCTGAATGTTAGTGTCTTTGTCTGTTAACGCTTTTGTTTCACTCTCAATCTCAAATTATAGTTTAGTTGATTCTGTGATTACACACTGAAGGTAATTTTCTTTCAGACTTTGTCCTCTAGCTTCTTTTGTTGTTGAGAAATGTCATTCTTTGTTAGATGAATTCTCTTTTTTTGCTGATTGTTTTAATATTCTTCTGTTTGTCCTTATAGTTGTATAGTAATTTGTTGAGGTGTGGATTTTATTTCTATTTATACTTGTTCAGAAATTGTTTTGTTTCTTGAAATCAGATGATTTATGCCTTTTGTTGGTGGGAAAACACTCAACTGTTTCTTCAAATATTAGTTCTCTCTTATTCTTTCTTTTAGAAATTCTCTTATATATTGCACCTTCTCATTCTATCCTTTAGGCCTTTTAAGGGCTTCCCTTGTGGCTCAGCTCATAAAGAATCCTCCTGCAATGTGGGAGGACCTGGCTTTGATCCCTGGGTTGGGAAGATCCCCTGGAGAAGGGAAAGGCCTTTTAATATCTCTTTCATATTTTTCATCTTTTTACCTTTTGATACTACATTCCGAGTAGTTTCCTCAGCTTTATCTTCTTGTTCTGGGGTTACCAACTATGGCCCACAGGTTAGCCACTTGTTTTTATTTATTTATTTTTGGTTGTGCTGTGTTGCGGTGCATGGGCTTCTCATTACAGTGGCTTCTCTTGTTGCAGAGCATGGGGTCTAGACACATGGGCTCAGTAGTTACGGTTCATGGGCTTAGTTGCCCCATGACACGTGGAATCCTCCCAGAACAGGGATCTAACCTGTGTCCCCTTCATTGGCAGGTGGATTCCCATCCACTGTAACACCAGAGAATTCTCCACTTGTTTTTTAAAATAAAGTCTTATTGGAATACAACCATGATTATATACTTAACACCTGTTTACATAGTGACATTGACTATGGCTACTTTTACACTACAAAGGCAGAGTTAAGTAGCTTCAGCAAAAGCTGTGTCATCTGCAAAGCCTAAAAATTTACTATCTGGCCCTTTATAGAAAATGTTTGCAGACTTCTAGTTCATTAGTTCTGTCTTGTTGTTGTTATTGTTTAGTTGCTGAAGCATGTCCCACTCTTTTGCAACCACATGGACTGTAGGCTCCTCTGTCCATGGGATTATCCCATCAAGAATATTGGAGTTGGTTGCCATTTCTTCCTCTAGGGGAACTTCCTGACCCAGGGATCAAACTTGCATAACCCACATCTCTTGCACTGCAGGTGGATTATTTACTACTGAGCCACCAGGGAATCCCAGTTCTGTCTTGTATGTGTGCTCAGTTACTCAGTCATGTCCAACTCTTTGCGACCCCATAGACTGTAGCTCGCTAGGCTCCTTTGTCCATGGAATTTTCCAGGTAAGAATACTGGAGCAAGTTGCCATTTCCTACTCCAGGGGATCTTCCTGACCCATGTCTCTTGTGTCTCCTTAGTTGGCGCTGTGCCACCTGGGAAGCCCAATTCTGTCTTGAAATATGTCTAGTTTTTTATTTAACCTAGCTATTGTTTTCTTAAATGACTTTCATTGAGTAATTTTTTTAAAAGTTGTCATGTTCTTCCCGTGTGTTTCAATTCATTTTTTTAAAGCATGTGAAGTTTTATGTGAAGTTCTTTGAGGTTTAATACTCCTGTTTGTCATTTTCTATCTTCAGGGTCAGTACTTTTTCTTTTCTTTCCCTAAAATGTTTTTCCAGATTTTTTTTAGTGGCGGTTTATCCGTGGGAATGCTCTGTGACCTGGCTGATGGGGTATATTTGTACTAAGTGGTTTTGCATTTTCTTTTGCCTGGTCACCTGGTGCTATTACTGACTATATGAGTTTCCTGTTGCCCCTGTAACAAATTGTCACATATGTATTAGCTTGCTGCTGTTGCTCTTTGTCACTAAGTCATGTCAAACTCTTTGCGACTCCATGGACTGTAGTCCACCAGGCTCCTCTGTCCATGGAATTTCCTAGACAAGAATATTGGAATGGATTGCCATTTCCTTCTCCAGGGGATCTTCCTAATCCAGGAATCTCCCAGCATCTCCTTTGTCTCTTGCATTGTCAGGTGGATTCTTTACCATTACACCACCTGGGATATCCCATGTAGTATCATATCACAACACAAAATTTATTCTTTTATAGTTCTGCAGATCAGAAGTATGAAATGAATTTTATGGGTCTGAAATCAGGTCATAGGCAGGCAGTGTTTCATTCCTTTTGGAGGATTCAGGGGAACATCTGTTTCCTTATCTTTTTCAGTTTCCAGAGGCACCTGCATTCCTTGGCTCTTGTCCCCTTGCTCTGTCTTCAAGAGCCTCAGTTCAACCTCTATCATGCCATCTTGTTTTTCTGCCTTTGACCTTCTTCCCTTCCTCATAAGGAACCTTCTGTTTACATTGGGGCCTACATGTATAATGTAGGATATTCCTCCTATCTTAGGATACTTAATTTACACGTTAGCAAAGTCCCTTTTGCCATATAAGATAACTTATTCACAGCTTCTGGGGATTCGGATATGGACATCTTTGGGGAATAATGGTTCCCCATTATTCTGTCTACTGCCCTGGCTCAAAACAATTTGTATGTTAATTTCTCAGCTTGATGATTCTTGGTTTATGTGAGTAGTATGCATTAGAACATCATAGTCACCTGTGGTTTAAATTTGCAGTTGTAAAGTCTCAGAGAAATTTTCCCTGCCACCTACCAGCTGCTTCAGCAATATTCCATCATATACTCTCGAAGTATACAGTATTCTCTTACATCTTTATGCCTTTTTTTCATGCTGGCCTCTATTCTGTGCAAATAGAGTACTCCTCCTTTAGGACATAGCTAGTATACCACTTTCTAGTGATTTCTTCCTTGATAATCCAAGTAGTATTGATTTTTCTATTTGTCTGTACTTTCAAGTATCCTGTATATCCTTGTAATATTTTATATACAGTATTATTATTATTTATAAATCTGTTGGCCCTGTTAGACTCTTAGAAATTAGGGATCAGGTCTTAGTCATCTTTATATCCCCAGTGTTTGAGAGGTCTGGAATATAGCAGTTCTTAAATATTTGATAAATATTATATTTGCCAAGCCACTGTTCTAGTGATGGGAATTTAGAATTACCTCATACATACTCAGTGCAACATTGGTCCTTGCTGATCTACAGGAGGTAGATTCACAGTAGTTTGTAAGAGAGTCATCTGTTGATGAGAAAGTTGAGGTTTGCCTGTAGTCAAACAAGCAGATGGCTGGGGCAAAAGTCAGATCTTGTTCCTATTCCAGCGTTCTTCAAAATATACCACACTGTCTTTGTTCTTGATGTACCTGTATATATTTATTAAAAATAAATTAGTTGAATTATTCTAACTAATGCTAATTTGTAGACAGTAGAAAATCACTACCTTGCATTTTTGCTTATTTCTCAATTAAGTTCTACTGTTGAATAGATTAGAATCATGCTTTTCAAACTGTAGTGGTGTTCTGGTACTTTAGGTGGTGGTGGCATTTGAAGCCAAGGGATAGACAGTGGAGCATCTTCCTCTTGTATAAATTTTATAAACAATATAATGCATTAAAGTATTAAGATTTTTTGAGCAAATTTTAGATTTGTGGTTAAGTTGCAAAATTAATACAGAGAGTTTCTGTATACACTTTATTTAGCTCCCCTTAATGTTAATATCTTCTGTAGCCATAGTACCATTGTTAAAACTTAGAAATGAATATTGCTGAATACTAACCACTAAACTGTAGACCTAATTTGAATTTCACTAGTTTTTTTCAGTAATGTTATTTTTCTGCTTCAGGATCTAGTCCAGGTTCCCACTTTGTTTTAGTTGTTAATAGTCTCAAATTGTCTCCCCCAAGGTATACTAATGTTTGCCTAATGGTAATTCCTCTTCCTATCTTCATTTATTTATTGCATTTCTTCTATAAATAAGAACTGTTTCTTCTTCCTCATTTATTTATTAAATTATATATGTATAACTGTGGGTTAATGGATATTTTATTCTCTAGGTTATAATCTCATGTTGCCATTGTTTATTTTGTTGCTCAAATTGTTCCAGCTTTGGTCACTGTGAGTTCCTTTCAGTTGGTTCCTGTGTCATTGTGAAATATCCAATCCTTGTTTGAGCACTTCCTTACTTTCTGACACTGCAAGATGCTCCAGGCTCATCTTGTGTTTTCCCTGCTGTAGCCCTAGAAACAATCACTTATCCATGAGCCCTCTCTGTGTATTTGAGAATAAGATTTAGAAACCACGCTCAGAGTACTAGATGTCATTCTTACTGGAGTGTTATGGTTTCTAGGCTCTCTCAGTGGACAGAGCTAGTTAATCTATTAATGTATATTAAGCCATTCATACACATCTATGTTTCTGTGTCTGTCTACCTGTGCATGCTAAGTTGCTTCAGTTGTGTCTGACTTTGCAATGCTATGGACTGTAGCCCACCAGTCTCCTCTCTCCATGGGGATTCTCCAGGCAAGAATACTGCAGTGGGTTGCCATTATATATAATATGTATATAATACATATATATATTTAAATACCAATACCTTCAATTGAATGGAGAGCATTTAAAAATATTACTTAAAATGGATATATAATAGAGTAAGATATAAAATGTACCAGAATTTTTAAAGATGACATGAAAATTCAGCAGTGTGCTTATGTAGGACTACTCTAAGCTATCTCCTGACTTCCCTTAACATAAACTTTCTCTTAAGCCATGAGAGCTGTTTCAAAAGAAATTTCAAGAAGTCTCATGCTATATACTGTATCTGCTCTTGGATGCTTGGTACACAGCTGCTTAGTAAATAATTTTTGGGTAAATGACTCAATATGAGAATGTATGAATGTGAAGAGGTCAGGAACTCATATTAATAGTCCATGGTTAGCGTTTGTAACCTAGCCATGTTGCCGGATGTGTATCATTGACTATACAGGAGATTGGAGATAAAGTAAATTAACCCTTGCAATTCAATAATAACAAACATATCCTACCACATATCCTACCATCATGTCAGCATGTTAAGGACCTTGTCTTTGTATCCTGAATAACATCTGTGTGTAGACACTTCATAAATGCTATATGTTGATTGTTTAGGGTTCAGGAGAGCTTACTTTTCATTTCTTGAAAGAATGGGATAAGAAAGTTTTTACAGGACATGTTTATTTTGCATTTTTCACATACTCAGTTTTATTGAAAGATTTTTCCAGTCATGGAGAATGAAAGTTGCTATTACTTTTCTTTAATGTTTTAAAACAATCTAAGCTATGTAATGGGCTCGATAAAGGACAGAAATGGTATGGACCTAACAGACGAAGAAGATATTAAGAAGAGGTGACAAGAATACACAGAAGAACTGTACAAAAACTATCTACATGACCCAGATAATCACGATGGTGTGATCACTCACCTAGAGCCAGACATCCTGGAATGTGAAGTCAAGTGGACCTTAGAAAGTATCACTATGAACAAAGCTAGTGGAGGTGATGGAGTTCCAGTTGAGCTATTTCAAATCCTGAAAGATGATGCTGTGAAAGTGCTACACTCAATATGCCAGCAAATCTGGAAAACTCAGTAGTGACCACAGGACTGGAAAAGGTCAGTTTTCATTCCAGTCCCTAAGAAAGGCAATGCCAAAGAATGCTCAAACTACCACACAATTGCACTCATCTCACACGCTAGTAAAGTATTGCTCAAAATTCTCCAAGCCAGGCTTCAGCAATAGGTGAACCGTGAACTTCCAGATGTTCAAGCTGGTTTTAGAAAAGGCAGAGGAACCAGAGATCAAATTGCCAACATCCGCTGGATCATCAAAAAAGCAAGAGAGTTCCAGAAAAACATCTATTTCTGCTTTATTGACTATGCCAAAGTCTTTGACTGTGTGGATCACAATAAACTGTGGAAAATGCTGAAAGAGATGGGAATACCAGACCACCTGACCTGCCTCTTGAGAATCCTATATGCAGGTCAGGAAGCAACAGTTAGAACTGGACATGGACCAACAGACTGGTTCCAAATAGGAAAAGGAGTACTTCAAGGCTGTATATTGTCACCCTGCTTATTTATCTTATATGCAGAGTACATCATGAGAAACGCTGGGCTGGAAGAAGCACAAGCTGGAATCAAGATTGCCGGGAGAAATATCAATAACCTCAGATATGCAGATGACACCACCCTTATGGCAGAGAGTGAAGAGGAACTGAAAAGCCTCTTGATGAAAGTGAAAGATGAAAGTGAAAGAGGAGAGTGAAAAAGTTGGCTTAAAGCTCAACATTCAGAAAACTAAGATCATGGCATCTGGTCCCATCACTTCATGGGAAATAGATGGGGAAACAGTGGAAACAGTGGCCGGCTTTATTTTCTTGGGGCTTCAAAATCACTGCAGATGGTGATTGCCATGAAATTAAAAGACGCTTACTCCTTGGAAGGAAAGTTATGACCAACCTAGATAGCATATTAAAAAACAGAGACATTACTTTGCCTACAAAGGTCCGTCTAGTCAAGGCTATGGTTTTTCCAGTGGTCATGTGTGGATGTGAGAGTTGGACTGTCAAGAAAGCTGAGCACCGAAGAATTGATGCTTTTGAACTGTGGTTTTGGAGAAGACTCTTGAGAGTCCCTTGGGCTGAAAGGAGATCCAACCAGTCCATCCTAAAGGAGAACAGTCCTGGGTGTTCATTGGAAGGGCTGATGTTGAAGCTGAAACTCCAGTACTTTGGCCACCTGATGTGAAGAGTTGATTCATTGGAAAAGACCCTGATGCTGGGAGGGATTGGGGGCAGGAGGAGAAGGGGACAACAGAGGATGAGATGGCTGGATGGCATCACCGACTCGATGGGCATGAGTTTGAGTAACCTCCGGAAGTTGGTGATGGACAGGGAGGCCTAGTGTGCTGCGATTCATGGGGTCGCAAAGAGTTGGACACGACTAAGAAAAAGTTTACAGCCCCCACCTCCCCAATATAGAGAATATTTTTAGTCTACATACAGATATAGTTTAACTGTTCTGTTCAATAACTAAATTCTGTATTAAGGGAAAATTGCAAAGATAGGATCAGAGAAGAAATAATGATTTATATTTTAAAATTCATTAAAATCCTGCTTTTACTTTTTTTTTTATTACAAAAGTACTATGTATACAGTGTATTATGAAAGCAAAAATACAAAAGCACTTAAAATAACTGCTGTCACTTGTTATTTTATATCTGCCATAAACATTAGTTATGACATTTTTCTATGCCATGCTGCATCGGTTGGAATGAAAGAATAAGGGGCTATAATAAAGAGACTCAAAATCCACTGGCTTGAAAAATCATCCCCTGGGGTATTCCTTGCTTGCATGCTCTAAACAGGGTTGCAGGTTTGCTCAGGTTTCACTTCCAGAAAGGAGATAGAGCATGGATGATAGACCTTTGTCCTTTTAAGGCTTGGATTGGCATATATCACGTTTGTTCCTATTCCCTGGACACACATCTACATTCCCTTGGATATCTACATATAGTTATAGAGTTATACGGAGGCACGAAATTCATCTCTAGTTTGAGGGCCACATGTCTACTCCCAGCTAGGAGGAGAATGGGAGATTTTAGTGAACAGGTCATAGTCTCTATAATTTTCTTACAGAAGATGTATGTTTAAAAACAATTGAAGTATAGTTACGGTACAGTATTACATGTTACAGGTATATAATATGGTGACTGACCATTTTTGAGTTATACTCCAGTTACAGTTATTATAAAATATTGGCTATATCTCCTGTGTTGTATAATGTGTTTTTGTAGTTTATTTGATACATAATAGTTTATATCTCTTAATCTGCTACCCCTATATTGCCCCTTCCCACTTTCCTCTCCCACTGGTAACCACTAGTTCTCTATATCTGTGAGTCTTTTTTATATTTATTAGTTTGTTATATTTTTTTATATTTCACATATAAAGTGATACAGTATTTGTCTTTCTTAGTCTGACTTATTCCACTTAGCATAATACCCATCCAAGTCCATTTATGTTGTTGCAAATGGCAACAATTCATTCTTTTTTCTGGCTGAGTAGTAATTCCATTAAACACACACACACACACACACACACACACACACACACACACACGGACATGGGTGCATGCCACATCTTCCTTACCCATTCATCTGTTGATGGCCACTTAGTTTGCTTCCCTAACTTGGCAATTGTAAATAATGCTGCTGTAAGTATTAGGGTGCATGTATCTTTATAATTAGTGTTTTTGGTATTTTTTTTTGGATATATACCCAGGAGTGGAATTTATGGGTCATAAAGTAGTTCTGTCTTTTTTTTATAATAAATTAATTTTTTATTGAAGAATAATTGCTTTACAGAATTTTTCTGTTTTCTGTCAAACTTCAGCATGAATCAGCCATAGGTATACATATATCCCCTCCCTTTTGAACCTCCCTCCCATCTCCCTCCCCATCCAACCTCTCTAGGTTGATACAGAGCCCCTGTTTGAGTTTTCCTGAGCCATCCCAGCAAATTCTTGTTGGCTATCTATTTTACATACGGTAATGTAAGTTTCCATGTTACTCTTTCCATACATCTCACCCTCTCTTGCCCTCTCTCCATGTCCATAAGTCTATTCTCTATGTCTGTTTCTCCATTGTTGCCCTGTAAATAAATTCTTCAGTGCCATTTTTCTAGATTCTGTGAGGTGTTAAAATATGATATTTATCTTTCTCTTTTTGACTCACTTCATTCTGTATAATAGGTTCTAGATTCATCCACCTCATCAGAACTGACTCAAATGTGTTCCTTTTTATGGCTGAATAATATTTCATTGTGTATATGTACCACAACTTCTTTATCCATTCATTTGTCAGTGGACATCTAGGTTGTTTCCATGTTCTGTCTGTTGTAAATAGTGCTGCAATGAACAATGGGATACATGTGTCTCTTTCAATTTTGGTTTCCTTAAGGTGTATGCCTAGGAGTGGGATTGCTGGGTCATATGGTGGTTTTATTCCTAGTTTTTTAAGGAATCTCCATACCGTCTTTCATACAGTTGTATCAATATACATTCCCACCAACAGTGCAAGAGTGTTCCCTTTTCTCCACATCCTCTCCAGCATTTATTGTTTGTAGACTATTTGATGGATGGCCATTCTGACCGGTACAAGGTGATATCTCATTGTAGTTTCGATTTTCATTTCTCTAATAATGAGTGATTTGAGCATCTTTTCATGTGTTTGTGAGCCATCTGTATATTTTCTTTGGAGAAGTATCTGTTTAGGGCTTTTTCCCACTTTTTAACTGGGTTGTTTGTTTTTCTGGTATTGAGTTGTATGAGCTGCTTCTATATTTTGGAAATTAATCCTTTGTCAGTTGTTTTATTTGCTATTATTTTCTCCCATTCTGAGGGTTGTCTTTTCACCTTGCTTATAGTTTCCTTTGCTTTGCAAAAGCTTTTAAGTTTAATAAGATCCTACTTGTTTACTTTTGTTTTTATTTCCACTACTCTAGGACGTGGGTCATAGAGGATCTTGCTTTCACTTATGTTGTCAAGTGTTCTGCCTGTGTTTTCCTCTAAGAGTTTTGTAGTTTCTGGTCTTATGTTTTGGTCTTTAATCCATTTTAAGTTCATCTTTGTGTATGGTGTTAGGAAGTATTCTAATTTCATTCTTTTACATGTAGCTGTCCAGTTTTCTGAGCACTATTTATTGAAGAGGCTGTGTTTGGCCCATTGTATATTCTTGCCTCCTTTGTAAAAAATAAGGTACCCATAGGGGTATGGCTATATTTCTGGACTTTCTATCTTGTTCCATTGGTCTATATTTCTGTTTTTGTGCCAGTACCATACTGTCTTCATGACTGTAGCTTTGTAGTATAATCTGAAGTCAGGAACATTGATTCCTCCAGCTGCATTCTTCTTTCTCAAGACTGCTTTGGCTATTTGGGGTCTTTTGTGTTTCCATATGAATCGTGAAATTTTTTGTTCTAGTCCTATGAAAAGTGCAATTGGTAATTTGATAGGGATCTCACTGAATCAGTAGATTTTGTTGGGTAGTATAGTCATTTTTACAATATTGATTCTTCCTACCCAGCAACATGGAATATATCTCCATCTGTTTATGTCATCTTTGATTTCTTTCATTAGTGTCTTATACTTTTCTGTGTACAGTTTTTTGTCTCCTTAGGTAAGTTTATTCCTAGATATTTTATTCTTTTTGGTGCACTGGTGAATGGGATTGATTCCTTAATTTCTCTTTCTGATTTTTCACTGTTTTTATATAGAAATGCACATGATTTCTGTGTATTTATTTTGTATCCTGTGACTTTGCTAAATTAACTGATTAGCTCTTGTAATTTTCTGATACTATCTTTAGGGTTTTCTACGTACAGTATTATGTAATCTGAAAGCAGTGAGAGCTTTACTTCTTCTTTTTCGATCTGAATTCATTTTACTTCTTTTTCTTCTCTGATTGCTATAGTTAGGACTTCCAGAACTATGTTGAATAATAGTGGTTAAAGTGGACACCCTTGACTTGTTCCTGATCTTAGGTGGAATGCTTTCAGTTTTTCACCATTGAGAATAATGTTTGCTATACACTTATCATATATGGCCGTTACTGTGTTGAGCTAGGTTCCTTTTATGCACATTTTTTGAATGTGCATAAATTATTTTAATCATAAGGAATATTAATTTATTTTAATCATAAATGGGTGCTGAATTTTGTCAAAGCCTTTTTCTGCATCTATTGAGATTATCATCTGGTTTTGATCTTTAAGTTTGTTAATATGGTATATCACATTGATTGATTGGCATGTATTGAAGAGTCCTTGCATTCCTGGAATAAACCCAACTTGATCATGGTCTATGAGCTTTTAGATGTATTGCTGAATTCTGTTTGCTAAAATTTTGTTGAGGATTTTTGCATCTGGGTTCATCAGCGGTATTGGGCTGTAGTTTTCTCTGACTTAAATTCGAGAAAGTATGGAAAACCACTGGACCATTCAGGTATGACCTGAATCGAATCCCTTATGATTATACAGTGGAAGTGAGACATAGATTCAAGGGATTAGATCTGATAGACACAGTGACTGAAGAACTGTGGATGGAGATTTGTGACATTGTATAGGAGGCAGTGATCAAGACCATCCCCAAGAAAAAAGAGAGGGATGGGTAGAAAAGTGAAAAAATTGGCTTAAAACTCAACATTCAGAAAACTAAGATCATGGAATTAGTCCCACAACTTCATGACAAATAGATGGGGAAACAGTGGAAGCAATGACAGGCTTTATTTTTGGGGGCTTCAAAATCATTGCAGATGGTGACATCAGCCATGAAATTAAAAGATGCTTGCTCCTTGGAAGAATAGTAATGACCAACCTAGACAGCATATTAAAAACCAGAGACATTACTCTGCCAACAAAGGTCTGTCTAGTCAAAGCTATGGTTTTTCCAGTAGTCATGTATGGATGTGAGAGTTGGACCATAAAGAAAGCTGAGCACTGAAGAATTGATGCTTCTGAACTGTGGTGTTGGAGAAGACTCTTGAGAGTCCCTTGGCCTGCAAGGAGATCGAACCAGTCCATCCTAGAGGGAATCAGTCCTTAATTCATTGGAAGGACTGATGCTGAAGCTGAAACTCCAATACTTTGGCAACCTGATGGGAATAACTGACTCATTTGAAAGGACCCTGATTTGAAAGGACAACAGAGAGTGAGATGGTTGGATGGCATTACCAACTAAATGAACATGAATGTGAGTAAACTCAGGGAGGCCTGGCATGCTGCAGTCCATGGGCTTGCAAAGAGTTGGACACGATTGAGCAACTGAACTGAACTGAACTGAACTTCTCTAATTGTTTAATAGAATTCTCCTGTGAAGCCATCTGGTCATGGGTTTTTGTTTTTTGGGAGATTTTGATCACTGCTTCAATTTTAGTACTTGTAATTGGGTTGTTCATAATTTCTATTTCTTCCTGGTTCAATCTTGGAAGGTTGAAGTTTTCTAAGAATCTGTCGATTTCTTCCAGGTTATCCATTGTATTACCGTACAGTTGTTCATGCTGCTGCTGCTGCTAAGTCACTTCAGTCGTGTCCGACTCTGTGTGATCCCATAGATGGCAGCCCACCAGGCTCCCTGTGGTCTCTTATAATCCTTTGTATTTCTGCATTGTCTTTTGTAACCTCTCCTTTTTCATTTCTAATTTTCTTGAGTTTATTCTTCTTTCTTTTCTTGATTAGTCTGGCTGAAGGTTTGTCAATTTTGTTTATCTTCTGAAAGAACCAACTTTTAGTTTTATTTATCTTTACTGTTGTTTCTTTCATTTTCTTTTCATTTATTTCTGCTTGGATCTTTATGATTTCTTTCATTATACTATTTTTTGTGTTTTCTTTTCTTTTTTTTTTTGTTCTTCTGTTTCCAGTTGTTTTAGGTGTGAAGTTAGGTTGTCTATTTGATGTTTTTCTTGTTTCTTGAGGTAGGATTGTATTGCTATAAACTTCCCTCTTAGGACTGCTTTTGCTGCATCTCATAGGTTTTTGAGTTGTCATGTTTTCATTGTCATTTGTTTCTAGGAATTTTTTTATTTCCCTTTTGGTTTCTTCAGTAACCTGTTTCTTATTTAGAAATGTGTTGTTTGATCTCACTGTGTTTGTGGTTTTTACATTTTTTTCTTGTAATTGATATCTAGTCTCATAGCATTCTGGTTGGAAAAGATGCTTGATACAATTTCAGTTTTCTTAAATATACTGAGGTTTTATTTGTGACCCAAGATGTAGTCTATCCTGGAGCATGTTCCATGTACACTTGAAAAGAAGGTGTATTCTTCTGCATTTGGGTGGAATGTCCTGAAAATATCAATGGGATCCATCTCATCTAATGTGTTGTTTAAGACTTGTGTTTCCATATTAATTTTCTGTTTTGATAATCTGTCCATTGGTGTGAGTGTGGTGTTAAAGTCTCCTACTCTTATTGTGTTACTGTCATTTTCTCTTTTTATGTCTGTTAATATTTGTCTTCTGTATTGTGGTGCTCCTATGTTGAGTATATAGATATTTACAATTGTTATGTCTTCTTCTTGGATTGATCCCTTGATCATTATGTAGTGTCCTTTCTTATCTCTTGTAATCTTCTTTATTTTAAGGTCTATTTTGTCTGATAGGAGGATTGCTACTCTAGGTTTCTTTTGCTTCCCATTTGCACCCATTCTCTCAATTTCAGTCTGTATGTGTCTTTGCGTCTGAAGTGGGTTTCTTATAGATAGCATATACATGGGTCTTGTTTTTGTATCCATTCAGCCAGTCTGTGTCTTTTGGTTGGAGCATTTAATCCACTTACATTTAAAGTAATTATTGACATTTATGTTCCTATTGCCATTTTCTCAATTGTTTGGGGTTGATCTTTCTCTTCTCTTGTGTTTCTTGACTATATAAGTCCCTTTAACATTTGTTGTAAAGCTGGTTTGGTGATACTGAATTCTCTTAACTTTTGCTTGTCTGAAAACCTTTTTATTTGTCCATCAATTTTGAATGAGATCCTTGCCAGGTACAGTAATCTTGGTTGTAGATTTTTCTCTTTCAGTACTTCAAATATATCCTGCTATTCCCTTCTGGCCTGCACAGTTTTTGCTGAAAGATCAGCTATTAAGTGTATGGGGTTTCTCTTGTATGTTACTTGCTGCTTCTCCCTTGCTGATTTTAGTATTCTTTCTTTGTGTTTAGTCTTTGTTAGTATGATTAGTATGTGTCTTGTCCTGTGTTTCCTTGGGTTTATCCTTGGGTTTAATGGGACTCTTTGTGCCTCTTGGATTTGATTAACTATTTCCTTTTCCATGTTGAGGAAATTTTCAGCTATAATCTCTTCAAAATTTTTCTCATACCTTTCTTTTTCTCTTCTCCTTCTGGGACCCCTATAATTTCCCCTATAGTTTGAGTGTCGGTGCATTTGATATTGTCCCAGATGGCTCTGAGACTGTCCTCAGTTCTTTTCATTCTTTTTACTTGATTCTGCTCTTCTGAAGTTATTTCCAACATTTTATCTTCAAGCTCACTGAATCGTTCTTCTGCCTCAGATATTCTGCTATTGATTTCTTCTAGAGTATATTTAATTTCAGTAATTATATTGTTTGTCTCTGTATGTTTATTCTTTAATTCTTCTAGGTCTTTGTTAATTGCTGCATTTTCTCCATTTTGTTTTCAACGTTTTTTATCATCTTTACTATCATTATTCTGAATTCTTTTTCAGGTACTTTGCCTATTTCCTCTTCATTTATTTGGACTTCTCTGTTTCTAGTTTGTTCCTTCATTTGTGTTGTAGTTCTCTGCCTTTTCATTTTTTTTTACTTACTTTTTTTAGAGTTCTCCTTTCCCCAGGCTTCAAGGAAAGTTGAATTCTTTCCTTATAGGTTGAATTATTTCTTCCTTTTGGTTTCTGCCCTCCTAAGGTTGCTCCAGTGATTTGTGTAAACTTCCTATAGGGTCAGATTTGTGCTGAGTTTTTGATTTTTTGTTTGTTTATTTTTCCTCTGATGGGCAAGGCTGAGTGAGGTGGTAATCCTGTCTGCTGATAATTGGGTTTGTGTTTTTGTTTTGTTTGTTGTTTTGATGAAGAGTCCTATACAGGGTGATACTTGTAGTTGAGTGATGTATTCAAGTGGTTTCTCTTTTGTGAGTTCTCAGTATTTGATACTCCCTAACTAAGATCATGGCATCTGGTCCCATCACTTCATGGGAAATAGATGGGGAGACAGTGGAAACAGTGGCCGGCTTTATTTTCTTGGGCTCCAAAATCACTGCAGATGGTGATTGCAGCCATGAAATTAAAAGATGCTTACTCCTTGGAAGGAAAGTTATGACCAACCTAGATAGCATATTAAAAAGCAGAGACATTACTTTGCCAACAAAGGTCTGTCTGGTCAAGGCTGTGGTTTTTCCAGTGGTCATGTGTGGATGTGAGAGGTGAACTGTGAGGAAAGCTGAGCACCGAAGAATTGATGCTTTTGAACTATGGTGTTGGAGAGGACTCTTGAGAGTCCCTTGGACTGCAAGGAGATCCAACCAGTCCATCCTAAAGGAGATCAGTCCTGGGTGTTCATTGGAAGGACTGACGCTGAAACTGAAACTCCAGTGCTTTGGCCACCTCATGTGAAGAGTTGACTCATTGGAAAAGACCCTGATGCTGGGAGGGATTGGGGGCAGGAGGAGAAGGGGACAACAGAGGATGAGATGGCTAGATGGCATCACCGACTCGGTGGGCATGAGTTTGAGTAAACTCCGGGAGTTGGTGATGGACAGGGAGGCCTAGTGTGCTGCGATTCATGGGGTCGCAACGAGTTGGGCATGACTGAGCAACTGAACTGAACTGAACTGAGAGTTAGTTCTCTGGTAGTCTAGGGTCTTGGAGTCAGTGCTCCCCCTCCAAAGGCTCAGGGCTTGATCTCTGGTCAGGAACAAAGATTTCACAAGTGGTTTGTTATGGCATTAAGTGAGATTAAAATGAATATCTGAAAACAAGAAACCAGAGATGAACCCCAGATAAAATGGCAGATACAAAATCTGGCAAATAATAATTAAAGTAATTGAGTATACATATACACCCATGAGCAGTGTCAGAACAGTCCAACAAAAATAAAGTACAGTGGATTGACCTGGAGAACAAAGGAACAAAGGATATCAAAATTTTTCTTTACAAGTTAAGAAAAATACTAACAAAAACCCAAACTGGAAAACAAAACTAAGGCAAGATGCCAAGTGGGGAATTAAGTAATGAAAACGAAACTAATAAATACGTTGAGAGAGAAGGAAAGAAAGCAAAGAAGGAAAGAATAGATATGCAAAGTTTAATAGAGGTAGATGAAGAAGATTTATATACATTAAAGTTTAACTGTAAGTGGAAAAGAGAAATAGGAAAGGCAAACAAAGGAATGAATGTAGAAAAAATATAATAGGTTTAAAAAAATTAAAAATTAAAATGATAAAAAAGCAGAAAAAAAATGGAAGAAGAAAGAAAAAGGGGGAATAAGAAAGGAAAAACTCCACAGAACCGCAAAAGCCCCAACATAGAGGCAAAGGTTTACAACAACAATAAAAATTGTGATTGAACATACAGACATACATATACATGCATAAGCAAAATCAAAATAATCCACAAAAAATAAAGTACAATAGATTGACCTGGTGAACAAAGGAAACCAGAAATTATATCTACCAGAACAAAACTAACTAAAGCAGAAACTGGAAAACAAAACTATAGCAAGGTGCCAATTGGAGAATAAAGCAATGAAAATAAAATTAACAAATGTAGTGAGAGAAAAGCAGAGAAAGGAAAAGAAAGAATAGATATGCAGTTAAATAGAGGTAGATAAAGAAGATTTATATATGTTAAAGATTAACTGCAAGGAGAAAAGAACAGTAGGAAAAGTAAACAAAGGAATGAATGTAGAAAAAATAATAATAGGTTTAAGAAATTAATATTAAAAAAAAGAGCAAAGAAATAAAAAAGGAAAACTCCACAGAACTGCAAAAGCCCAACGTTAGAGGCAGATGTTTATAAGAACAATAAAAATGTGACTGAAAAAAAAAAAACAAAGAAAAGCTTAGTTGGATTTCTTAGTGCCAATAAAATTGTCAACTATAACGGGGGGGGGGGGCAGGGGAGAAAAAAGAAAAACATATCCAAAAGAATGTACAGAACAAGTTAAAACATAAGAATAATAAAAGTTTTTCTTAAGTCACTGCTGTCAGAGTCCTTTCCCTCACTGGGAGTCACAGTCCATCTGACCTCCGTAGGATGCCCTCCAACACTGTGCTGGTCTCTGGATCTGCTATGGGGGCAGCCCAGATTCTAATCTGGTCCTACTCCTGTGTATTTTGCCTCCAGTGTCCACAGTAATCAGAACCAGTGCATTTTCTTTTGTGGAAGCTTTCAATGTACTTTTATATATTCCATGGACACAGAGTCTGCCTAGTTGATTGTGTGGATTTAATCTGTAGCTTGTACAGCTGATGGGAAGGTTTTGGATCTTCCTTAGCCACACTGCCCTTTGGGTTCAATTGTAGTTTTATTTCCACCTCTTGGAGAAGGAAATGGCAACCCACTCCAGTATTCTTGCCTGAAGAATCCCACTCCAGTATTCTTGCCTGAAGAATCCCATGGACAGAGGAGTCTGGCGGGTACAGCCCATGGGGTTGCAAAGAGTTGGACATGACTGATCGACTTTCACTCACTTCACTTCCACCTCTACATCTGGGTCTCCCCTTGGGGTTTGCTCCTGAGGGTGCCCTGGAGGACTTGGGTTTGCCCTTGTGAGGGCCAAATGTGGAATTGGTACAGCTACTTGGGTCCCAGGGGTCTGGCAACATCAGGTACTCAGGGGTGTTGGCAGCTAGGAAAGCAGGAAATATAGTGCTCTAGAAGGGTATGACAACCAGTATTGGCCAGTACGCTCCAGTATTCTTGCCTGGAGGACTCCCCTCCCTGACAGAGAAACCTGGCAGGCCGTAGTCCACAGGGTCATGAAGAGTCAGATAAGACTGAAGCGACCCAGTGCACATACATACAAGACATTTTTTGCCTGTGGAAGTTTTGCCCCAGTGAGTTGAGCATGAAGGTGGCACAGCTGCTTGGCTTGCAGGGACCCTGGTGGCACCAAGTGCGCAGGGATATGGACTGCCTCTGCCACAGGAGCTAAGGCCCTGTCAGAGTCTTTTTTAGAGCCTCTTGTAGCTGGTGATCAGAAGATTTCTTTGGCCATTTTCTCTGTAGCTCCGCCCATTCAGGCACTTAGATGGCTCCCTTGCCTGGGGTCCTTCTCAGTTGTGCCACGTGTCAGGCACAGAGAGGACCCCCGGCTGGGGTCCTCCTCTGTAGATGGCACATCAGGGAATTGAAGGGTCACTCTTGGTGGGGTCCTCCTCTGTAGTTCGGGGTATCAGTCATTTAAGGGAGCACCCTGGGTGGGGTGCTGCTCTGTAGTTCAGTGGGTCAGGCGTTTGATGGGCCAGCCTCCCTATTGTTCAACTAGGATGCTGGCCTGTGGGGAGAGAAAGGCTATGGTGGTGACTCCACCCGCTACGCGTGACTCAGCAGTATCGCCTTGCTTCCATGGCTGCCTGTCTTTCCTCCACAGGCATTTCTCGCCACAATCTCCTCCTTCACATTCCCTCAATCCCTCTGCAGTAAACAGCAACCTTCACCCTGGGATTGCTCCACAATTGCTAACTCCAGCTCCCAGCTGCTCTACCTTCCAGGGGACCCGTGTTCCTGTCCGGGGTGTATATTGCTGCGGCAATGACACTCTTCATTCTCATTCCATTTAGGCTGCCAGAGATCAGCTGTTTCACTCTCAGCCTTAAATGTTTCTCCTCTGACTCAGACAGTTGCCTCACTGTGGGGATCGGACCCCTGCTTCAGTTTCCCCACATGCCAGGTGCAGGTCCAGTGCTACTAACACTCCTGTTTTTCCCCCTCTTTCCTTCATCCTACCGAGTTTAGCGTGGTTCTATATATTCTTTTCCATTGGTCGGGTAATCCTGTCTGCTCTCAGCTGGTGTTCTGCATGCACTTCTGTGTCTGAAGGTTTATTCCTGATATATCTGTGAAGAGAGATGTACTCCACGTCCACTTCCTCCTCCACCATCTTGTTCTCCATAGTTTTGTTTTTAATTTATTGAGAAACCTCAATAGTGTTTTCCGCAGTGGCTTGTACCAGTTTACATTCTCACCGACAGTGTATGAGGCTTCCTGTTTCTACACTTCCTCTCCATCATTTGTGTTCTTTTTGATGACAGTCATTCTGACAGGTATGAGGTGATATCTCATGCTGGTTTTGACTTGCATTTCTCTGATGATTAGGTAGGTTTACTCCTAGGTATTTTTTTTTTTTATGTAATGGTAAATAGATTGCTTTTGAATTTCTCTTTCTGATAGTTCATTGTTAGTGTATAGAAATAGAGCAGATTTATGTTTATTAATTTTGAATTCTACAACTTTACCAAATTCATGGATGAACTCTAATAGTTTTCTGGTGGTGTCTTTAGGCTTTTCTGTTTCTAGTATTATGTAATCTGCAAACATATTACAGTGTTACTTCTTTTCTAATTTGAATTCCTTTTATTTCTTTCTATGTTTGAGTGTTATGGCTAGGACTCACAATACTATGTTGAGGAAAATGATGAAAGTAGACATACTTGTCTTGTTCTTGATCTTAGAAGAAATGCTTTCAGCTTTTCATTATTGAGTATGGATTTTAGGTGGGTTTGTTTTGTGTAGCCTTTATTATATGGAGATATGTTCCCTCCATGTTCACTTTCTGCAGGGTTTTCATTGAACATGGATGCTAAATTTTGTCAAAAGGTTTTTCTCCATTTACTGAGATGCTCATATGATTTTCAGTCTTCAATTTGTCAATGTGTGTATCACATTGGTTGATTTATGGATATTGAAAAATCTTTGCATCCTTGGGAAGATGTACTTTTTTATGTTTTTTACTTGAACAACATTTTAACTAGCCAAAAATACAATTTTCCAATTAATAGTAATGGGATATGTATTATTTTTTTCAATCAAACACTGTAATTTATGTTCAGTTCACTATTGCTGTATTTGAGACTGCTTCCAGTTTCCTATTATAAACAAAATGTAGGCATCTATATACATATAGCTTCTGGTTTTAAATATCTAATATTTTGGGGAAAAGGTAGTGTTCTAAATTTTTACCATGTTTGCAAAATCACCTAATGATCTTTTTCTTTCTCTCTAATTTAAAAATACACAATTTCAGTGACTTTAATGTGCTTGTATAACTTCTGTGCCTTGGTAAACTGAAGTTTTATGATAAGGAATTAGGTAAGATTTTCTCTTTTTTGCAGGAAGATTTATGTAGTTAGCCAGCAGAATAAGTGACCCGATCTGATTATTTCATCCTGATGAACTGTTGAGTGGTATTGCTTTTCTAATCTTGATTATAGATTTTCTTACAGACAACAGCAGTCAAAAATGCACTTTGAGGTTTTTTATGTGTATGGATTTCATCCATGATTTTGTGAAGATCAACTTAGTACTTTAATCGCCTGCTACTGTTTACATTTATATACCATTTAAGTGATGATAGTTCTGAAATGACTCATTATAAATCCTCAGTACAACCTCTGTTGATTTATAAACTCTATCCAAGCATTATCCCTATCAACAGCAGCTAATCTCATTTAAAATAGTTCTTTCATTGCTCTTTTGTCATGAATTTTGCAGGCAGATTTTAAACCAAAGTTAACTTCTTCCAAATTGCGATTGAAGGAGCTGTATTTTTGTGTGTCAGTTATCTGTGTAAATAAATGTAAAATCTGTGGTTCTTTTTAGAAAGCTAAATATAGCTCTTGACATGTGAAATTTCAAGATATTAATGAGCTCTTGACATGTGAAATTTCAAGAATAGATGTTGTGATTTAGAAAAACAGTTTGCAATTCAAAATGTGGAGATTGGCATTTACTTTAATCTTGAAGTTATTTGAAAGGGGTGCAAGAAGACCAAAAGTTTATACTTTAACAGAATCTATTTCTACCAATAATTGTTCATCTTCACAGCCTCAGTCTTTTTCTCTAATAGATATATCATTGTTTAGTTTTGTTTCCTATATATCTTTACTTTCTACTATAACTGCTTCGGACAAAAAGAAGATAAACAAAATAAATTGAAAATGATGATGTTACCTCACTGCATTAATTTAAATTCATGATTTCTTAGAATCTTTTTTATTTTTTATTTTTATTTTTTTTTAATTAATTTATTTATTTTTTCAGTGGGTTTTGTCATACATTGACATGAATCAGCAATAGATTTACACGTATTCCCCATCCCGATCCCCCCTCCCCCCTCCCTCTCCACCCGATTCCTCTGGGTCTTCCCAGTGCACCAGGTTCGAGCACTTGTCTCATGCATCCCACCTGGGCTGGTGACCTGTTTCACCATAGATAATATACATGCTGTTCTTTCGAAACATCCTACCCTCACCTTCTCCCACAGAGTTCAAAAGTCTGTTCTGTACTTCTGTGTCTCTTATTCTGTTTTGCATGTAGGGTTGTTGTTACCATCTTTCTAAATTCCATATATATGTGTTAGTATGCTGTAATGTTCTTTATCTTTCTGGCTTACTTCACTCTGTATAATGGGCTCCAGTTTCATCCATCTCATTAGAACTGGTTCAAATGAATTCTTTTTAACGGCTGAGTAATATTCCATGGTGTATATGTACCACAGCTTCCTTATCCATTCATCTGCTGATGGGCATCTAGGTTGCTTCCATGTCCTGGCTATTATAAACAGTGCTGCGATGAACATTGGGGTGCACGTGTCTCTTTCAGATCTGGTTTCCTCAGTGTGTATGCCCAGGAGTGGTATTGCTGGGTCATATGGCAGTTCTATTTCCAGTTTTTTAAGAAATCTCCACACTGTTCTCCATAGC